>NC_082712.1:167263783-167572583 GCF_030144855.1 Hypanus sabinus | reverse complement strand
CACCCGGAGGAAACCCACACGGTCACAGGGAGAACGTAGAAACTCCTTACAGGCAGTGGTGGGAATTGAACCCAGGACACTGGTACTGTAAAGTGTTGTGTTAACCACTACACAACCGTGCTTCCTTGTCCTTTCCCTACCTTCTTATTCTGGCCCTTCCTTTCCAGTCCGATGAAGTCCCTTGGCCTGAAGCGTTCCTTTACATTGATACCGCCTGACCTGCTGAGTTCCTCCAGCTTTTTGTGTGAGTTACACAGGATTTCCGGAAATGTGGGAGGGTGGGCACCAGAAGGCTGGATTGCTTGAGGGAAGTGAGGCGGTTCACCAGCAGTTTCTTGAGCATTTAGGCATTGGCAATGAACTTCGGCATTGCCAGTCATGCCCAAAAAGTGAAAAAATGGAAGAAAACTCTGGAAGTGACTCCTGATGAAGGGTTTCTGCCCGAAACGTCGTCACTACCTCCTCCCATAGATGCTGTCTGGCCTGCTGAGTTCTGCCAGCATTTTGTGTTTTTATTTATTTCCAGCATCTGCAGATTCACTCGTGTTGCTGAAGAGAACTCTATTGCTTTCCTTTGTGTAAGTTGCAACCCTGGCAAGTGGAGAGGCTTCCTATTATCACAAATTACTTGGATGTTAGCCAGACTCCTCGCCGTCAAATGCTGCATTAATATCAAGCAAGGTAATCCTCCTTACAGATACTGTCCGTCATGGGATCCATTGCAATGTCTGATTTGTTACAATTGAGAGCTCTTCGGGGTTGACAATCTCAATTGCTAGCTTGGTGTACAGCAAACTATCCCTTTGCATTAAAATTTAATTAACATTCTTTTGCACAATTTGGCCTAGCCTATGGTGGAGAGAGAGGGAGAGGGAGTTAGGGGGAGAGTAGGTGAGAGAGAGGGAGGGTGGATGAGGGAGAGAGGGGGAGAGGAAAAGAGGGAGTGAGTGGGGAGAGGGAGAGGAGGAGAAGGGGAGAGAGGGGGAGGGAGGGACGGAGGGTATGAAGAATGTTACTGAAGATTCTTACAAATTTCTATGGATGTATGATGAACAGAGTTCTGACTGGTTGGTATGGCAACTGCTCTGCATGTGACTGCAAGAAACTGCAGAGAGTGTGGACACATCTCAACACCTCACAGCAACCAGCCCCCCCCCCCCCCCCCCTATGGACTCTGTCTATACTTCTCACTGCCTCAGTAAAGCAGCCAGTATAATCAAAGACCCCGGACACTGTCTCTTCTCCCAATACAAATGCAAAATCCTGAAAGCACACACCACCAGGCTCAAGGACAGTTTCCATCTCACTCCCACTGCTTTCAAGCTGTTGAATGGACCTCGTGTACAATAAAATGGACTCCTGCCCTCACAAACTATCTCATTATGACCTTGTACTTTATCACCACACTGTTTCTGGTAGCATTTGCACTGTATTCTGAATTGTTATTGTTTTACAAAAAAGAGAAAATCTGCAGATGCTGGAAATCCAAGCAGCACAGACAAAATGCTGGAGGAACTCAGCAGATCAGGTAGCATCTATGGAAAAAAATACAGTCAACGTTTCAGGCTGAGACCCTTTGGCAGTCCTGCTCAATGTGCCGTGTAGTAATTTAATCTGTATAAAGAGTTGGAAGACAAGCTTTTCACCGTATCTATTTTATTTTATTTAGAGATACAGCATGGGATAGGCCATTCCAGCCCTTGAAGCTGTGCCACCAGCAACCCTGGAGCCCTAACTTAACCCTAACCTATTTACAATGACCAATCAGCCTACAAATTGGTACATTTTTGAACTGTGGGAACTGGGATACCTGGAGGAAACCCATGCATTCCATGTGGGGAATATAAAAACTCCTTACAGAGACATCGGAAATGAACTCCAAACTCCGACGCCCTGAGCTATAACAGCGTTGTGCTGACTGCTACACTACCAAGGGACATGTGAAAATAATAAACCAATATCAATGGAGATTGAATCACCTGATTAGATTTTAAAGTTGAACGAATTAAGCTCTGACATATGATCTGAATTCATTCCATCTTCAACCTGTATATTGTAATGTGTAATTTTAAACATAATCAGCTTTCTGTAATATAAATGATTAAATCACCATATACTACCTTGAAACACGCACAAAATCACCTATCACCTACTACATTGTATTTCTTCTTCCCCTTCCCCCACCATCTTACTCTGACTTCTCATCTTTTCTCTCCGGCCCTGATGAACAGTTTCAGCATGAAACATTGACTGTTTACTCTTTTCCATAGATGCTGCCTGGCCTGCTGAGTTCCTCCAGCTTGAACTTCCAGCATCTGCAGATGTTCTCTTCTTTGTGATATATGACCTTGAGATTCATTTTCCCGCAGACGTTCACAGTGGAACAAAGAAATACAACAGAATCATTAAAAATACTACATACAAAGTCTGACAAGCAACCAAAGGGCGAAAGAAGACAAACTGTCAAATACTAAAAAAAGGAAAATAATATTGAGAACATGAGTTGTAAAGTCCTTGAAAGTGAGTCCATAAGTTGTGGAATCAGTTCAGGCAAGGCTGCTTTGAAGTTTGAAACATTCTTAACAACCAGTCAGTTTGCAATGTTTATGAAGATCTGGCCAAATTAATAATTAAACCGGGTGGAAGAGTGGCACCCACTGATTAGCTGTGAAGCATAATAACAATGGCCCAAATTGCTCCTTGAGGATTGTCTCATCATAGTTAATTTGGGCAGGCATTTAATTTGACAGTATGCAGCATGGAGGAAACACAGAGGCTGTGTTTAACACTGCCAGTAAATGAGCATGTTAAATGTGTAGTCTAAAATCAACATTTCTGTTTGGTTAGAGGAAGCAGAACAATTTTGGAAGACTGGGAGATCACAGGCTGTGTGGAACTGAAGGGAAGATGAAGGTTGGGTATGATTTGCCATGATCATACTGAATGCTGGGCCATGTGTGAGAGGCTGAGTGGCCTTCACAATATTCCTTCTTGTTTTATTAATGCACAAGAGGAATCAATTTGGATATTGGAATTGATGGCTTTGTGGCAAAGCTTGCAGCTGGTATGAAGATAGGTGGAGGGGTAGGTAGTTCTGAGGAAGCAATACGATTGCAGCAGGACTTGGACAGATTGAAAGAATGGGCAAAAAACAGTGGTGGCAAATGTATGATAATACATTTTGGTAAAAGGAACAATAGTGCAGACTGTTATCTAAATGGGGAGAAGGTTCAAACATCAGAGGTGCAGAGGGGTGGAGGAGTCCTCGTGCAAGACTCCCAGAAGTTTAAATTACAGGCTGAGGCTGTGGTAAAGAACGCAAATGCAATGTTGGCATTTATTTTAAGGGGAATAGAATATAAAAGCAAACAGATAATGCTGAGGTTTTATAAGATGCTAGTCAGGCCTCATTTGGAGTATTGTCAAAGCTTTGGACCCTATATCTCAGAAAGGATGTGTTGTCATTGGAGAGAATCCAGAGAAGGTTCACAAGGAAGATCCTGGGAATGAAGGGGTTACCATATTAGGAGTGTTTGGCAGCTTTGGGCCCGTACTCACTGGAATTTAGAAGAATGCAGGGAGGTCTCATTGAACCAAATGAATATTGAGAAGACTAGGTAGGGTCGATGTGGAGAGGATGTTTCCTATGTTGGGGGTGTCCAGAATTAGAGGGCACAGCCTCAAAATTGAGGGGTGACCTTTTACAACAGAGATAAGGAGGAATTTTTTTAGCCAGACAGTAGCGAATGTGTGGAATGCTCTGTCACAGACTGTGGTGGAGGCCAAGTCTGTGGGTATATTTAAGTCAGAAGTTGTTAGTTTCCTGATTGGTCAGGACGTCAAAGGATATGGCTAGAAGGCAGGTGTATGGGGTTGAGTGGGATCTGGGATCACCCATGATGGAATGGTGGAGCAAACTTGATTGGCTGAATGGCCTAATTCTGCTCTGGGTCAGAAGACTGGGTTCAGGTACTGCACTATAGAATTCAACATAAAAGTTGAGCAGACTCTTCAGTGCTGTACTTTGTGAAGCCCAGTAATGAGCTTTCTTTGTTAAAACATTAAATTGCAGTCTCATCTGCCTTCCATGTTGATCTAATAGAACCTGTGTCACAATTGCGAAGTGAAACCGGGATTTGATTTTTTATTCCTTAGCCAACACTTAAAAACAGCCTATAAGATGTAGGAACAGAATTAGGTCATTTGGCCCAGCAAGTCTGCTCCACCCTTCCATCATCATTGATTTATTATCCGTCTCAACCCAATTCTCCTGCCTTCTCCCCCGTAACCTTCAACGCCCTTACTAATCAAGAACATATCAACCTCTGCTTTAAATATACACAATGATTTGTTCTCCACAGTTGAACGTGGTAATGAATTCCACAAATTCACCACCCTCCATCTAAAGAAACTTATCTTCATCTCTGCTCTACAGCATTGTTCTCCTATTCCGAGGCAGTGCAATAACTTTTCATGCATACGTTCATAGTCAATGCTTCAAGCTCTTCAATCTCATGTTCTCAATATTTAATGCATTTTTTTTGTATTTGCACAGTTTGTTGTCTTTTGCACACTGGTTACCCACTCAGTTGATGTGGTCATTCATTGATTCTATTGTGGTTATTGGATTTGTTGAGCATGCCAGCAAGAAAATGAATCTCAGGGTTGTATATGGTGACATATATGTGCTTTGATACTAATTTTACGTTGCACTTGTGGTGAACTACATATACCTGTCTGGACACGCCCCCTGCTGACTGCTCCTGTGGCTCCTCCCACAGACCCCGGTATAAAGGCGATCGAGGCCCGAGCCCGGCCTCTCAGTCTCCTGGATGTAGTATGGTGGTCACTCACTGCTTGTTCCTTCTTCCAGTCAATAAAAGCCGATATCTCGCCTTTACGTCTCAGAGTGAGTTATTGATGCACTTGAATTGTAGTGTTCTATTCTTGCAGTTCGTGGAATTGCAAGGCTGCAGTTTGACTAGCTATACCACCTGTCACTCTAGTTGACTGCCAAGATTCCTGTATCACAGCAGATTGTCCTTTTGATAACAGATTACTGGCCTGAAATATTAAAACTGTTTCATTCTGCATTGCCAATCCCTAATGTATTGATCTTTTACAGCATTTTTTTCGTATTTCAGTGCACCTGTATTTTTTTAATTGGCTGTAGAATATTTTGGGATATACTAAGCTCATGGGCCATCTATTGTACAGCCTTTTAGAATAATCTTTTATGGAGGTAGGAATTTGGGAATTTTGGTCTGAATTTCTGGTGTGGAAGGAAATCACATGGTACAGAACAAAGGATTAAATGATCAAAAGAGCAAGTGCAGATGCCTGTGATAAGAATTCAGGAGGTTGGATTATTGTGGGATAAACCTTAATTAGGTCCAGAGGTTGAAGGTGAGGTTATTAAACAAAGCATTTAGTTGTTCTGATTATTTGAGGATGGAGGGTGTCTGATTGGACAAAGTGAAAAAAGGGAACAGGTTGACAGGGGGGTTAAGAAGGCATATGACATGCTTGCCTTTATTAGTCGAGGCATTAAGTTCAAAAGTCAGGAAGTTATGTTGCAGCTTTATCAAACTCTAGTTAGGCTGCTCCTGGAGTAATGCACACAATTTTAGTCGCCCATTAAAGGAGTGAGGTCATGGTTTACCGGGTTGCTGCCTGGACTAGAGGGCATGTGCTACAACAAGAGATTGGACAAACTTGGGTTGTTTCCTCTGGAACAGTGGAGGCTGAGGGGAGATCTGGTAGAGGTTCACAGGATTATGAGAGGCATAGATAGAGTAGACAGACGGTATTTTTTTCCTGGGTTGAAGTGTCTTATACCAGAGAGCATTCACAAAAAGTGAGAGGGAGTAATTTCAAAGGAAATGTGAGGGGCAAGTTTTTTTTACACAGAAAGTGGTGGCTGCCTGGAATGCACTGCCTGAGGTGGTGGTTGAGGCAGATACACTAGGGACTTTTAAGCGAGTAAGGTAAATGGAAGAATATGGACTCTGTATAGGCAAAAGAGATTAGTTTAGTCAGTCATTTGATTACTAATTTAATTGGATTCACCCTGGATTCAGAGACAACTGGCAGGGTGTTCAGGTTAGGCTGTTTGATCTGTAGATCAATATGAAACAATTAAGTAAACCAGTCCTGTCATTATCCAAGTATTAACCTAAGACATGGTTGGATATTTGGCTTTATCCAGTATACAGGAACAAAGCAGGTAACTCCACCCCTGTTGAAAACATGTTCCCTGTTATGAGAAATACACGGAACTTCCTGTGTCCTGGACAACTGCATGATCTCACTTTCCAGACCTTGGACATGGTGCAGCAATTGTGGGGGTGCAACACATCACCTATAGAGGCCCTCAGTAGTGAATCAGCAACCACTGGGTGGATCAGAAGGGCCGGCCAGATAATCCCAAGAGCATCAAACACTCTACGAAGTATTCACTACTGAATAGCTCCTCAGGGAGGACATAAACTCAAGAGGCTCTGCAGATGCTGGAAATCCAGAGCAGCATATACTCAATGCTGGAGAAACTCTGTAAGTGAGACAGCATCTATGGAGAGGAATAAGCAATTGACGCTTCGGTCATGAGACATTTTAACAGACAGCTTGATTGGGAAAATCAGACTGGTAATGGACCTCAAGAGAGGGAGTTTGTTGAATGCCTACATGATGGCTTTTTAGAACAGTTTGTTGTTGAGCCTACTAGTGGATCAGCTATATTGGATTGGGTGTTATGTAATGATCCGGAGGCTTAAGGTAAAAGAACCCTTAGGAACCAGTGATCACAATATGATTGAGTTCAATTTGAAATTTGATAGGTCTGATGTAGCAGTATTTCAGTGGAGTAAGTGAAATTACAGGGTATGAAAGAGGAGTTGGCCAAAGTATATAAGAAGGAGCTGCTGGTGGTCATGTCAGCAGAGCAGCAATGGTATGTGTTTCTGAGAACAATAAGGAAGGTGCAGGACATATGTCCTCCAAAAATGAAGAAATACTCAAATGGTAAGATAAGGGGAGTCAAAGCTATTGTAAAAGCAGAAGAGAGAGCATACAGCAAAGCAAAAAGTAGTGGGAAGATAGAGGATTGAGAAGTTTTTAAAAACCTACAGAGAGCAACTAAAAAAAAAATCTAAGAAAGGAAAAGATGAAATACGAAAGCAAGCTAGCAAATAATAACAACGTGGATAGTAAAAGTTCTTTCCAAGTATGCTAAAAATAAAAGAGAAATGAGAGTGGATATAGGACCGCTAGAAAATGAGGCAGGAGAAATAATAATGGGGAACAAAGAGATGGCTGATGAACTAAATGAGTATTTTGCATCAGTTTTCAGCATCATACTGCTAGTGGAAGACACTAGCAGTACGCCTGACATAGTGTGTGAAGAAAGAGAAGTGGGTGCAGTTACTATTACAAAAGAGATGGTGCTCAAAAAGCTGAAAATCCTAAAGGCACATAAGTCACCCGGACCAGTTGAACTACACCCTAGGGTTCTGAAAGAAGTAGGGTTAGAGATTGTGGTGGCATTAGTAATGATCTTTCAAAAATTATTGGACTCTGGCATGGTTCCAGAGGTTTGGAAAATTGCAAATGTCACTCCACTCTTTAAGAAAAGAGGAAGGCAGCAGAAGGGAAATTATAAACTAATTAGCCTGACCTCAGTTGTTGGGAAGATTTTAGAGTCAATTGTTAAGGATGAGGTGATGGAGTACTTGGTGACAAAGGACAACATAGTACAAAGTCAGCTTGGTTTCCTTCAGAGAAAATCCTGCCTGAAGAACCTGTTGGAATTCCTTGAGGAGATTACAAGTAGGATAGATAAAAGGGATGCAGTGGATATTGTATATTTGGACTTTCAGACCTTTGACAAGGTGCCACACAAGGCTGCTTACCAAGTTAAGAGCCCATGGTATCGTGTGGTTTGAGCATTGGCTGATTGGTAGGAGGCTGATTGGTGGGAATAAAAGGATCCTTTTCTGATTGGCTGCCAGTGACTAGTGGTGTAACGCAGGGGTCGGTGTTGGGACCACTTCTTTTTATGCTGTACAGTAAAACAATGATTTAGATGATGGAATAGATGGCTTTGTTGCCAAGTTTGCAGATGATATGAAGAATGGTGGAGGGACAGGTAGTATTGAGGAAACAGGTAGGATACAGAAGGATTTAGACAGATTAGGACAATGGGCAAGAAAGTGGCAATGAAATACAATGTTGGAAAATGCATGGTCAAGCACTTTGGTAGTAGAAATAAATGTGTAAACTTTTTTTAAAACAGGAGAAAATCCAGGAATCTGAGATGCAGAGGGTCTTGGGAGTCCTTGTACAGAAAACCCTGCAGGTTGAGTTGGTGGTGAGGAAGCCAAATGCCAAGTTAGCATTCATTTCGAGAGGTCTAGAATACAAGAGCAGGGATGTGATGCTGAGGCTTTATAAGGCACTGGTGAGGCCTCACCTTGAGTATTGTGAATAGTTTTGGGCCCATCATCTTAGAAAAAATGTGTTGGTATTGGAGAAGGTCCAGAGGAGGTTCACAAGGATGATTCCAGGAATGAAAGGGTTATCATATGAGGAATGTTTGATGGCTCTGGGTCTGTACTTGCTGGAATTCAGAAGGATGAGGGGGGTTCTCATTGAAACCTTTTGAATATTGAAAGGCCTGGACAGAGTAGATGCCGAAAGGATGTTTCCCATGGTGGGAGAGTCTAGTACAAGAGGGCACAACCTCAGGATAGAGGGGCACCGGTTCTAAACAGAGATATGGGGAGATTTCTTTCGCCAGAGGGTGGTGAATTTGTGGAACTTGTTGCCACATGCAGGTGTGGAGGCCAGGTTGTTGGGTGTATTTAAGGCAGAAATTGATAGGTTCTTGATTGGGCATGGTGCCAAAGGTTACAGGGAGAAGGTCAGAGACTGGGGTTGAGGAGGAGAAAAAAAAAGGATCAGCCATGATTAAATGGTGGAGCAGGCTCGATGGGCCAAGTGGCCTAATTCTGCTCCTATGTCTTATGGTCTTAGTCCTGATGAAGGTCTCAACACAAAACATTGACCGTTTGCTTCTTACTGTCTGACCTGCAGAGTTCCCCCAGCAATTTATGGGTGTTGCTCAGGGACGGCAGTTGATGGCACAGTCACCCAACTTATAGCAAAGACAGGAGTGCAGGTTTGTGAGTCAGAGTGGAATAGAAGCACTTCTGCACCACAAATTTATTTATTTATTTAGACACATTCCCACAATTTAACCCTTGCCTATTCATCAGACAATTTACAATGACCAATTACCCCACCAACCGGTACCTCTTTGGATTGTAGGAGCATTTGGAGAAACCCTCACGGTCATGGGCAGAACGTACAAACTTCTTACAGGCAGTGGCAGGAATTGAACACATGTTGCTGGGACTGTAAAGTAGTGTGCAAACCACTATGTTGCTTTGCCACCTCAAAACAAGGGCCCCGAGATCTCTGAGTGGCTGCCGAACATTGTGTGGGGGAAAGGAAACAACTGCAGGGAAGGGCCCCAGGAACATGGAAGGGTGGTGGCGCTAAAACACCAAAGTTAAACTTTCACAGCCAATGTCCAACCAGAAGGATACGGACGGCATCGGTGAGGATGGGATTAGAATCATCTGCCATCACGGTCAGTAGAAATGTCAGGAACTGTAAAGTTTTGTATTGTACTGTACTATGTTGTAAGTACTGAATATCTGATCCAAACATCCCCAAACTGACAGGTCTTTAGCCAATTCAATTCACTCCACGTTATCAAGAAATGGCTGAGAAAACTATTAAAGGTCAGAAGGCAGGAAACAGGCTGGCTGCTACATTAAACAGGCAAGTTTGTTTTAAGAGAGGTTGCACCGAGCGTGCTGCCAGGGTTGTGGTGACAGCAGACACTTCAGGAACATTTAAGAGACTCAGGCGCGTGGATAATTGGAAAACGGAGGGCTATGCGCGAGAGAAGGGTTAGATTAACCTTTAGAATTAGTTACAAGGGTTTAATTTTATTTAGAGATACAGCATGGTAACAGGGCTTTCCAGTTTAATGAATCCACACCGCCTTATTACCAATTAACCCGCGTGCCTTTGAACTGTGGGAGGAACCCGAAACACTCAGAGGAAACCCACACGGCCATGGGAAGAACTTACAACTTCCCACAAACAACTGATGGTGCTGTTATAATGTCAAGCTAACCATAACGCTACCCTGCTATTCACTACTACCTGCCGTCGTTGTTCGTATTGCAGAGGTTGTTCTCTTCACAATTATATTCATGTTTTCGTCAAATCGCTCTTGCAGGTCGTGGCGGCGGCAAAGCCGTCTCGGATCTTAGTGAGAGGGCACGTTTGGACCAGGTTGGGGCAAGCTGGGGGTTTGCCAGGTGCCCCATCGGCGTACTGTTTTGTCAGGTCGACTTGAGTCTATTTGCGGCTGCCCAGTATTTTTTTTCTCCAGTGGCTGTAAAGCCCGGTAAGAGCTAAGCGTGGTTGCCAATCAGATCTCCGGGGGATTGGGGGGTGGGTGGTGTGTTAGTTCTGGCACCACGGGTTCGTCAAAGGAGTCGAGGTTTTTCAAGTTGTAGAAAGGTTTTCGGGATTTGGATCGGGAAATTGGAGAAGCATTTTCGATGAGTTTACTAACTGGAATGTTGGGCATATTTTGGATACGCTTGTAGAATTTTGCTGAAGCTGTTTTCCCACAGATCTCCGGGGGTGCTATTCCGTTCATTGTCGGGAACCATCGGACAGGTGTGCGTCTTAGGCTCTCGTCTTTATTCTCATAGAAGTACGGAACCGTGTATTGATGATGTTTGTGTGAGCCCTTCTCTCCCAGGTGGATGCTCAATATTCGGGGACTGAGAAACATAGTGCTTAGCTAATGTTTATAGGACTGACTGGTTAGCACCCCATTTAGTTCCTGCTATCTTCCTGGTCATGGCTATTCTGGCTATTAGATTTTTTGCTACATTTTGAAGGTGGATCTTGTATGAGAGAGTTCGATCTAGTGTGACTCCCAAGTATTTTGGGTGTGGATCGTTGGGTACCTGTTTGTCACTTAGTTTTATATTAAGTTTGGTTAGTCGGTTGTACATATGAAATATGGAAGTTACTGTTTGGTTGACATTCATATTTAGGTACCACTTGGATAGGAAGTTGATTATGTTGGGTAATTTCACCCCACTCCCCACCAATGGTACGATTGGAAGGCTATGACTTAAGTCATCAGCGTATCCAAATTTAGCAGATTTGGTTTCAGGGAGGTCACTGAGGTACAGATTGAATAAGGTAGGAGCCTGAACTGACCCTGTGTGACACCATTGCAGAATTTCATTAATGCCACCAGTGTCACTTCTTTGGCAGGTATAAAAAGAACGGGTCAAGACGTACAAACAAGCTGGATGAACTCAGCAGGTCGGGCAGCATCCGTTGAAAGGAGCAGTCAATGTTTCGGGTCGAGACCCTTCGTCAACGTTGACTGCTCCTTTCAACGGATGCTGCCCGACCTGCTGAGTTCATCCAGCTTTTTTGTCCGTCTTGATTTGACCACAGCGTCTGCAGAACGGGTGACTGTGGAGATGTAGGATCTTTTCACATGGGATAATTCGGGCCAGTATTTAACATTAAGCCTTGGTTCCAAACTGCGACGTTTGCAGCGGATACATCGATAAAATTGTTCCACTTTTCCTTTTGAGTTCAAAGCCTGATTCGATGTACGATGTGAGTGCGAGAACTTTCTCACTGGTATTGTGGTGAGCTAATGGGAACGTGGGGAGAATAAAAATTGGGATTCGTGTCAATTGGTGGTTGATAGTTTTGGAACTGAGGGGATGAAGGGCCGACTTCAGCGCTGTTTTTATCTGAGTAAATGCTGGTGTTCTATGAAATCTTGGTGTGCTTGTTCACGTAACATGCAGGTACAGAGGCAATTAGGAAGGCAAACGTGGGCGTGCACCGCAAGTTTCTTGGGCTACATAGGCAAGGAAGTCTTGCTGAGACTGAACAAACTCAGCATTATGGGTGAAGAGCCTGTATTGTGCTGTTCTGTGTTCTAACTCGGAATGAGCTACAGCTCTAGCCAAGCCAAATGAACAGGGTGTACCCAGAGCAGCTGTCAGTACAGCTACACACAGAAATTAATCTGGGTATGCCCTGTTCACAAAAGCAGGTGAAATCCAGGACATTGATGGATCGTGTAATTGATGATGCTATCAAGAGACACTTACTCACCAACAGCTTCTTTAACAATGCCCAGTTTGTGCTAAAACCAGGACCCCCTCTTTCAAGGAGATTATTAATATGTTTGTTAATATAGTGCTTGGGATCTGTGCAGTTATTTATTACTGTTTGAATGGTTGTATATATAATGAAACCCACCATTATTTGCCAGACACACAATAGCTCTGTGTGGATACACAAATACATTTTATCTCAAAAACAATTCCACACAAAAAAAAATCAGGACTCCTAATGATGGGTCTCAGCTTGAAACGTCAACTCTTTATCCATTTCCATAGACGCTGCCATACCTGCTGAGTTCCTCCAGCATTTGTGTGGATGAAAGAATCTTTTTACATTACTCAAAAGTACTTTTCAAAAACTTACCTGGATATGAGAAGCAGAGAAATTAATGCAGACCCAATTCAGTAGAGTAAAATAGAAACAGAAACCAAAATACCTTATTTTGGGTGAGCACAAGATCTAAGAATGTAAGGCTCCAATGTTGACTTCAGAAAACAAGGTCATGTCTCACAAGAAGGACATCTTCACTTGCAATAACTTAAAGAACAAATTCTACCCAGGTCTTCAAGGTGAGGGTAGACGTTATTTAAAAAAAAACACAAACGTAGGTTTACCTACTAGATGTAGATGTAGATGTACTAGATGCTGGTTTCAAATACCAGCGACCATGGAGTTTGTTGGTGGGAGGGGTTTCAAATTCACTATCACAGGTTTACCAGAATCATCACATCATCCACAAGGATATTAATGAGGAGGGACGAATGGGCAGGGGAGACAAGGGAATCATAGAGGGAATGATCCAGCAGGAAGTGGATGGGGCAGGGGAGGTAAAGATAAGTTTTTGACATCCCCAAGTTGCGGAGGATGATGTGTTGGGCATGGACACTCATCAGGTGGTAGGCAAGGTCAAGAGGAACTATCACTGTTAGGGCAGCAGGGAGATGGGGTGAGCGTGGATGTTCGGAAAATGGTGAAGATGCAAGTGATGGCAGCATTTGTAGAGGAGGAAGGAAAACCCCATTCTTTGAAGGAAGAAATCTCTAAAGTCCTGGAAAGTCATATTCTGGGAACAGATGCGGTAGAGGCAAAGGAACTGAGAAGAGGGAATAGTATTTTTACAGGAGATAGTGTAGTAAGAGGTATAGTCAAGATAACCATAGGAATCTGTAGGTTTATTGAGAAAGAGCTTAACATGACCCATAACAGATTAGTTGCGGATTTTGAAGTTGAACTCTTCTACGATCTGTGCTAATCACTCTTTAATTCAATTTAAAATTGTACATCGTTACTATTTGACAAAGGACAGACTGTCTAAAATGTTTCCTAATGTTGATAGTCAGTGTGACATGTAAAACCGTGACAGCCACATTGACACATGTTTTGGTCGTGTTCTGCACTGAAACATTTTTGGAAGTCTATTTTCTCTACAATTTCTAAAGTTTTAAAAATTAATTTACAACCTAATAGACAGTTTTATTTTGGTATAATCTCTCAATATATTCATGGTATTTCTCCATCAGACCAACATGTAATTGCATGTGTTACATTATTGGCCAGAAGGGCTATTTTGTTGAAATAGATGTTTCTGCTCCTACTTTGATACAATGGTTTTCTCAGGTGATGTTGTGTCTTAGTTTGGAGAAACACAAGTCTAACTTTCAATCCTCGATTTGATTTTGAGAAAAGGTGGGGTTCATTCACCTGCTGTCATCATCTGATATTAAGGTTTCCTTCCAACCTTTAAGTGGATTTGAGTTGGCGGATTGATTTTTTTTAAAAATGGAAGCTTGTATGATGTATAGCTCCAGGGTTGTGCTCCCAATGGAGTATTTTTTAAGTTAGTAGGGTTTTTTTGTCCTTTCTTTCAAAAAAATATTAACACTGTGGTGACCCACAGTGCACTTGAACTGGCTCACAAAACAATGCGCGCCAGCAGGGAGGCCAGCCCCAAAAAGAGCGCCAGGCCTTCTTCACAAGCAAAGGGAAAAGCCCGTGCGCAGGATGGGACTGTGAATATGTGCCCTCTACAGTATTCCCGCCCGGGGAGGGCAGAAACGGGAAGGCTTAAAAGCAAGGCTGTAAAGTTTGAATAAAGCTTTAACGCAACTGCAACTCACCGTCTGTGTTGTTATTCCAGCGCTGTGTGTAGCACACCACTTTATTTTCTCTTAGTATTATTGATATATTGCTTAGCTTTGTTAATCAGTTATTTGCTAATTTAATTCCTTATTGTATATAATGACATTGATTTTTGTTAATCTTCAATAATAATTAATTAAAATATTTTAAAATGAAATGCCAGGTCTGTGAATCTTTAGCAGGAGGTAGAAGCAAGCAGTGCAGGTTAACTGAGTTTTGTGGCAGTGGATTGGATTTCTCCAGAGTTGAGGTCAGTGATGTGTTGGAGACAGTTTTCTGAGGGTTCATAGTGGGGTTATTCAACTCGTCTGTCATTTCCTCACCCCTATTACTACCTCTCCAGCATAATTTTTCAGTGGTCCAATATCTATTCTCACCTCTTTTACTTTTACTTTTTATCTGAAAAAAATTGGTATCCTCTTTTATGTTATTGGTTAACTTACCTTCATATTTTATCTTTCCCCTCATGGCTTTTTTTTAAAAAAAGTTGCCTTTTGTTGTTTTTGTTTAAAAGCTTCCCCATCTTAGACCATAGACCCAGGAGCAGAACTAGGTCATTTGGCCCGTCGAGTCTGCTCCGCCATTCAATCATGGCTGATTCTTTTTCCCCCTCCTCAGCCCCACTCCCCGCAACCTTTGATGCCATGTCCAATCAAGAAACGATCAGGCTCTGCCATGAATACACCAACGACCTGGTCTCCACAGATGCCTGTGGTAATAAATTCCACAAATTCACCACCCTCCAGCTAAAGAAATTTCCCTGCATCTGTTTCAAATGGATGCCCCTCTATCCTAAGGCTGCGCCCCCTTGTCTTAGACTCCCCCACCATGGAAAACGTCCTTCCCACATCTACTCTGTCCAGGCCTTTCATTTGAAAGGTTTCAATGAGAGCCCCCCCCCCCCCTCTAAATTCCAATGAGTTCATACCCAGAGCCATCAAATGTTCCTCGTATGACAACCCTTTCATTCCTGGAATCATATTGTGAACCTCCTCTGGATCCTCTCCAATGCCAGCACATCTTTTCTTAGATGAGGAGCCTAAAACTGTTCATAATACTCAAGTTGAGGCCTCACCAGTGCCTTATAAAGCCTCAGTATTACATCCTCGCTTTTGTATTCTAGACCTCTTGAAATGAATGCTAACATTGCATTTGCTTTCCTCACTGCTGACTCTACCAGCAAGTTAACCTTTAGGGTGTTCTGCACAAGGACTCCCAAGGCCCTTTGGATCTCAGATTTTTGAATTTTCTCCGTTTAGAAAATAGTTTGCACATTTATTTCTACCAAAGTGCTTGACTGCGCATTTTCCAACTTTGTATTTCATTTGTCACTTTCTTGCCCATTCTCCTAATTTGTCTAAGTCCTTCTGCAGCCTCCGTTTCCTCAAGACTACCTGCCCCTCCACCAATCTTCATATCATCCGTAAGCTTGGTGACAAAGCCATCTATTACATCATATAAATCACTGATTTACAGCATAAAAAGAAATGGTCCCAACACTGACCCCTGCAGAACACCACTAGTCACTGGCAGCTAACCAGACAAGGATCCCTTTATTCTCACTGCCACCTACCAGTCAGCCATTGACTTAACCATGTCAATAACTTTCCTGTAATGCCATGGGCTCTTAACTTGGTAAGCAGCTTCCTGTTACACCTTGTCAAAGGCCTTCTGAAAGTCCAAATATACAACATCCACTGTATCCCCTTTATGTACGCTACATGTAATCTCTTCAAAGAATTCCAACAAGTTCATCAAGCAGGATTTTCTCTTAAGGAAACCATGCTGATTCTGTCCTATCTTGTCCTGTGACACCAAGTACTCTATCACCTCATCCTCTACAATTGACTCCCTCTTACCAACCAGAGGTCAGGGTACCTGGTCTATAATTTCCTTTCTGCTGCCTTCCTAAAGAGTGGAGTGACATTTGCATTTCCCAATCCTCTGGCACCATGCCAGAGTCCAATGATTTTTGAAAGATCATTACTAATGCCTCCACAAACTTCACCACTACCTCTTTCAGAACCCCAGGACGCAGTTCATCCGGTCCAGGTGAGTTATGTACCCTTAGGTCTTTTGAGCATCTTCTCCCTTGTAATAGTAACTGCACTCACTTCTCTTCCCTCACATCCTTCAACATCTGGCATACTGCTAGTGCTTTCCACAACGAAGACTGATGCAAAATACTCACTTAGTTCGTCTGCCACCTCCTTGTCCCCTTTTACTATCTCTCAGTCCTCATTTTCTAGCAGTCCTATATCCACTCCACTCTAATTTCTCTCTTTTTAACATATTTGAAAAAGTTTTTACCATCCATTTTGTATTGTTTGCTAGCTTGCTTTCATATTTCATCTTTTCCCTGTTAATGATTCTTTTAGTTGCTCTCTGTAGGGTTTCAAAAGCTCTCCAATTCTGTCTTCCCACCAACTTTTGCTTTGTTGTGTGCTCTCTCTTTTGCTTTTACATTAGTTTGTCTTCCCTAATTGTACTATTTTGCCATTTCGGTATTTGTTCTTGGAATACATCTATACTGCACCTTCCTCATTTTCTCTAGAAATTCACACCATTGCTGTTCTGCGGTCATCGCTACCAGCATCTCCTTTCAATTTACTTTGGCCAACTCCTCTCTCATATCACTGTAATTTCCTTTCCTCCACTGAAATACTGCTACATCAGATTTTACCTTCTCACTATCAAATTTTAAGTTGAACTCAATCATATTGTGATCACTGCCTCCCAAGAGTTCTTTTACTTAAAGCTCCCTAATCAAATCTGGTTCATTACACAACACTCAATCCAGCAGAGCTGATCCCCACGTGGGGTCAACCACAAGCTGCTTTAAAAAGCCACCTTGTAGGCATTCCACAAATTCTCTCTTGGGATCCAAAATCAACACCAAACTGATTTTCCTATCTACCTGCAAATTGAAATCCTCTTATTATTATTGCAACATTGCACTTTTGACATGCATTTTCTTATCTTCTGCTGTAATTTGTAGCCCACATCCAGGGTAATGTTCAGACCTGTGTATAACTCCTATGATGATATTTTTACCCTTACAGTTCCTTAACTTTACCCACATCTTCCAATCCTTGGTCACCTCTTTCAAAGATCCCTTTAACAGAGCCACACGACCCTCTCTGCCTACCTGCCTGTCCTGTCAACACACAATATATCCTTGGATGTTAAGCTCCCAACTATGATCTTCTTTCAATCACAACCCAGTGATGCTAACATCTTATCTGCCAATCTCTTAACTAGGCTACAAGATTATATACTTTATTCCACATGCTGCATGCATTCAAATATAACACTTTCAGTCCTGTATTTGTCACCTTTTTTGATTTTGTCCCCATGTTACACTGCAACTCATCCCTTTGACTGCAATTTTGCCCTATCATCCTGACAGGCATTCAATACACTGCTCTACCTGTATGCCAACTGTCCTACCGTTAGGCCCCGTCAAATTAGTTTAAAACCTCTCCGACAGTCCTAGAAAATCAGCCTGCAAAGATATTGGACATCCTTAGGTTTAGGTGCAACCCATCCCCTTTGTACAGGTCATACCTTCACCAGATCTTAATGATCCAGAAACCTGAAACCTGCCTGCTGCACCAGTTTCTCAAGCGCATTCATCTACCAAATCATCATTAGTGTGTGGCAGAGGCAGAAATCCAGAGATCACCACCCCGGAGGTCCTGC
The DNA here is from genome assembly GCF_030144855.1 of Hypanus sabinus. NCBI lineage: Eukaryota > Metazoa > Chordata > Chondrichthyes > Myliobatiformes > Dasyatidae > Hypanus > Hypanus sabinus. Next base: position 167,554,493 of record NC_082712.1, on the reverse strand, counting down.
TTTTCAGCTTTCTAGCTAGGTCCATAAATTCTTTCTTCAGGACCTCTTCCCACCTCCTACCCGTGTCACTGGTCCCAATATGTACCGAGACTTCTGGCTGCTCACCCTTCCCCTTTAGAATGCCATAGACCTGATTCAAGACGTCCCTGACCGTGGCACCCGGGAAAAAAACATTTCATCCAGGTGTTTCTATTGCATCCAAAAACTCTTGTGCACACTGCTCTAATTATGGAATCCCCTATCACTACTGCAATCCGCCTCTCCCCCCTTTCCTTCTGAGCCACAGCGCCAAAAACCTGTTCGCTGCAGCTTCCCCATGGCAGGTTGTCCCCTTCAACAGTATCCAAAGCAGTATACTTATTAGAGGAAACACGAGTGAATCTGCAGATGCTGGAAATAAATAAAAACACAAGATGCTGGCACAATTCAGCAGGCCAGACAGCATCTACGGGAGGAGGTAGTGACGACGTTTCAGGCTGAAACCCTTCATCAGGAGTCAAGTAACATGGGATGGTCGAGGGGGGGGAGAGATAAAGTAGAGAGCTAGAAAGTGATAGGCTGGAGGGAAATGGGCTGGGGGGAAGGTGGAGAATTATGGGAAATAAAAGAGAAAGAAAGGTAGGGCTGGGGGGAGATTATAGTGAGGGGGTGGGGGAAGAGAAAGAGAACCAGACTAAAATAATATTTAGGGATGGGGAGTAAGGGGGGGGGGGCAGGGGTATCAACGGAGGTCTGTGAGTTGGATGTTCATGCCGGCAGGTAGGAGGCTACCTAGGCGGGAGATAAGGTATTGCTCCATCGACCTGCGTGTGGCCTCATCTTGACGGTAGAGGAGGCCATGGACAGACATATCGGAGTGGGAGTGGTCTGTGGAATTGAAGTGTGTGGCCACAGGGAGATCCCGCCACTGCTGGAGGACTGAGTGCTGGTTTTTGGCGAAACGGTCTCCCAGTCTGTGGTGGGTCTCCCCAATGTATAAATGGCCACATCAGGAGCACTGGATACAGTATATCATCCCAGTTGACTCGCAGGTGAAGTGGTGCCTCACCTGAAAGGACCTCCGTTGATACCCCTGCCCCCCCTTACCCCCACCCCTATCTATTATTTTAGTCTGGTTCTCTTTCTCTCTCTTTTCCCCCCCCCACTATAATCTCCCCCCAGCCCTACCTTTCTTTCTCTTTTATTTCCCATAACTCTCCACCTCCCCCCTAGCCCATTTCCCCCCAGCCTATCACTTCCTAGCTCTCTACTTCATCCCTCCCCCCACTTCTGATCCCCCCCCTTGACCATCCCATGTTACTTCACTCCTGATGAAGGGTTTCGGCCTGAAACATCGTCACTGCCTCCTCCCATAGATGCTGTCTGGCCTGCTGAGTTCCGCCGGCATCTTGTGTTTTTTTTTACTTATTAGAGGGAAATGGTGACAGGTGAACTCTTCACTGGCTGCCCATTTTCTTTCCTTTTCGTGACAGTCACCCAGTTACCTGCCTCCTGTAGCTTAGGGGCGACCACTTTCCTGTAACTCCCGATCTATCACCACCTTAGTTTCCTGTATAAACTGAAGGTCAGTGAGGTTATTCAGATGTGGTTATTCAGGAGACCCGAATTCTCCCAGAATTCCAACATCTCACATAAAGAACTCAACACTGCCCCTGTTGCCATCCCCACCAATCTAACTAGCTAGATGAATAATGAAGAACAAACTTACCAGGTACATAACTCGCCCCAGCCTGATGAGCCAGTACTTCCCCGCCCTATCACTGGTCCACTCAACAAAGGCCCTGTCTTATTTTTATCCGCCCTTGCTAATGAAATGCTGTTTAACATGGATCACAAGAAGCCATTTGTGTAAGCACCACGTGGTGTCACTGTTGATATAGTGGGTAAACTCTCATCCATCAAAAAGTTTATTGTTCCCAGGTCAGGACTAGTAGAGAATCTACTGGCAACTGTTTCCATGGCTTTGGGGTAGCAGGTGTTGATTCTGTTGTGTCATTTCTACCTCTGTCCGTATAACTTTGAATCCTGCTCTGTCACTGACCATGTGGCATACCTTTTGGACATGAGATAGTGTAGATGCTGGAAATCCAGAGCCACACAAATTCTGGAGAAACTCAGCAGGTCAGATAGTTGACATTTTTGACTATCATTTACCCTTCTCCAGCATTTTCAATGTGGCAAATCTTTTCTGTTATTTTTTTCTGCTTCTCGTCCTGCCACTGTTATTGTTGTAAACCATTCAAAAGGTGGCATCCACCATTAAGGACTCCCATCACCCAGGACGTACCCTTTTCTCATTACTATCATCAGTGGGAATGTACAAGAGCCTGAAGACACACACTTTATGTTTTTAGAACAATTTCTTCCCCTCCAGCACTAGATTTCTGAACACTCAAACTATAAACCCTACCCCACTATTTGTTCTGTTTGCACTATATATTTATTACAATTTATAGCATCTTATGAATTGTACCATACTGCTGCCACAAAAGTTTTTACGAGGTACATGATTGATAATGAACCTGATTCTGAACCCTGTTACGTCTTACCTTCTGATGTAAAATCTCCAACTTGAGCAGTTAAATATGAACACAAGAGATTCTGCAGATGCTGAAAATTTACAGTATCACATACTAAATGCTAGAGGAACTCAGCAGGTTGGGCAGCATCTATGGGAAAGAATAAACCGTTGACATTTTGAGTTCCTTCATCTGGACTGGAAAGGACGGGGGAAGAAGCCTGAATAAGGTGGGGCAAGAGGAAGGAGCACAAGCTGGAAGATGATATGTAAAGCCAGGGAGGAATGAAGTGAGAAGCTGGGAGCTGATAGGTCAAAAAGGTAAAAGGCTGAAGGAAGAGGAATCTGATAGGACAGCAGAGTGGACAATGGGAGAAAGGGGAGGAGGGGCATCAGAGAAAAGTGTTAGGCAGGTGAGGAGAAGAGGCAAGAGCGGAGTTAGAGTGGGGAATGGAAGAATAGAGAAAGGAGAGGGAGAAAAATCACTATGCTGGGGATTTACAACAGAAAGTAGAACACAAAATTTTTATCTCACTAGGTTTGGGATAAGGTATTAAACACCCTTTCTTCTTCAATGTACTTCCCATTCCAGCATGTAATAAATTCACACTAATACTTGAAGAGCAGTATGGTTTTCCAGGTGTCCTAGCTGATATTTAGCTCTCAACCAACACCACATATTAGATTATCTGAGTCATTTATCTCAGCTGTGAAACCCTGTCATGACCAGACTGTCATTTCTCTCCAACTGAGAATGAAATTCACAAGCAATATACCACAAAGCATTTCAAACATCGCCCATAAATTCACAGAAATCGACTTCCTTGTCTTTAAAATGACATGCGCTGGAATCTGTGTCACTTCAGTCCCTGAAGTGAGTGCAAGATATATAGCTGTTAGGGAAGGAACCCAGCATCGGGGGGGGGGGGGGGGGGGGGGTGGAGAGAGATCCTGACTCGATTGGAAAACCAGCACAGGAAAGAGATACAGAAGATATTGCTGTCCATACTCGCTCTCCAGTCTTTCAGGGAAGAAGAAAAAACACTAGCGAAAAACACAATGCAAGCAGATGTGGATCAGCCTTGCCTTTCCATCGAATGGTCCTGCTGTCAGAAAACAAGCCAGAACGTCACACACTTCAGACCTGTTAATTCATCACCATGTTAAAAGGTACAAATATTAACTGTTTGTGTTGTTGGATTAGTAGTGAAGTCACACAGAAGGCCCCTTCAGCATGAATATAAAGTACATCAATAAAATATATATTTTACTGAATCATAATCTGGTTTGTACAAAATAAACTTTGAAGCACTCCCCAAGACAAACTCTATTAGTGCTCTCTTTGTAAACTCTTTTCTCAAATGGCTTTGAGTAGAACACTGATTTCAACTTGACTGAGGCTGTATGCACACTCTGACATTCCCGTGATGCGATTTTATCAATCCTACAGTTACGGTGTCAACATGGCCAAGGGGAGTAGATCGTGGCAGCACCTGGAGGAGACAACTGCACCAACATGCATCCAAATGTAGTCAAGACTGCAATCTGTGACTCGGGTGATTGACTCTTGAAGTGAAGTCTACAGGGAAGTGTCAGCCCATGTTGGGAATCGATCCTTCACTCCGGCAAGCCCAGGCACGGTCACGATCAAGGAAAATGCAGAGCTCTGATACCAATCACAGAACCAGAACTGTTCAAACGACAGAAGGTCTAGTTTCAACTTTCAAAGGACTACATAATTTGCTCCGGATACAACCTAGCAAGTTGCAGTTGACATTAATTTATGCTCCCCACTTAAAAGTCACCTAATCTTGTTTACCTCCTCTTCCACGCTATCTGCAATCATATTCAGTTTGCAGCTCCGTAAGGTAGTTACCAGTCTCTCTACAGTGGCTTCTTGCCCTTTTACCTCTTGCCATTCCTGCAGTGTTTCCGAAATCAGAAGCTGCATGTTACGCGGATGCCTGTATTCAATTTCCTGAAGACGAGCCTCTTTGAATCCAAGCTTTCTCGCAAACATCCAAAAGTCTCTTCCGATGTTACCACAAATTACGTCAATTGCAACATTAACATCTGGAAAGTAAAGTGAATTCTTAAAGAGGCAAGGTAAAAGAAATCAGGATTTCAAATTTTAGTCAGCAGTATACCAAATAACTTGGGCTCCAGCAGCTGTCTGTGGCAATGAATTCCAGACTCCCAATCCTCTGGTTAAAGCAAATCCTCATCTCTGATCTAAAGGGACATACTTCTATCCTGAGGCTGTGCCCTCTGGTCCCAGGCTCACTCACTTTAATATCCAGGCCTTTCAATATTCTTGGTTTCAATGAGATGTCCCTGCTTTCTTCTAAACTCCAGTGGGTACAGGTCCAGAGAAATCAAACATATCTCAAGGGCCAGAAACCAGTGGAATTCATTGCCACAGACACAGCATTTGTGGAAAGAGACAGTTCACAGAGGTCTTGGTCTCAAAACGTTAACTTTTTCTTTTCTCAAAGCTGCTCGACTTACTGAGTCCTTGAAAAGAACTCCTGGAAATCTGAAACAAAACAGAAAATGTTGGAAATACTAAGTGGGTCAGGCCGCATTTATGGGGAAAGAAACAGCGTAAAGGTTTCAGATTAGATACCAGTACTCTTCATGTTTCCAGCCTTCTTGAGCTGAGTTTTTATTTCAGATTCTCAATTTTTGTAATTTTTATCTCGATGCCAACAACCCATCCAAAGATGGCACTGGTAGTTCAGAACTTCAATACTACATTCAACTGGTCACATTAATTAATCCAAGACTTTGTAGTTGGCCAAACACTAATAAATAGTTGGCATGAAAAGTTACCAGCATTTTCAGTTCAGATTCCCACCATCATCTTCTCTAATTTCTACAGTTTATCACAAGGGATTGGAACTGCACATTGCTTGAAAGTTCAAACCAGTTACTTATTCTGGCCATTGAACATTTGTTAAAGCAATCAACCAACTGCTTGAGGAATTACTACCTCACCCGGAAGGGCAGTTTTGTAAACCTACCCACACCCTTACACCAACCACCACTCCTACCATCCCGCAGAAGCTCCTATCCTCAGAAACCACACCGCCTCACAACAACATGCCATCCCTCCCCCAGAACCCACAACCACCTCCACAAGTTTCTCCCACCACCGAACACCCCAGATCTCCGCTTAATTACTCCCTGCACCGTTAACTTGTTTCACCTATCATCCACCAGCCTCTGGCTCATCCCGCCCTCTCCCTTCTGCTGCCATCTTCCCAACCCCACCCCAATCCCTCAATTCAGTCCTGAGCCGAAACATCGACCTTCCCAGATGCTGTTCAGCCTACCGAGTTCCTCAAACAGTTTAGTTTTGCTCCATTTTCCAATATATTTTTGGTCTCACACGCTTGTGAAAGACGCGCTCCGAGTTCCGGCACGGCTCCAAGATAGGAGGGCTACCTATTTACAACTTTAACTGCAGCGGTGCCGTCCCCTTCCAAAGTTGCTTCGAGCCGTCTTACCCGAGTTTCTCCCAACTTCGCACATCGATTGTTGGAGCGGCTCACCGCCCCGCTGGAAATCAGACAACTTTTTCTCCAGATCGGTTCTCTTGATGTTCTTCAGCAGCTGGCCCAGAAATTTGGTGTCTTCTTCGGAGAGCAAACTGAGTTCCTCCAGCACCTGGAACAGCTGGATGCCGCTCTCCAAACTTTCCATCCTTCTCTTGCCGATGTAATCCTTGCACAGAAACTTCAGTGTTTTCATATTCTCCCCGGTCAGGTTCTGGGAGATGTCACTGAGCAGCACCTTGAACCTCATGCCCTCGTTGGCCGCCATGGGGGCGGAATCTGCCACCGAAGACGCGAGTTAGGGACTGAGAATGCAAGTAGGTCTGAGGGGGGACCAGAACCGAAATTATAGCGGCCGTTCCCTCTTCCCGCCCGAAATGGCTGCCGCGATGCCGCCTTTCTTTTCCGGAAATTCCGGGTATCCGGACTCCAGATCGCCCTACCCCCTAGCGGCTGGGAGGTGGTATTGCGCCCACGGACCCCAGCCGGCGCCACGCCTGTGGAGGCGGAGTCGTTGGAGGTTTAAACTGGAGGTTGACAGGTTGTTCATTAATAAGGGCATCAAAGATTACAGGGATAAGGATGGGGTTGAGAGGGATATTAAGCCATTGATGAAATGGTGGAGCAGACTCGATTATTGGTCTAATTCTGTTTCTATGTCTAATGTGAAAGAGTAGAACTATTATAATAGAAGTGCTAAGTAGATCTGCAGAGAGTATTCAACAATGAGTGAGTCATCGTACTTTCTGAACCTTCAATGCAAATTGACCTAATGACACCAGACCAGAAGAAGGCGATGGAATTTGAATATTGAGCTCTCTAAGATATGGTCACCATTCCCATCTGAATACATTTTTTTTTACTCATCACACTACCCTTCCCAACATCCTATTTATTTGGTGAACCACCTATCACCTCCAATTACATCATTTCCACTCTCCTCTGCATCCATTATGTGACTATCACCCCCCCCCCCCCATCAATCACCTGCCAGCTCTTGGCCCACTCTTCCTTCAACTATCTTTCAGTCTATACCAAAGATATCAACTGTTCATTTCCTTGCATAGATGTTGCCCAATGCATTGAGTTCCTCCTGTACTTTGTACGTTGCTGTAATGAAATCAGGCCAACTAGTCTTAAAACTGAACTGGAGTTTTAAGTTATTAATTAATGTCTACTGAAGTCTACTTTTTAATTAATGTCTACCAAGAGGACTACAACCTTGTAAGGTTTGGAGGTTTGTGTGCCACAATGACCTATGTTGGCTGAAGTCAAGGCTAAAGTCAGAGTTTTGGCTCTTGGTAGGGTCACCTATGCCAAACAGATCAATCGGTTGAGGTCCGACTAAGAGTGGTCCACTGGTCCTCCAGGTTTGGGGTTTCAGCTCAGGGCTAACAACCCTGACTGGTCAAAAAAACTGATACGGAAACAGCAATGAAGAATCCTTCTGTATCTGAATGTGACGGTATTCCTGAGTCTCTACCCAGAACTTGCATGACTGACAATAGTGAAAACTGAACTAATGACACGATGACCACTAAAGCCCTAAGCACCATCAGGGATGAGAGGAGACTTGATAGAAATGTACAAGATGATAAGAGACGTAGAGACACTTTTATATCTCGATGGAAATGGCTATTGTGAGAGGGCATAATTTTAAGGAAAATGGAGGAAAGTATGGGTGGGTGGGATATCAGTAGTATTTTTTACACAGAGGGTGATGGGTGTATGGAATGCCCTACAAAGGGTGGTGGTAGAGCCAGGTACATTAGAGACACTAAAGAGACTCTAAGATAGGAACATAGATGAAAGAAAAAATAGAGGGTTATACTGTAGGGAAATGTCAGATTGATCTTGAAATAGGTTAAAGGGTCGGCATAACATCGTGAGCCAAAGGGCCTGACCTATGCTGTACTGATATAAAGTATATAGGATATGATGAAATAAATGATTTTCTACTCTTGGAGCCAAGAAGATGATCAATGAGATCCTATTTCACAGTCTTGTAAAGCATTTCAATTGACTCTGCAGTGCTGTACTATGTGAGTACTACCCCACTGGAGGTGCTAACTTTCCAATGAGAAATTAAACTGGACCCGATTCATGGCTCATAACTTAATGATCACTGTTCCAGTCACTGGGTGACCATTCCTCCAACATCACAGAAGATTAGGGAAGTGAAGGAAATAGTTCTTTCACCAGGCTAATCAATTTGTTGTTATATATATATATATAAAACGGAAGTTGTGGTCACAATTATCAAAAGATTCTGAACGTAAATGAGTCTTGTGAGTTAATAAAAATGTTGTGATATATCAGCTGTAAATTCCCCCAATCACAAACTATTCATAAAGATCTGCCTTGAAATAACTTAATTCTGACTTCTGTACATAAAGCTAATCAGCTACTTATTTTATACTGTGAATTAACTGCTTTAGTGAGCTGCACTGTTGATTATTTTGTCTGCTGATTGTTGACTAATTGAAATAATTGAACTGCCTCTTGCAGTTACCTCTGATGTTAAAATTGGAGCTGCTGATTCATTACTTTGCAATCTGATTATTAATGATTAAGAAAGTTCCGAGTAAATTTTGTTATCCGAGTACGTATATGTGACCATATACAGCCCTGAGATTCATTTTCCTGTGGGCATACTCAGCAACAGAATCAATGAAAGATCAAGTAGAGTGCAGAAGGCTCCAAACTGTGCAAGTAAATAAACAGCAATAAGTTATGAGAACATTATATAACAAGATAAAGAATACTTTAAGTGAGATTATTGGAACATTTCAATGGATGGGCAAGTGAGTGTAGTTGTTCCCTTTTTGTTCAAGAGCCTGATGGTTGTGGGGTAGCAACTGTTCTTGAACCTGGTGGTAGGAGTCCTGAGGCTCCTGTACCTTCTACCTGATGGCAGCAGTGAGAAAAGAGGATAGCCCAGGTGGTGAGGATCTCTGATGATGGATGCTGCTTTCTTATGACAGCGTTTCATATAGATGTGCTCAATGGTTGGAGGGCTTTACCCATGATATATTGGGCCAAATCCACTATCTTTTTTAGGATTTTCCATTCAAAGGGCATTGGTGTTTCCCTACCAGACCATGATGCAAGCTAGTCAATACACTCTCAATCACACATCTATAGAAGTTTGTCAACGTTCTTGATGGCATTCCAAATCTTCATTGACTCTTAAGGAAATAGATGCACTGCTGTGCTTTCTTGGCAAAATTGCATTTACATGCTGGATCTAGGACAGGACCCCTGAAATAGTAATACCTAGGAATTTAAAGTTGTTGACCCTTTCCACCTCTGATCCTTTGATGAGGACTGGCTCATGGACCTCTGCTTTCCCTCTCCTTAAGCCTACAATCAGTTCTTTGGTCTTGCTGACATTGAGTGAGAGGTTGTTGTTATTACACCACTCAGCTGGTTTTTAAAATCTCCCTCCTGTATGTTGAATCGTAAAGATTAATGGCGCACAACAGTGGTGTCATCAGCAAACTTGAATATATTTACTAAATATGTTATATATTATGTAAATCAGTATGGAGTTATTGCACATGTAATGCAGGCTGGTCAATGAAATAAAGTTGGCTGCTAACTGCAGAAGTCTGGAATAAACATAGAAACATAGAAAACATACAGCCAAATCAGGCCCTTTGGCCCAAAGTTGTGCTGAATATGTCCCTACCTTAGAAATTACTAGGCTTACTAGCCCTCTATTTATCTAATCTCCATGTACCTATCCAAAAGTCTCTTAAAAGACCCTATTGTTTCCACCTCCACCACCGTTGCCAGCAGCCCATTCCATGCACTCATCACTCTGAGTAAAAAGCTTACCCCTGACATCTCCTCTGTACCTACTCCCCAGCACCTTAAACCTGTGTCCTCTTGTGGCAACCATTTCAGCCCTGGGAAAAAGCCTCTGACTATCCACACGATCAATGCCTCATCATCTTATACATAGATGGGTTGTCTTATCTTACACAGTGCCTTTGGGTGGTGTATGATTTGTTTTCACTCCAGTTTACTGGAATCTGAGTTGGCTAATCATGAACATAAGATTCTGTCAATTCAGAGTGACACACCTGCTCACAAAATGTTGGAAGAACTCAGAAGATCAGGCAGCATCTATGAGAGGAATAAACAGTCAACGTATCAGGCCAAGATGCTCCATCAAGATATTAGTAGTACTCCAGAGCACCCTTTCTCAAGCACAGTGTCAGTTAGCCCAATTTCCTGATGGTGCAAAAGAGACAATTTCTCCCACTGCGCACAGTTGTGCTAAGCAAGGAGATCAATATGATGACTTCCTTTGCACTGTAAAGATTCTATGATTCACAATAAGCTCAAAGGTAAAAAGGTCAGCTGTTCAGAAGGTAGCAATACAACACCTGGCTGGGGTGACTGATGGGTCAGTAGACTCCTGAACAGATAGGGCAGGAGGTAGCTGATAGGGCAGACAGGTGGGTAGATTGAGGCTCCTTCTGCCCTTTCTATTGGAGTTCTATATGTTTGTGTTGCAAGGTCAAAGTCATAGAGAATTACAGCCCGAACACAGACCCTATGACCCTTTGCACCCATGTTGACCACCAATCTAATCCCAATTTCCTATGTTCTGCCCATATCCCTGTAAACCCTGCTCTTGTCCTTCCATTTATCTATCTAAGTACTTCTTAAATGGACTTGAGGTTCTGGAGACCATTTAGAATGCTGTTCCACCATGTTAAGCGGTTGTGGCTCCTGAGCTAGTATAGCTAACTTCATTCACCTCAACTCTGAACTGATTCCACAACCTATAGACTTACTTTCAAGGACTCTACAATTCAAGTTCTTAGTATGATTTATTTATTTATTATTATTTTTCTATTTGCACAGTTTCTCTTAAACACATTGTTTGTCAGTCTTTGAGTGTAGTTTTTCATTGATTCTATTGTATTTATTTGTCATACTGCAATTGCCTACAAGCAAATGTATCTCAGGGTAGTAAACCAGGTATTTATAAGGGTACCAGGGCTTCCAGTAAGGTGGTGGTGTACTCAAGCACAACAGTCACGCTGGGTGTACCAAAGGTGTAATTGTTCCTCCTTTATGACTCTGCTGGTCATCAAGAACATCATGTACTGCAGGTCTGAACCACTAGTGAGCTGCAGGATAGCGATTCTGTTTACAAATAACAAGGAGGTGAAAGCTTATTGGATGTGGATGGCAAAGTCAAGCGAGGTTATGATTAGATCACTCATAGTTAGGTGACCTTCTCTTGTCTCTAATTTGTATGTTTGAATGCTTCTGGACGTAGTGTTAAAATGGTTAATGATTTTTCAATCTTTACCATAAACATACTTTGTAGGTAGTTAACCCTCCTGGTCTTGAGATTAAAATTTCACTGTTAATTGCAGCTGCGCATTTATTAATCCAGTCTTGCAAACGGTTTTTAAAATCTCCAGCAGATGGTGGAGATGCCTAAGGAATGTCAAAGCCATTTTTAGTTCAACTCTGATGTACTTGGCAAGGACAACGGCTGCTTTGTTAGAGATTCCTATTGGGTTTTCCTCATCAAAACACTGTAAGCTCTAGAGCTGATTTTTGGCTGATCCTAGGGTTCTGCTTCATAAAATGAATGCTGAAGATGCCAGCAATCATAATATAGATTAGTTTTCTTCCCCTTAAGGCAAAATTGCCTCTAGCTCCAGCAGTCTACAGCAGCTAGCTGCCTAGCATTAGTTTATCAAGTTGTACTTGGTGAAGGTTACTTAAGGCCAGTAGATTCTACACAATACTTGTTCTGTTTAATTTATAGAGACACACAGGAGACTGCAGATGCTGGAATCTGGAGGACTGATAGTCCACTGGAGAAACTCAAGTCTAGCAACATCAGTGGGGGTGGTGAAGGAACTGTTGATGTGTCTCACTGAGATTCTACATCAGCCTTGACACAAAGTTTTGACCTGAAATGTTAACAATTCCTGTTGGCTTGAAATAGTCAGGCCATTCTCCTCTAACTTTTCTCAGGAACAAAGTGTTTCTGGTCTCAGAACAGCCACTCACTGGATGTTTTTTGTTTGTCACAATATTCTCTGTACACCTTACAGCAGGGGTTCCCAACCTGCATTTCATGGGCCCCTTGGTTAATGGTTGGTTGGGGAACAGTTCTGGAGTCTGTTGTGTGTGAAAACCCTAGCAGATCAGCAGTTTCTGAGATATTCAAACCTTCTTGTCTGGCATTAACAATCATTCCATGGTCAAAGTCACTTGGATCACATTTAGACCATAAGACAAAGGAGCAGAAGTCGGCCATTTGGCCCATCGAGTCTGCTCTGCCATTTTCTCATGAGCTGATCCATTCTCTAATTTAGTCCCACTTCCCCGCCTTCTCACCATAACCTTTGATGCCCTGGCTACTCAGATACTTATCAATCTCTGCCTTAAGTACACCCAATGACTTAACCTCCACTGCTGCCCGTGGCAACAAATTCCACAGATTCACTACCCTCTGACTATAAAAAATTTCTTCACATCTCTGTTCTGAATGGGCAATCCTTAAGTCATGCCCTCTTGTACTAGACTCCCCACCTTGGGAAACAACTTTGCCTCATCCACTCTGTCTGTGCCTTTCAACATTCGAAATGCTTCTATGAGGTCCCCCCTTATTCTTCTAAACTCCAAGGAGTACAGTCCAAGAGCAGTTAAAACATTCCTCATATGTTAACCTTCTCATTCCCGGAACCATTCTAGTGAATCTTCTCTGAAGAATTGACATTTCTTCCTTATTTTGATGTTTGGTTTGAACAACAGCTGAACCGTTTGACCATGTCTGTATGTTTTTATGTTTTGAGTTGCTGCCACATGATTGGCTGATTATATACTTGCATATATGAGCAGGTGTATGCTGGTTACGCTGAGCCTCACGCAAGCAAGGAATTTCATTGCACCCTGGTGTGTAAGACAATAAACTACACCAAAGTGTGATGGAACCTACCTCTTTCTGTGCAATTGTTCCACTCCATTGAAATGAGTCTGTTCCAGGTACATTCTGGCAAATTCCAGCGCATCCTTTGGAAAATTACAGGAATTGCCAGTTCTGTTGACATATTCTCAAGCTACAACACAGTTAGAAAATCAATAATGAGAATGCATTGAAAATCAACCCATGTTTTCTGACAAATTGAAGAAGGCAGTGCTGGCAACTTCTCAGGAAAATTTCAGCAATGATTCCAAATTTGTAGGTGACTCAATTAGTAGCACTTTTATCTCTGACCAAGAAGATTACAGGTTCAAATCCCAATAATAAGACTTTAGCTTAAAAGTCTAAGCTGATATCCCAATATAGTAATAATAAAGGTGCCATTTTTATCCCATTTAGATAGCTATGAGGAGGAATTTTTTTATGCAGAGGGTGGTGAATCTATGGAATTCATTGCCAAAGATGGCTGTGGAGGCCAAGTCATTAGGTATATTTAAAGCGGAGGTTGATACATTCTTGATTAATAAGGGAGTGAGGTTGAGAGGGATGATAAATCAGCCATGGCGGAACAGACTCGAAGGGCCAAATGGCCTGATACTGATCCCATGTGTTATGGCCGTACAGTCTAATTGACATACTTTCTGGCCTTGTTGAGAGACTCCTGGTTTGATGTATGCTGTTCTATGTGTTGTTCACATGCTTTTTGCTATTTGTGCATTTTTTTCTTTTTTCACATTGGGTGTTTGATGTTTTCTTGAATGGGTTCCATGGTGCCTCTTTGTTTTGGGCTGTCCGTGGGAGGACAAATCTCAGAACTATATTCTGTATACATACCGTACTTCGATAATAAATGTACTCTGAATTTTTTTTTCTACGTATTCTGTGGCGGTATTTCTGAAAAAGTGCAAGGTATTGTTAACCTCAGTGCTTTATCCAATGTAAATCCATTATGAAGTCAGATATTCTGGTCAATAGTACTGTGAGCAACTTGGTCGCTGTGTTCCCCATGTTACTGCAGAGACAGCATAAGAGACCTCAGAGTAACACACACATAACGCTGGGGGAGCTCTGCAGGTCTGGCCACATCTATGGAAAGGAAAACAGAATCGACATTTCGAGCTGATACACTTTTCATTCCTTTCCATAGCTGTTGTCTGACCTGCTGAGTTCCTCCAGCATTTTGCATGTGTTACTCAGGATTTCTAGCATCTGCTGAATCTCCTCTCTGGATAAGACTCTTCATTAATTTTAAGGCATCTTGAGATGACATAAAAGTTGCTATAACAATTCCAGCCTTTCTTTCTAGAACAAAAGAAAGAATCTCGGGGAAGGTTGTTAGTGGAGGGAAGGAACATTTGATTGCTGCTTACTGACTAAACAAAGTGCAAGTTTTCTTTTTGGTTGATGCACATCTCTTAATGTGTTTGTAGCTATGTTCATTTCAGATGCTACTTAATAGCATCTACCCAGCCTGGATTCGTGTCAGTCGGTGGTGAGATCCTTGGACGATCGGTATGGGAGTGTTATCCACTCTTTGCAACTATCAGGTTCTTTCTACTTCAGTCCTTCACCTCTTCTATTTCAGCTTCTCACTTCATCCCCCTCCCCCACCCTCCCCCCACCCTCCCCACTTACTTCACCTATCACCTGCCATCTCCAATGGGATCCCACCACCAACCACATCTTTCCCTCCCAAACAAGATAAAACCTGCAGATGCTTGAAATCCAAGCAATACACTCAAAATGCTGGAGGCACTCAGCAGAACAGGCAGCATCTGTGGAAAAGAGTACAGTCAACGTTTCGGGCCGAGACCCTTCATCAGAGTGATCTAGATGCTGCCTGACCTACTGAATTCTTCCAGCATTTTTTGTGTGTTGCTCACATCTTTCCCTCTCCCCACTTTCCTCTTTCTGTAGGGATTGCTCCCTACGCAACTCCTTTGTCTATTCAACCCTCCGCACTGATTTCCTTCCAGGCACTTAAGCTTGCAAATGAAACAAGTGTCACAACTGCCCCTACACCTCCTCCCTCATGACCATACAGGGCCCCAAACAGTCCTTCCAGCTGAGGTGACACTTCGTCTGTGAGTCTTTTGGGGTCACCTACTGTATCTGGTGCTCCTGCTGTGGCTTCCTGTATATCGATGAGACCCACCGTAGATTGGGAGACTGCTTTGCCGAGCACCTACATTCCATCCACCAGAAAAAGTGGGATCTTCCTTTGACTACCCATTTCAATTCTATTTCCCATTCCTATTGCGACGTGTCAATCCATGGCCTCCTCCACTGCTGCTATGAGGCCACACTCAGGTTGGAGGAGCAACACCTTTTATTCTGTCTGGGTAGCCTCCATCCTGATGGTATGAACATTGATTTCTCAAACTTCTGGTAATTGCCTCCTCCTCTCCTTCACCATCTCACATGCCCACTTCCCTCTCCCACCTACTCTCTTTACCTGTCCATCACCTCCCTCTGGTGCTCCTCTCCCTTTCCTTTCTTCCATGGTTTTTTACCCTCTCCAGTTGGATTCCTCCCTCCCCAGCCCTTTATCTCTTTCACCAATCAACTTCCCAGCTCTTTGCTTCACCCCTCCCCCTCTCCCAGTTTCACCTGCCACCTTCTGCTTCTTCCTTCCCTCCCCCTACCTTTTTAACTCTGGCTCCTCATCTTTTTTCCCAGTCCTGATGAAAGGTCTTGGCCTAAAATGTCAACTGTTTACTCTTTTCCATAGATTCTGTCCGGCCTGCTGAGTTCCTCCAGAATTTTGTGTATGTTGCTTCACCTATCAACTGCCAGCTCTTACTATTTCCCTTCCCCCACCTTCTTATTCTGGTTTCTTCCCTCTTCCATTCCAGTCCTGATGAAGGGTCCTAGTCTAAAATATTGAATGTTTATTCCTCTCCATAGATGCTGCCTGACCTACTGAGTCCCTCCAGCATTTTGTGTGTTGCTGTCTCTATCAATGCCCATTTAGGGTATGGAATCGAAGGTGGACCATTGGTTGAAATATTTACATATGGCATCGTCGGCATGCTGTAATGACAGAGATTATTGTTGACTGTTTATTTCCCCTCCATAGATGCTGCCTGGCTTGCTGAGTTCCTCAACTGCTTTTAGTGCGCGCGGCTCTGGATTTCCAGCATCTGCAGAATCTTTTGTGTTTATGATTTGCAACAAACTGTTGGGTGCCAAGGCACAGTCCAGATCTGTAGCTTCAGGCATCGTGGTTACAGTGCTCGAATCACACACCTTCTGACTCAGAAGTTACAATAGCACCACTAAACCCAAGTCTCGGTTAAGTATAACACTTGCACTGATTTACACAGACCACGGAACTTTACTGTTTTATCTATAATGTATGATTTTGCAACTGAGGTGAGATGTTGTCCTCTATGATAAGGTTTAAGTAAACATAAGGAGGCATATTCTGTGGCTGATTTGAGCGTAATTGTTGAACTTTGCAGAATTGGTAGACCCACACTACCCACCCAAAAGCTGTCCTGTCCAAGAGCTTCCTTCTAGATAGTGCTATAGAGCCATTAAAATAAAAAAAAACTTCATGCTATCTTTAAAGTTTCTTCCTCCAGGCAGTTAAGCTGATCAACCATTCTAATTAGCCTCCCCATCCCTCTCTATTCCCACAGTCATGGCACTGCACTGTAAGCACATCAGACCACTTTTTATAATGCTGTTTTCATAGTAAATATGAACTATTTTTACTTATGCAAATTTTATTCCATATCCATACTTTAACCCATTAATTATTTTTATATAATTCTTTATAATTGTTGAATGTTGTTGTTTTCACCTATCACACTACAACTAATTTGTAATACATGAAAAATAAAGTTGATCCTTGATCCTAAATCTTGGGTCCTACCAAGTGTATAAACTTCCCAGAAGGTGTGAAGTTTTAAAAAAAGTATTTCTCAATATCATTCACCACATATAATATTTTCCCCACTTGGTAGTTTCCAGAAAACTGTGCCTGAGAAACCTCCAGGAAGATACGAAAATTGTTACCAAATATTTGTCAAAATCATTCACCAACTGAGTCTCAAGCAATGTGGTCAGATAAAGATAATGTGACACCCACAAAATGCTGAAGGAACTCAGCATGTCACGCAGCATTTATGGAGAGGAATAAAGAGCTGATTTTCGGGCTGAGACCTGAGAGTATATAGAACCAGAAATGTTGGCTCTTTATTTCTCTGCATCTGAGGTTCCCAACTTTTTTATGCCATGGACCCCTACTGTTAACCAAGGGGTTGGGAACCCCTGCCTGGATGCTGTCTGTCTTGCTGAGTTCCCCACTTGGTGGTTTCCAGGACAATAGTGCCTAATTTATTTTCAAATTTTAACAATTTTATATTTGTTATAATTATATAATTTTATATTTATACTTGCGATGAGCAAAGCCATAGCAGGAACACTAGCAGTGAAAGAAAAACAGCAGCAATGTGATATATAGCAGAGGAAACAGAGAATTAAATAAAAGTGTGAAGGTACAGCCAAGGATAGACTGTATGAAAGAATGTCATTCTAGTAGACTTAACAAAAGTAATTTAAGCAAATATTTAGGTAACGTCAACCTTCTAACCGCAGTTTTAAATCTGTCTTTTACTAAAAATGTCCCTCGTGGCACAAATCACTCCCACTGTTTATTCAGTCAACCTCATTTATTTTATACTCTGTTAAGATGGATTGAAATGAATAGCAGGCACCAAAAGGAATCAAGAAGGATTAAATTCGATCATATTTACTGTACAAAGTTGAATGATCTATCAACATGTCGTGCTTCAGTAGGTAACAAACGTTCTTGTCTTTGAGTTAAAAGGTGGTGAGGTTAAATCTCACTCCGCAGATTTGTTCAAGAAAGGTAAGCAGACCTCCAGTGAATTCTAAGGGAGCTGCTCATGCTTCCATTCTTCAGATGAAGTACTAATCTAAATCTAGTGGCCTCTGCTGTGCATTAACAAAATCTTTGACGCTATTTTAAAGAAGAATAGGGAAGCATCACCAGTATTTATCCCTCAACCAATGTCTTGTGATTATTATACTGCTCTTTTCAGGAACCTGTGATCAAATTGATGTCTTCAAGGAGCGATGCCTCAAAAAGGAAGCGTCCACTATTAAGGACCCCCATCACCCAAGTCATGCCTTGTTCTCATTGTTACCATCAAGAGGAAGGTACAGAAGTGTGAAGGCACACACTCAATGTTTCAGGAATAGCTTCTTCTCCTCTGTCAATTGATTTCTGAACGGACATTGAATGCATGAACACTACCTCACCACTTTTAAAATTTCTATTTTGTTATTATTTTGTTTTCTTTATTAATTTAACATATATTTATTTATTTCACAGTTTTCTATTATTATGTGTTGCATTGTATTGCTGCCGTAGTGTCAGAAAGATTTTTATAACATATGCTGGTGATATTAAACCTGATTCTGATTCTACATGTTACAATATTTTCAAGAACATTATTTTCTTGGTTGTAAAGTATTCATGAAAAAGTGATAATAAAAAGTGATAAATTGACATAAAAAAAAGAACTTAACTGAAATACAGAATTTAATTAACATGAGAAATTCTGCAGATGCTGGAAATCCAAAGCAAAACGCATAAAATGCTGGAGGAACTCAGCAGGTCAGGCAGATGAGGCCACCCACAGGGTAGACAACACCTTGTATTCTATTTCAGTAGCCTCCAATCTGATGGCTGAATTTTGATATCTCCTCCCAGTTAAAAAAATTCCTCCCCCTCCTTGTTGTATTCTCTACTCTGGCCTCTTACTTTTTTCACCTGCCTATCACCTCCCCCTGGTTCCCCTCCTCCTGAAGCATAGAGCTAGGAAGGTGATTGGTGAAAGAGACAGAAGACCATGGAAAGAAGGAAAGCATGGAGGAGCACCAGAGGAAGGCGATGGGTGGGCAAGGAGATAGCATGAGAGAGGGATGAGGGGATAGGAAATGGTGAAGGGGGAGGGGAGTGGAGGCAGTACTGAAAGTTTGAGTAATCATTGTCCATGCAATCAGGTTGGAGGCCACCCAAACAGAATATAAAGTGTTGTTCCTCCAACCTAGAGACAGTGAAATCGAGAAAAGTTCCTAGGCTACATTGACGACAGCGTTGGTGTGCTGGATTCGTTGATTTCATCCATCATGGGTAAATAGCCTCACAGGCAGCTTCCGGAGAGATGAAGGCTGTGGGAGTAAACTGTCAGAGTGCTGGAACAGTGATCCAATCGCAGACCCAGTACTGTGCACACAGTGATATTAATTGAGTAACAAATCCTGAGGTGCAAACAAAGTCGGCGTCAAAGTTCAGGCAGAGATCAAAACATCCAGGTGAAATCCGAAAAGCAGAATCGGTAAACAGGCAGAATCGATATTCAGACAGAAAGTGTACAGATACAAAGGCTGGAAAGGCTCAGGAAAATTCACTGGCTCCATCTGGCAACAAAGAGGTGAAAACACAGGACTGAAGTACACTGAGCAGTACTCAGGCAGATGACAGGTGGAGCACAATGAGACACAGGCGGCAGCAATACAGGTAATAATGAGAAGCAGCTGAGAGACGGAGTACTCAGTGATACAAGGGTCAGAGTAGAGCAGGAGCACATGGCAATAGAAAACCACAGACTGACAGCTAGGGAGAAAACACACAAAAAGACAGAGTTTAACTGGAGGTACTGACATAAACCCAGATCTAAACCTTTTTTAAACAAAGGGGCTTCCCTTCTTCCACCATCAACTCTGCTCTCAAAGGCATCTCTCCCATTTCCTGCACATCTGCCCTCACCCCATCTGCCCACCACCCCACTCAAGATAGTGTTCCCCTTGTCCTCACCCACCACCCCACCAGCCTCCGGATCCAACGTATAATTCTCCGTAATCTTCCCTTTCCCTTCTCTAGCTCTGTATCCCTTTTGCCAATCACCTGTCCAGCTCTCAGCTTCACCCCACCCCCTCCAGTCTTCTCCTATCATTTTGCATTTTCCCCTCCCCCTCCTACTTTCAAATCTCTTACTATCTTTCCTTTCAGTTAGTCCTGACGAAGGGTCTTGGCCCAAAACGTTGACAGTGCTTCTCCTTATAAATGCTGTCTGGCCTGCTGCGTTCCACCAGCATTTTGTGTGTGTTGCTTGAATTTCCAGCATCTGCAGATTTCCTCGTGTTTGCTTTCAAAATAGAAGAACTAGTATTGTCAGGAATGTTGATTTCTCCTTCTGCTGAACAAATACTACCACCCCACCCAGACTCCTCTATTCCCAACTCTGATCTTTCACTTCTCATCTGTCTATTACTTCTCCTTTGGTCCTCTCCTCTTTCCCTTTCTCCTATTGTCCACTGTTCTCTTCTGTCAGATTGTTTCTTCTCCAACACTCGACCTTTCCTACCCACCTGACTTTACCTATCACCTTCCAGCTAACCTCCTTCCCCTCCCCCCACCTTTTTATTCAGCCATCTTTCCCCTTCCTTCTCAGTCCTGAAGAAGGGCCTTGGCCCAAAACATTGACTGTTTACTTTTTTTCCCCATAGATGTTGGTCTGACTTGCTGAATTCCTCCAGCATTTTGTGTGTGTTGCTTTGGATATCCAGCATCTGCAGATTTTCTTGTGTTTTTAACAGAACTATTGCTTAGTAAGCTGTGGAATCTTTGGTTACTGATTCTAATTAAAGCCCAGCACCCCAGGCGGGAGGATCCATCCCGCTATATTATGTTAGTTGACCACTCCCTGGAATGATTCACTTATTTAGCATTTCTGACCCTCCCGATAAGCCAGGAGGACATCTGTTTAAGAGGGAGATGTGCTACGTGAGAGCTGCACAGAACAAGCAGCACCTGCAAAAGAGAGAATGAAAACCAGAAGAACCAACCACCAACTCTTGCTCACACTGCACCACAGAAAATATTTATCAAAATTTTTCAAAATTTATCAAAGTAAATTTATTATCAAAGGATATATCACCCGTTCGTTTTCTTGCAGGCAATCACAGTAAATATAAAAAAAACAGAATAGAATCAATGAAGGAGAGCACCCAATGGGACGTATCTTGGATTAGCCTCTGCAGCCACCTGAGGACCCACCAATAGACAACCTTTTGGATGAACATTATCCTCTACTACTCAACTGCTACTACTTTCTCCTGAAGGTGTTAACTTCTTGCTGCAATAGAATCCCAGTAAAGGGCTGGAGAAGAAGGAATCTGATTGGAGAGGAGAATTGACCATGAGAGAAAGGGAAAGGAGAGGCACCGGGGAGTTGATAAGCACGTGTGGAGAAGAGGTTAGAAGCCAGACCACATCATGTGCAGGGACACAATGTGGTAGACTGGGAGATCAAGAGTTCATATTTTCCTTATGAGAAGTCTATTCAAGAGTTTGGTAACAGCAGGATGGAAGTTGTCCTCCAGTCTGGTGCTATGTGCTTTCATACTTTTGTATCTTCTGTCTGACAGGAGAGAGTGGGAGAAGCCATTGATTTTGTTGGTTGCTTTCCCTAAGTAATGGGAAGTGTAGATAGAGTCACTGAAGGGAAGGCCAGTATGTGTGATGGACTGGGCTGTGCTGACAACTCTGCAATTTCCTGTGATTATGGACAGAGCAGTTGTTGTACCAATCTGTGACTCCTTCTTGTTCAGCCCTTTACCTTTTCCACCTATCACCTCCCACCTTCGCCCCTTTCCTGCCTTCACCTACCATCAGTCTTCTTATATTCCCCCATCCCCCTTTCTTATTCTGACCTCTTCCCCCTTCCTGATGAAGCATTTCACCCTGAAACATCAACAGTTTATTTCTCCTAGATAAAATTATATGTTGTGCTAATGTCCCGAGTATGCAGCATATAAAATGCTGATCTACCTTTGTTGAATATCTAAATAATTAAACTTCTTTTCAGTCAGTTGTTTATCTGCCAAAACTGTTGAAATATTATTTGCTAAAAGCAGCCAGGTTGTGTTCAGAGACATACTGTAGCCCAGAAGATGTATTCCTCAATTATTTTTGAAAGCTGGTGACAAAAACTCAACTTAAATAGGTTGGAGATCACCTGTGGTTAGCTTTGTTGCTTACTGAGTTAACGATACCTCAGTGAGATGCTGCTTATAGCTATAGTGAACACGAGCCCGGGCAGCCCAAGTCCAAGTTTATATGCTTAGGTAATATTACTCTGAAAATCACATTTCTTCTATTACTGTGAAGTTGTTGTCCCTCCCCTTTAGCTTTGTGGTAGTACTAGGAAGCTCTTCAGATGTAAATGGTCTAATTCAATTTGTTAGGATGCTTCAAACAGAAGTTAAGAAATGCTCAGACTGATGATAGTCTGATGTCATAAATAGACACAACTGGGTAAGAACTTTAAAATTCAATTGTTTCACTAATTTGACTATTTTAGTATCAGTTTATGAATTGAACAGAGTTTCCTGTAAGGTGAATTCCCATCCTCTGTCATGGTAGCATTTAACTTCACAGTCTTATGTTTACTATTCTTAGTTTCTGGCTGACTTCAGGCAACATTTAATCACAGGATCATTGTGAGACAGCAAATCATATTTGTAATTTTTGCATCATGCAAAGGATCAAGATAAATAATTATGGCCACATGCTATTGCACTACAAAGCAAGACTTAATAATTGACATTAGGTTGTGCCAAACCAAGTCTTTAATAGGGCTGTCCTTGAATGTTTCTGAAGGGCAGAATCACCCAGTTCATATAATGACCCAGAAACTTGCAAGCACACTAATATATGGAAGAAAACATGAAGCGACTCAACTTCTTAATTTGCCTTTTGCTTGCAAGATGTCATCTTTATCAGGCCTTGTACTTGGTCAAATTCTATGATGATGAACATGAGAACTACAGTATATTGAAGGAATGGGTGTGCTCTGAGATATGAAATTGCCTCAGCCCTAATTCTAGTGAACCTTTAATGAACTGTTCTTAATCTCCCATCAATTTCTGTCAAAGGGGAGTAGCCCTTTTAGATGTAATAATCCACTCAGTCACTCAGTCTGGCTCAAGGATCTACTTGGTTCTATATAAGCACAAGATATTCTACAGATACTGGAAATCTAGTGTAACACATATAAAATGCTGGGTCAGCAGGTCAGGCAGTATCTACGGAAAGGACTAAAGAGGGCTTCAACTCAAAATGTTGACTCTTTAAATAGACTAGCGAAGGGAGAGTCAGCATCCTCTCAGTCAAGAGGGTATGCTAATTAGAAACAAATAAATGATAACTCAAGCAAAGACAGTCAAAAGTAAATTGAAATAAAGGAGCACTGTGGACGTACTAGTCTGTTTTTCTAAAAAGAAAATCTTGAACTTAGAAAATGCCTCCCAATTTTTTATTTAATTCGATTACTACTGACAAAACAATGCAAGAATTTTTGACATTCAAAAAGAATGTAGACATAAATGAGAAGCTAAATTCTTAAAGGAAAATGACTTTTCCCTCAATAACATTGGATACATTGATTTTCTCATGGAGATTGATACACCAAAAGGGAACATAAAGGGGACATTGAACATAAGAGATTGTACTTGGAGGATGACAGCTGAAACATACATACACAGCACATGCCTTGTAATGAAGCAAAGTTAATATGAAGTGATTTCCCATGGTTTTCTTTCTTTTGTGGCTATCTGTGGGAAGACAAATCTCAGGGTTGTATATAGCATGCGTACTTTGATAATAAATGTACTTTGAATCTTTGAATGGTGTGTGGTCATTACAGAATATATGAAGGGAACCATGGCACAAAATAGGATAAAGGACATCTCAGATTAAAAACCCTAAAACTTTTAATTTTTTTCTCAGCTTTTTCATTATTCATATTATTTTCCCATAGTATACAGAGATAAACTTGTCAAAATCATTAGCGTTCTACTACAGTGTATTTTGTGACACACAATAGACCGAGAAAAGTAATTGCTTATAAGCAGAATTCCTTACAACAAACTTGGCTAAATTAGTACACTGATTATGTAAAGAACAAAATTGAGACACTGGTAACAAGTTGAACATGGCAAAAAAAATGTCCAGTGTACGTTTAAGTAGGATTAATGTATGTATATATGTTTTTTTAAACAATATTTCATTCCAACATAGTCAAATGGTTTTATGGTTGAGATACAAATTATAGCCTTTAATATTCAAGGACCATAAATCATTTTACATATATTGTATATCTGGATAAGACTTCTGGGTCTTTAAAATTATTTTCAGGTTCCCACCATTTTTCCACAATTTTGAATATACTTTTGCATAAAAATACACATGACACACATAAATGTGATTGGAAATGTTTGCATATAGAGTAGGCTAGATTTCTGTTTCAAAAGCATATTTATTTTCGCTCCCTTGTGTATCGTGGAGTGTAAGGAAGTGATCTAAATACACATTTTTGTTAAGGAAGAGAATCTGTGAAAAAGTGTCCCAATCATAATTTCTAACAAGCAAAAATATGTTAAAATAAAACATTTACTCCAAAGCAATTACCACTTTCAGAAGGTGATGCAGAAATCTACATCTTCAGAGCTACAGCAGTTTTGAAAACCAGGGTGTTCAACTAGAATGGAAACCAGGATCTATAGCCCCTGCATGTGAATAGTAATATAGCAACTGCTGATTGTATGTGCATCTTTCACATTACAATCCTCTTCCAGCACTTAGTTGAACCGAAAGTTCCCTCTCCCTTTTTATTATATAAATAAGATCCCTGGGAACCTTGTTCAAAAAACATCTAAATTCATTTAAGAGTAAATTTGAACTGATTACATACAAGCAAACTTTCAAACTGTGCAGAATACGTGCATACGAAATGCCCTTGACCCAGTACATTCTCAAATAGGTTTCACCATTTGACTTGTTGAATTTCACGTTTAGGGAAATTTAGACTTTTTCCTCAATTTAAAAAATCTGCTTAGTTAGTTCAATTTTGCTCCCCTCTGTCCTCTAAGCATTTTGAACATATTAATTGATGCTTTCTTTAGGCTTTGACCTCAGAAACAAATTATGCATCATAACTTTATAAATCACCTATTTCACTCTTACAGCAAATCTGTCCCATAGACATGAATTCCCTCATGTTCTTACTTTACTGGTAATTGCTCCATAGTAAGAACATAAAGGAATTATTGAATAGTTTTTTTTTAAAACAATTCCTTCATATTCTTATTTTGGATGAATTACCTCCTGCAGTATTAATTCCTTCATTGGAAGGTTGGGAGTAAGGGGCACAAGAAAGAACTTTAAAGAAGCATTTGATCTAAAGGAAAATCATTTGGAGAATTGAACAGGTGCAAAGAGAGAAACAGTAAATTGGGGAAAAATCTTTTTGTTGAAGATGTTTTTACAAATTTGTTCAGTGGAGGTTAGGTTGAAAGTCGCAAAAAAGGACAACAGTGGGGTTAACATGAAAGTAAAGACCATACGAGGGCAATGATGGAAACTGGGCTACCTGTTCTACCTGGCATCCACGCAAACTCCGAACAACACTCCCTTCAGTTTTAAACTTGAATATCCTTAATCCAACAAAGGCAGACAATGCGGAGAAGCCTGGAAAAGTCATTACTATGTGTTCGTAAAATCAGAGAGAAATTGAAAAATGTGAAAAGAAACTACTTCAAGTCATTTGTTTTTCTTTATGTTGGTGTAAAATCCTCCTACAGTCCACCATTCAAAAAAATAATTTTCCAAAGATCACCTGAGTGAAGCCCTTCATTCAATTGTTCTCTGTTGTTTAGCATTTAAAAGAGCAATTGTATTTTAACTTTCAACAAAACACACTGGCAATATTATTATTGAAGCATTTTGTTTTAAATAGTCAATCTAATGTGCATATCTTTTGATTTTTGTGGTGTATTTTAGTTTGCCTTTGATAATTTAATTGGACAATTTTAAATCTCTCTATGTGTGCAAGCCTATATAATCTGGGAGAGTGTTAATTGTGCATCCTATGAGGTTATGGGAGAATGTGGTTTCCAGTGAGGCTTTGTCCATGGTTTAGGGTTGATTGACGGTAAGTTAATCAATGCATTAAACTGATGATCAAGTTTGTTACAAGTTAGTGTGAAAAATGTTGGAAAAAGTATGAACCAATTAAAATATTTTTAAATTTTAAGACTGTCAATTCAGACAGAATTATTAGAATCTTGCAGTTTACATAAAAATATTGGCAGATGGGGAACTCAAGGTGACTGCGTACCAGAATTTGTAAGCGTACTGAGAGACTTTACATTATAAAGAAAGATCACACAGATGGAATCAGGCATCAAAGCTCAGCATAGTGTCCTGGGTAGAGAAGTGCAGAACAATGGAAGAGAAATATCAGATAAATATGCTCCAATCCAAAAAAATGCATAAAGTGTTGCAAAAGTAAAAATCAACTGACAAGCAATGATATTGAGGTAATTATACAGAATGCATTAAAAGGAAATTCCATATAGCCAATGTACATGTTACAGGTTGAAAACCTTTACATAGGGAAATTCCCTCCAAATACAATGTATAATATTGTGTTTCAACATTTTCTATTATTGCAAGAACATTAAACACTAAAGTGCTCTTAAATTCCTAAAAATCAAAAATGATACATAAATAGTGCATATTTCTAACTTTGATATTAGAGCTCTGTGAAACCTAAAATTACACTTCTGATCTAGTGCCTAAACAATGAATCAAATTATGTCCCTCCCTACCACACCTAATCCCCAATGTAATAGCTTGCCAAAGGCACTATCTTAATTCAATAGTTGAGAGATCCCTTTCTACAGCAGGTTGGAGGGCGGGGGGAAGGGCAAAAATGAAGAAATGTGAAGAAAGGGGAAAAAAAGGATTTTTTCGAACTATGACTCTAGGTGTTTGTTCATACAGTTTAGTCTCCTGAATCAGAGAAGCAGCATCCAGAAAGTCTACTGAATACAATTCTGTCTCAGTTCGGATTGGGATCCTAAAACGTGTCCCCACTACTTTTCCGTAAGAAACAATTCTTAGAATTTGGGACTCCACCAGGAATTAATCCCCTTTATTCAGCCAATCAAATCACTGGATGCGAATAACCTATCTACTCAAGATAGTAAATGGTTTATACTTTAATCAGGATCCTGCTGGCATTTGTGAAAATTAAGGTGCACGATTTGAAGCTAACTACAAAGACTCTAGAGCCCTTTTGTGAAAAACCATCATAAGGCAGATGACATTGTCATGAGAAGAAACTGAGATTGCAAGATATCCAGGCATTGGCAAGTCCTGTCACGAGCTAGGCCGTGGTTTCATTCACGTGCTCATTTTAGCAGTGCTGATGAAGGCAAAAGGACAGTACTGCTATGGAAAGTGTTCCAGGATTTTCCATTAATTACATAAACGTATGTCTGTAATAGGATAGGTAAGTACCAAGCTGCTTTGGGCTTATTAATTCTAACTGTGACTACAGAAACAGTTTTCAAGCTCCTTGTCAGTATTCCCCATTTCCCTCTCAGCCGCATTATCCAAAATGGGCACTCTTTCAAATTGCTAGTGGAGAGTTCCTACGGATTGGAAACCTCAATCTGAAGTGAACTTGCGTTGTTTGCTCAAGCTATGGTTGCTTCAGATGGAGGGTGTAAGAGTTAGAAGGAGCAAGGACTACATGTTAGAAGGCTAATACAGCAACAGAGGAAAGTCAAATGCTGAATAATTATATCAAATTTAAAACACAGAACTTAAAATAATTTGCCAAAAGAAGCTCAAACTATTGAATACTTCACTATAACCCCTACCCCTCCCCCCAACCCCACAGCAAGCTTCAGGCTAAACTTGCTTTTATTATATAAGAAATGGAAAATATCTGGAACATTCCTGTAGAATACAAAACAGTGATATTCCCTGCATTTTTACTGTGTAAAAATAGATATTTTTACAGTTAAGTCATGGTCCACCTCATCTGTAAAGAAAGTGATTCTAGCATCAACATTTTCAAAATGGCAACATGAACAACAGCAAACTTAAGCTGTCCATTGAAGGTGTGCCTGTCAAGATATTGCTGCTCCATTAGAGTGACACCTTGCCATATTGTGGAATGCCCCAAACTAAAGAAACTTGTTACTTTAAAAACAGTTCCCTAAATTACTTCCTTTTCTGTATTTATAAAATTGGATTGGGAAGCATCTGCTTCAGCCGTGCAGTGTCCAGACAGATCCATTGGATTTTCCATGGGACATTCGTCAAAGTCCTCCTCTGTCCTCTCTTTCTCTTGCGATGAAAGTGCCTCCACTATTTGCAGCTTCGTCTGCTCCTCTTTCAGGAAGAGATCCACCAATAATGACTTCTCTTTTGATATGCGTTCGCTGATTTCTTTTGGAATGTCTGGGATCATCCAGTCGACAAAATCGCTCATGAACATAACTAGGTTCTGTAAAAACAACGGGAGAAGGGCAGTTAGTAGAACCAAACTTCAAAAAGTTAGTTTCAAAGAGATGAATAGATTCATCTGAACAAGCCTTGGTGTGGATTCCTCCACATCTTTGAGACTCAACATTGCCCAGGGGAAACTGCTTTGTCGAACATCATCGCTCCATCTGCCACAAAGGTGTTTTTAATTTTAATTCTACTTCCCATTCCTATTCCAACATGTTGGTCCATGTCCTGCCACGAAGAGGCCACTTTTAGACTGGAGGAGAAACACCTCATATCCTGTTTGGGTAGCCTCCAACCTGAGGTAATGAATATTGATTTCTCTAGAATTCCAATACTGTAATTTCTCCCCCCCCCCCCCACCACCTTCTTTCTTTTTCCACTCCCATTCAGCTTCCCCTCTTACCCCTTCCCTTCGGGCTAGGCAGCACCTATAGGAAGAAGTACAGTCGATGTTTTGGGCTGAGACCCTTTGTTCCACCAGCATTTTATGTGTGTTGCTTGAATTTCCAGCATCTGCAGATTTCCTTGTGTTTATTATTTTAATGTGTGGTTTTTTGAATTAGTCACCTTCCTGTCAGCTTGAACCTGTTTGACCATTCTCCTCTGACTTCTCTCATTAACAAGGCATTTTTGGCCACAGAATTGCCACTCACCACATTTTTTGTTGTGTTTCACTCCATTCTCTGTAAACCCTAGACGCTGTTGTATGTGAAAATATCAGAACCACATCCGTATGGCACCAACAATTATTCCACGGTCAAAGTCACTTAGTTCACACTTCTTCCCTATTCAGCTGAACCTCTTGACCATGTTTGCATGCTTTTGTACATTGAGCTGCTACCACATGATTGGTTGATTAGATATTTGCATTAATGAGCAGGTCTACAGGCCTACCTAATCAAGTGGCCACTGAGTGTAGGTAATACTGCATCTCTTCTGATTTAGTGTCCTGCAATTTCTGCTCATGAAATTGGGGAAAAGGAATACAGACTGCTTTACAGAAGACCCCCATTTAATCCATAAGTGACTGAGAGCTTCCGGTTGCCAATCTCATTAATTACCCTTTCACATGGATCAGCCACCTTCAAAAATGGAAGGGACATCTTCTTCATTAAACATATTGTCACAGATCAAATACTTACAAGACTTTCTAAAGACAGTCCTCATTCCCCTATTGTCATCTCCCTTGACTTGCTCCAATAGCTCTGCATAATTTATCTAAATGGGGCAGAAGTTCCAACCACTTACCTGAAAAATGATGACAAATGCCAACCTTGCTGCTAAGACTGACCAGAATTCCTTTGACAGGTCATATGGTTGAGAAGACCATGGAGGTTCCCTGTAGTCTTTGTACCTAAGATGACATTTAAAAATGAATTAGATATGTAACAATTAATCCTACTGCCACGATCATATTAGGACATTGGACTTCATAAATCAGGGCGTTGAATCCAGGAGTCGGGATGTCATGTTAAAGATGTACAAGACGTTAGTGAGGCCAAATTTGAATATTGTGTGCAGTTCTGATCATCTACCTACAGGAAAAATATAAATAAGCTTAAGAGACCATAAGGCAAAGAAGCAGAATTAGGCCATTTGGCCCATCGAGTCTGCTCTGCCTTTTAATCATGGCTGATCCTTTCTTTCTCCTCATCAGCCCCATTTCCTGGCCTTCTTCCTTTATCTTTGATGCCATATCCAATCAAGAACATATCAATCTCTGCCTTAATACCTCAAATGACCTGGCCTCCACAGCTACATGTGGCAACAAATCCCACAAATTTACCACC
Organism: Hypanus sabinus; assembly: GCF_030144855.1. Classification (NCBI taxonomy): domain Eukaryota; kingdom Metazoa; phylum Chordata; class Chondrichthyes; order Myliobatiformes; family Dasyatidae; genus Hypanus; species Hypanus sabinus. The sequence continues at coordinate 167,524,258 of NC_082712.1, read as the reverse complement.
CTCTGACTAAAGAAATTTATCCGCATCTGTTTTGAATGGATGCCCCTCTATCCTGAGGCTGTGCCCTCTTGTCCTAGACTCTCCCACCATGGGAAGCATCTACTCTGTTTTGTTCTTTCAACATTTAAAAGGTTTTAATGAAATTCGCCCCTCATCCTTCTAAATTAAAGCAACCGCAGATCCTGAGCTATCAAATGTTCCTCGTATGATAACCCTTTCATTCCTGGAATCATCCTTTTGAACCTAGTCTGGACCCTCTCCAATGCCAGCACATCTTTTCTTAGATGAGGAGCCCAAAACTGTTCACAATACTCAAGGTGAGGTCTCACCAGTGCCTTATAAAGCTTCAACATCACATCCCTGCTCTTGTATTCTAGATCTCTCGAAACGAATGCTAACATTGCAATTGCCTTCCTCACCACCGACTCAACCTGCAAGTTAACCTTTAGGGTGTTCTGCACAAGGACTCCCAAGCCCCTTTGCACCTCAGATTTTTGGATTTTTTTCCCTGTTTAGAAAATAGACCACATATTTATTTCTATTACCAAAGTGCATGACCATGCATTTTCTAACATTATATTTCATTTGCCACTTTCTTGCCCATTCTCCTAATCTATCTAAGTCCTTCTGCATCCTACCTGTTTCCTCAACACTACCTACCCCTCCACCAATCTTCGTATCATCTGCAAACTTGGCAACAAAGCCATCTATAAGGAAACTCAATTTCCCTCGGGATCAATAAAGAATGTCTGTCTGTATTTCATCATCTAAGTTATTGACATACAGCATAAAAAGAAGTGGTCCCAACACCAACCCCTACAGAACACTACTAGTCACTGGCAGCCAACCATCCCTTTATTCTCACTCGCTGCCTTCTTCCAATCAGCCAATGCTCTAACCATCTTAGTAATTTTCCTGTAATACCATGGGCTCTTAACTTGGTAAGCACCCTCATGTGTGGCACCTTGTCAAAGGCTTCTGAAAGTCCAAATATACAATATCCACTGCAACTCCTTTATCTATCCTACTTGGAATTATTTGAGGAGATTACAACAGTTTGTCAGGCAGTATTTTCCCTGAAGTAAACCATGCTGACTTTGTCCTATCTTGTCCTGTGTCACCAAGCACTCCATCACCTTGTCCTTAATAACATCTTCCCAACCACTGAGGTCAGTCTAACTGGTCTATAATTTCCTTTCTACTGCCTTCCCCCTTTCTTAAAGAGTGGAGTGACCTTTACAATTTTCCAGTCCAAAGATTCATAAAAGATTATTTTTAAAGGAGTGCAGTGAAAATTTATAGGATTGTTCTTGACACTGGAGGACCTGAGTTATGGAGAAAGGTTAGAGAGATTATGATTTTATTCCTTTGAGCAGAGGAGAACAAGGGGAGATCTTATATAGGTATACAAAATTATAAAGGGTGAATGCATGCTGGCTTTTTCCTCTAAGCTTGGGTGAGACTGAAGTTAGAGGTCTTAAGTTTCGGGTGGAAGATGAAATATGCAAGGGGAACATAAGGTACTCAGAGGGCAGTGGGAGTGTGGAACGAGCTGGCAATAAAAGTAAAGGATGCGAGTTCAATTGTAACATTTAAGAAAGGTTTGTACATAGATGAGAAGGTTATGGAGGGCTCTGGTCGGGTGCAGGTAGATGGGATAAGGCAGATGATCAGGTTGGCATGAACTGAATGGGCTGAAGGGACTTCTGTACTGCAGTGTTTTATGATTCTATGTCACTCTGATAATGTAGCTTATAACTCCAGCATATAACTGGCAGCAGCACAGTTGAATAAGGTATTTTAATGATATTGGGATTAAGTCACAATTGGAATCAGGCTTTATATCAGCAGCATATGTCAAGAAATTTGTTGTCTTGGTGGCAGCAGCACATAATAATAGAGAAAATCGTGAATTAAAGCAGTTAAACGACATAAGTAGTGTGAAAAAAAGTAAAGAGGTAATGTTCATGGGTTTAATGTCCATTCAGAAATTGGAATGGCAGAGACTCATTTGCATCCAAGGAAATTTTATTAAATAAAAAAAAATCAAGAATGCAGCCCAATATTGAAATGGTTAGGAAGAGAGGGGTTGGATGACTGTTTATATTCCTAGAGTTATTTTTTTAGTAAATTAATACACATCCATACTCTCATCATATTACTATGATTGGGGATGTGCTTCAGAAGTCTGAAGACCCATAGTCAATGCTTTAGGAACGACTTCTACCCTTGCACCAAATTTCTGAACTTAGGAATCCATAACACTACCTCACTATTTGACTTCGGCTCTATTTTTATTTTGTAACTTATGGTAATTTGTAATATGTTGCATTGTTGCCACAAAGCAACAAATTTCATAACATATTTCAATGATAAAAATACTTGATCCTGATTACACATATAAATCCAATTTGCAAAGATCACTTTCTTGCACTGTAAATTCTATAATTCAGTTAACTTTTCATCCATGACTTTAGCTTTGAGCTTAATAAAGTGCAAAGGTGTGTGTGTTGTCCTTTTTTAAATGATCAGACAGACTATGTGGACACAGACGAAACAGCTTCAATTCATTACCCTGGTTTAGATGTTAGGCGAGACATCAATTTTAAAATCATGGGGCTCAACTTGAATCTTTATGAAAGGCAATTAGTGTTTTTTTTTAAATCTGACCAACTATGTAGCTAGGTTATTTACAAAACCAAGGAAATTAAAAGCACACTAAGTCTTTCAGCCCACTTCAGTCCATTGCCTGCTAGGTTAATTCCATTTTGTGCATTTCAGACCACATCAGCTGGATGGCTTCTGCAAAATCTTATAGTGAACCAATTTAAAACAAAATGAGTGAACAAAAATGATCAGTTTCAGTATAATATTTAAAGTTACTAGCCCCGTATAATAACCATTATAATCCTCTATTGCCTTAATAATTAAAAAAAATATTTACTGTACTTAATTATTTATTGAGATACAGCGCAGAATAGGCCTTTCTGGCCCTACAAGTCCCACTGCCCAGCATCCCCGATTTAACCCTAGCCTAATCACAGAACAATTTACAATGACCAATTACAGACTAACCAGTCTGCTTTTGGACTGGAGGGAACCGGAGCAGTCCAAGAAAACACACGCATTCTACAGGAAGGATGTACAGCCTCCTTACAGATAACATCAGCACTGAACTCTGATGCACCAAGCTGCAATATTGTCATGCTAACCTCTATCCTGTGCACCTGGTTGCGATAAACCTATAACCATCTACAGTGATGAAGTGCTTTGAGAGGTTGGTCATGGCTAGAATTAACTTCTGCGTAAACCAAGGACCTAAACCTGTTGTAGTTTCCCTACTACCACAATGGGCCTATCATGGATGCAATCTTAGTGGCTCTCCACTCGGCTCTGGATCACCTGGACAATAGCAATATCCATGTCGGGCTGCTGTTTATTGATTACAGCTCATTGTTCAACACCATCATTTCCTCAGTACTAATCAACAAGCTTCAAAACTTGGGCCACTGTACCTACCTCTGCAAATGGATCCTTGACTTGCTCACCAGGACACCATGGATGGTGCATATCGGAAATAACAATCTCCCCCTTTTTGACAATAACACCTGCATACCTCATGGATGTGTACTTAGCCCACTGCTCTACTCTCTCTACACCCATAACTATGAGGCTAGGCACAACTCAAATGCCATCTATAACTTTACCGATGACACAATTGATGTTGGCAGATTTTCAGAAGGTGACGGATGAGGAAGCGTACAGGAATGAGATAGATCTGCAGGTTGAATGGTGTCACAAAACTACGATCTTGCACTCAGTGTTAGTAAGACCAAGGAATTGGTTGGGGACTTCAGGAAACGCACACCAGTCCCCATCAGGGGGTCAGCAGTGGAAAGGGTGAGCAGTTTCAAGTTCTTGGGATTCAACATCTCTGAAGATCTATCCTGGGACCAGCATACTGGTACAATTATGAAGGAGGAAGTCCAGCAACCATATTTCATTAAGAGTTTGAGGAAATTTGGTATGTTATCAAAGACTATAGAGATATACCATGGAGGGCATCCTAACTGGTTGCATCATCTGGTATGCAGAGACCACTAAGGAGAAATCTGCATGGGGTTGAAAAACTCAGCCAGCTTCATCATAGACAATAGCCTCCCCATCACCGAGACATTTTCAAAAGGCAATGGCTGAAAAAGGTGGCATCCATTATTAAGGACCACATCACCCAGAAGATACTCTCTTCTCATTACAAGCATCAGGGAAGTACAGGAGCCTGAAGACACACATTCAATGTTTTAGGAACAGCTTTTTCCTCTCCACTATCAGATTTCTGAATGGAGAATGAACCAATCCATGAACACTAACTCACAATTTCTTGCTCTCTTTCTGCACTGCTTATTTTATTTAATTTTTAAAATACATTTCGTATTTTAATTTATGGTACTTTTTTATGTATTGCACTGATCTGCTATCACAAAACAAAAAATTTCATGATATACTCTATGTCAGAGATATTAAACATGATTCTTATTCTAATTATAAAGTACGAGCTGCTGTGACTTTATGTTCCTACCAGACATGTACCATTGATCAGTGACATTCTTCAGTCACCGTGAGTCTGGTATATCAAATAGATTACTTAGCTTCATTTCAACAAATCTTTGGTATTGTTTTACTATTTTCTTGTATTTGGTTTTTGGAAATCATTCAGAATTTGGTCTAAATCTATGAAAAAAGGAGCAGGAAGAGATCACCAGCCCCTCAAACCTGCCCCACCATTCAATATGATCATTGCTGATTTGTGATGGCCTCTGCTGAACTAGTTTCTTATTGTGCTCAGTTTCTTGATCTTTTCAGGTATTTATTCATCTCCAATTTAAGTAATCTAGCCTCCACAACACTCTAAAGCAGTGAATTCAAAAGATTCTCTGTCCTCTCAGTTTTAAATGATCAATTTTTTTATTTTGTACTTATGGTGCCCTGTCAGAATCTCTCCAACTTGTGTAAATGGATCAGTGCCCACCCTGCCAAGTCCCCTAAAAATTCTGTATATTGAATATGATCACCCCTCATTCTCCTGAACTTCAAGAAATTGAGGTTAAACTATTTAGCATTTCTAGACATATAATGAGAGAAAGACGTGGAGAGGAAAAATTCACTCTCAACAGTTTAATCTACCTGCAGATTTCAACCTTGTATCCAAGTGCCATCGGCTCAAGTGGCTCTGAACCCGGTTCAAAGTGGCTCACGTTGAAGTAAGACAGAGTGTTATTGGTGAACCCATTCAATGTGCCGTCTGGACTGTACAAGTACATGAAGACTAAGCGTGGAATGAAGTCAGAAGTGAATGAGATAACAAACGCCTGGTGAAAGAAACAAAGAGTTCAACTCTAATAGCCCTGTGAATTATGACCAAGTAAAAAAAAAATGCATGAAAAGATACAAAATGTTCAATAAGGTTTTGAGAAGTCTGCCAGTAGTGGGAATTTATGAAAGAAAATCCTTTCTCTTTCCTCCCAGAGCAAATCTCATTTTCCACCCCAATGACATCCAAATTTGTTGAATAATTGTAATCAATTCCCAGCACCTTTGAAGTCACACCCCACCACCCTACATCACTCAGTGCCCCCTTGCCACCTTCAGCATTATCAATTCTTTAACAGTTGGTATGGTAAACACAATTCACAAGTAACATACATAAAAATACACTCATTTTATTAGGTACAGAAGTGGAGACTGGGGTGGTTTTCTGCTGCTGTAGCCCATCCACTTCAAGGTTCAATGTCTTCTGTAATATGTTGTTATTTCAGTTACTGCTGGCTTCCTGTCAGCTTGAAACAGTCAGGCTATTATCCTCTGATCTCTCATTAATAAGGTGTCTTTGCCTCACAGAACTGCCACTCACCGAATTTTTTTTGCATTTTTTTTTACACCATTCTCTGTAAACTCTGGAGAGGGGTTCCCAACCTTGGGTGGTGGGGGGGGGGGGGTCAATGGACCCCTCAGTTAATGGTAGAGATCCATGTTATAAAAAAAGTTGGGGACCTCCTGCTCTAGACACTTGTGTGTGACAATTCCAGGAGATCTGCAGTTTTTGAGGTACATAAACTATCCCAGCTGGCACCAACAATCATTCCACGGTCAAACTCATTGAGATCAAATTTCATCACCATTCTGATGTTTGACTTGAACAACTGAACCTCTTGACCATATCTTCATGTTTTTTACGCATTGAGTTGCTGTCACATGATTGGCTGATTTTTTACTTGCATTAATGGACAGGTGTACAGTTGTACCCAGTAAAGTGGCCACTGAATGTACATGGTGTATTTCCCTAACTTGATAATTTCTTAGCTGGCAAATTGAAGCCAGCTTGCTCAGGATCAAATATGGAGTTGCACATCAGGTTAGAATTTAATATAAATGGTAACGACTGTTGCACACTGTTATACTGTTTGTTGAGAAGGACCCCTACTGTTGAAGAGTTGACGTACAAGTTCTTATGTGCTATGCAAAATCCTGCAAGATATTTGTAAAATAGGGTCTGATATGATTATAATAATCATATACACAAAAAATTCTGCAAATGCAGGAAATCCAGAGCAACACACACAAAATTCTGGAGGAACTAAGCAGGTCAGGCAGCATCTGTGGAGAGGAATAAACAGTCAATGTTTTGGGCTGATGACCTTCTTCAGAACTGGAAAGGAAGGGAGAAGATGCCAGAACAAAAAGATGGGGGTGGGGGGGAGAGGAATGGAGGGCAAGTTAAAAGGTAATAGATGAAGCCAGGTGGGTGGGAGAGGTAACGGGCTGGAAAGGAAGGAATCTGATAGGACAGGACAGTGGACCACTGGAGAAAGGGAAGGAGGAAGGGGCCCAGGGGAAAGAGATAGGCAGGTAGAGAAGAGGTAAAAGGCCAGAGTGGGGAAGAGAAGGGGGAGTGGGAGGGTTTTTTTTACTGGAAGGAGGAATCAACATTCATGCCATCAGGTTGGAGGTCACTCAGACATAATACAAGATGCACCTCCTTCACCCTGAGGGTGCCCTCAATCATGGCACAAGAGAAGGATGTTATAATAATCTGCTGTTTTAGCAGCTGGACAAAATAAATCTTGCTACAACAAAATTATATTCAATATTTTTTCTTATTGTCTCAATTATTTTTTCATTTTCTTACAACATGGAAGAAAACTATTTAGTTCTTTAGGCTGGTTCTCAGAACAATGCTGTATCTCTAAATGAAATCCAATCCCATTCGGATAATTTCTCCTGCTAATCTAATCTCTCAGATGCTCATCCGCTCCACCGCCCGGTAACACTGTGGGTAATTTATAGTGGGTAACATCCATGGGGCAAGGAGCAAACCTGATCTGATGGCAGAATGCCATGCAGTCACAGGAGATGCTGCAAATTCCAGACAAAAAGATGTGAGGATCAAATCCAGCCTACTGAAGCAGCATGGCAGTAGCACTTTGTTCCGCCCAAAGTTAATTTGCCATAAATGATATTTTAATAGTTTTATTAATAGAATAAAGGAGGCTTTTGGGTATTAATCCAGTAATGAAATTTACTATGCTCCTGTTAGATTAAGGTCTAAATTGTTAGTAATTGTTATTTTTCTTCAGTTTAGCTTTCTTTATGCTTGTGTAATCTCCGCTTGACTGTAATAGTTAAGACCATAAGATGTAGTAGCAGAATTAGACCAATTAGGCAGGAATTAGGAGCAGAAAATGAATCTCAGGATAATATATGGTGACATTTACTGTGAGTCTACTGGTGTTGTATATAGAAAGATGCAAAATTAGCCCTGCAAGTGGAATAAGTGCTACAACTCCTCCCTCATACCATCCAGGGCCCTAAACAGTCCTTTCAGGTGAGGCAACACTTCACCTGTGAGTCTGTTGGGGTCATCTACTGTGTCCGGTATGCCTGGTGTGGTCTCCTGTATATCGGTGAGACCTGAAGTAGATTGGGAGACTGCTGCACCGAGCATCTATGCTCCGTCCACCAGAACAAGCGGGATCTCCCAGTGGCCACCTATTTTAATTCCACTTCCCATTCCCATTCCGATATGTCCATCCATGGTCTTCTCCACTGTCGTGACGAGGCCACACTTAGGTTGGAGGAGCAACACCTTATTTTCTGTTTGGGTAACCTCCAATCTGATGGCATGAACATTGATTTCTCAAACTTCCAGTAATCACTCCCCACACCCCACTTCAACATTTCCTATCCCCTCTTCTCTCTCTCACCATATCTCCTTGCCTAGTCACTGCCTCCCTCCAGTGCTCCTGCTCCCTTTTCTTTCTTCTGTGGCCTTCTATCTCTTTCACCAATCAACTTCCCAGCTCTTTGCTTCATCCCTCCACCTTCAGAGTTCACCTATCATCTTGTGTTTTTCTCTCCCCTCCCCCCACCTTTTCAATCTACTCCTCAGCTTTTTTTTTCTCCAGTCTTGCCAAAGGGTTTTGGTCCGAAACATTGACTGTACTCTTTTCCATAGATGCTGCCTGGCTTCCAGCATTCTGTATGTGTTGCTTGGATTTCCAGCATCTGCAGATTTTCTCTTGACAACAAAATTAATTAAATAGCATTGGCAGGGAATGTAAAATTTTGAGTTTTCTGCTTTGGAGTCTTAGGGTCAAACTTCTTAGGTAACCTCAAGCCGCTGTTTTTTAAGCTGCAAGGACATTTCTGCTGTTCGGTCTGTGGCTCCTTCATTTTGGCTGCTGATCAGAGGTTCGAGATTTGAGAAAGCAAGCAGAAGAATAAGTCAAGGAGTGAAGCAACCAACAATGTTCCAAAAGATCTGGCATTTTTCCCACAGGACGATTAAAAAGTCGAAGAGAAGGCTTTGTTCCCTTCCCAGTAGAAACTTTGATTTAGAAGAGAAGCACAACAGCTGCAGAAAGCCATTTGCCTTGGAAATATTTCCCTTAATGCCAAGCATTCAGTGGTTCAATAAATCATTATTGAGCTTGGAGGTAGTAAATTCCAGAATCACCATCCAACGCTAGCGTCTTAAAGGAGAACATGAGCACAACAGATTCTACAGATGTTGGAGATACAGAACAACGCACACAAGGTGATGGAGGAACTCAGCAGGTCAGGCAGCATCTACAGAAATGAATAAAGAGTCTATGTTTTGTGCCAAAACCCTTCATCAGGACTTGATGTTGACTATTTGTCCTGATGAAAGGTCTCAGCCTGAAACGTTGATGCTGTCTTACCTGCTAAGTTCCTTCACCATTATAGTTGGCTTCACCCTGGATCTAACAAAATATCAATTTAAAGAAAAAAAAAGTTAGACCATAGTACTCCAAAGCAGAAAATTGAAATCCTCACAGATCCTTGGAATTCTATTCTCCCCTTTCTGTTTCAAATGTTGTTATTTTTTGTATTGCTTTACACAGAGATCTCAGACATCATCTCCACTTATTTACTAGATGTGCTGACCATTAGTGGGAAGACAAATCAGCAACATCCTCTGGATTGCAACTCTCCCACAAGCGGCTTGAGTTTCTCAGAGTTTACAAGGAGCCAACATACTTGTCCTTTTGTTTCTGGATGGAATAAGAGCTGGCAACACAAGACAAGGTGTACAAGTTGGCCACACTTGGCGCTAGAACTTCAATGCAATTTTGCCGCTGGATCTGGTGACAAAAGCAAGGCCAGCATTGGTTGTCCATTTCCAGCTGCCACTGAACACAACGACTGCATCAGCCTTTTCCGAAAGCACGTTGTACTGCAGAAGACTACACCATTCTACAGGCCTTTCTGCTAACAATGTTTAATATACTCCAAGAAAAATCTAACCTTTCCCTCTCACATAGCCTTCCATTTCTCTTTTATCCATTGCCTACCTAAGAGTCCTTAATGTACCATTTGACAGCACCTTCCACCACTGGAAATAAAAAAAAACCCCTATCACCCTTGATACTTTCCTCCAATCACCTTAAAATTATAAGGTGTATAAATACCCCTCGTATTAGCTATTTCAGTTCTGGGAAAAGGTTTCTAGCTGCCCTTTCTGTTTATGCCTCCTATTATCCTGTACACCTCTATCAAGTCACTTCTCATCTCCCTTCGTTCCAAAGAGAAAAGCCCTACTTTGCTCAACATATCCTCATAAGACATGCTCTCTAATTCAGGCAGCATACTGGTAAATCTCCTCTGCATCCTCTCTAAAGCTTCCACATCTTTCCTATAATGAGGTGACCAGAAGTGAACACAATACTGGAAATGGAGGAACATAATAGCATGGTACAGGCCCAGGCCCTATGATCCACAATGTTGTGCTGACCTTTTCACCTATCCTAACATCAATCTAACCCTTCCCTCCTACATATCCCTCAATTTTTCTATTTTCCATGTACCAATGTAAAAATTTCTTAAATGCCCTGAATGTATCGGTCTATCCCAACCATTTGTGGCAGGATGTTCCACATACCCACAACTCTGCGTAAAGAAATTACCTCTGACATCTTCCCCCCTTTCCTCCAATTACCTTAACATTATGCCCTCCCTGCCATTGAGAGTTAAAATGAAATCCTACAGATGGATTTGGTTTAATATTCCTTCCACTCAAAAATTCAAAGCACTGTACCAACTCTCTAGCTCAATATGATATTAAATGCTGGGAGAAGCAGCCAAATGACATGGTAGCGTAGTGGGGCTAGTGCAATCACTTTACAGCACCAGCGATCACTGATTGGAGTTCAATTCCTGCTGCTGTTTGTAAGGAGTTTGTACACTCTCCCTGTGACCGCATGGGTTACCTCTGCATAGTCCAGTTTCCTCCCACACTCCAAAGATGTACAGTTAGGGTTAGTAAGTTGTTGGCACCGGAGGCATAGCAACACTTGCGGGCTGTCCCTACAGTCTTCACTGATTTGATTTGATGCAGATGAGGTATTTCATTGCATGTTTCTTTGTACGTTTGACAAGCTGATTTTTCTATCTTCACACTCCTAGCTGCCTACTGCCTTTGAAAGACCATCCAGCTACGAAGACTGAACCAGTGTAAATTTGCCCAAGTGGCTAACTTTATGAAATATTTTGGAACACCAGAGAGTCACATAAAGCACAATAATATGTTACTGTTCATTGAACTAATAGACCATCCGAGGTGATAGCGCAGCTAGATATAGTGCAAATTCTGCACTTGAACTCAATCCTGCTACTGGTCCATGCAGTCCTCCATTTTCAATCAACTTGCATGTGCTGTTTGTATTTCAAATTCTACTTTCCTTTCAAAAATATATTGGTAAAGGTGACACCAATAAGCAAACAAAATGAATAAATATCACTGGTAAATTTGAGCTTCCAAAAAAAATGCAATGGATTAATCTTCAATTGTATTCTCTACTTTGCTGCCTGCCATGAGTTCCTGTAATTTCCTTTGAGAAAAAATTCATGAACTCTTATACCCAACACTCCAAATGGCAAAAATTGATTTCCAACAGCATACTGGGCCACCAAAGAGAACTCGCTTAACAATCCAACAGCATCACTGCCGTGAACCTTGTCCCAAGCTCAGCAGATGGAGGAGTTGCATTTTACACTTAAGGCAACTTCCAATTAAGGTAAAACAATTACTTTGAAGATACTCAGATCTAAACTAAAGTTGGATCAGAAAGACCCATGAACTGACTGGCTCCAGTTCATAAATCTAATTCAATAAAAGCATCATCAGACTTGGTTGTATATACACTATGCTATTATTTATACAAAAAGCTACATTTCGTCTCAATCAATCAAGTTTTAAAACTTAAAGCCTAAAGGGGAAAAATGCAAGTGGCAGACATCCATTACATTCAAAAGAAAACTGAACTCCCACATGAAATTCCTTATTTGCCTGATTCAATGTCAATGAGCAGTGGTCACAGTTCAAGGAGCTATCTTCACTTCTTTAAAATTAGCTCCACTCAAACAGTTAGCATGGAGTTATTACAGCACTGGCTGTCCAGGTTCAATCCTTGCTGCCATCTTTAAGGAATTTGTACATTCTCCCCGTAACCACATCCCTGTTCGCTCCGTTTTCTTCCATTTTCCAAAGTCATACGGATTAGTAGGTCAATTGGACATATGGGGGTAATTGGGTGGTGCAGGCTTGTTGGGCCTGTAACCATGCTGTATCTCGAAAACAAATAAAATAAATAAGGCCATAAGACATAGGAGCAGAATTAGCCCATTTGGCCCATTGAGTCTTCTCCACCATTCAATCATGGCTGATCATTTTTTTCCTTTCCTCAGTCCCACTCCCTGGTCTTCTCCCCGTAATCTTTGATGCGGTGTCCAATCAAGAACCTATCAAGCTCTGCCTTAAATATACCCAATGATCGGGCCTTCAAGGCAGCCTGTGGTAATAAATTCCACAAATAAAGGGGTTCTTCTGAACACTGGGAAGAGGTTGGACGATACTTCCCTTCAGAACTCTTGAACATAGACATATCACTCTAGGAAAATCACAAGAGAAATTGTTATGTTTTGTAAATTCAAGACTTTAAACTGGTTCAAAGGAAGACTCAGGAGTCTGAAATGCGGGTCTGACTTCGTGTTTACTTTAAGTGAGGTGCACATGTATCATGTTGTAGCGTGATGATGTATGTAGTTCACGTATTTATACATACAACCCATAATGAATTATTTAAACAAACAAAAATGCTAAATCAAATAATATATATAGTATATATCGAAAAGATCACTCAAAATTACTGGAATATTAAATACACAACAGAAATGTGAGGAAGCATTTGAAAAGCTAGGGTCAAGAGAACTTGCATCTCTCCTAGGAACTTGTCAAGAATGTTACATATGGAAGCCCAGAGCTGGTCATATTTAGGCAGCTTGCACTGTGTCCTTTAATTAGATTCTTTCATTGCAAGGTGCTCTTGTGTATTATCAATGCCTACGATTCCGAGTTTGCAGAAGGTGATAGTAAAGGCCCCTCCATTTTACTGGGAAGACTCAGTAAGTTAATTAAAAGAACAGCACTGCACAGAATAGGTCATTTGGCCCACGAAGTTGCACCAGTCTTTATGCCAATTCATACTAAATGTCCTCTTTCATCCATATACCTCTATTCCCTTCTACCCAAAAGCCTCTTAAAATCCACCAAACTGCAACCATTGAGATCATCTACGAATCTCCATGTAAAAACTTGCCCATCACATCACATCACATCACACTTGATGTTCCAACCCATCACTCTCAACCTTAAAAATATGTCCTCTAGAATTTGACATTCTTTAAATACCTGGCAGAAAGATTGATGGGTCTCGGCCTGAAACGTTGACTGTACTCTTTTCCATAGATGCTGCCTGGCCTGCTGAGTCCCTCCAGTTTTTTGTGTGTGTTGTTCTGACTATGGTACCTATTAATACTTACCATAATTTGAAAGATCTCTCTCAGGTCTCCCCTCAGTCTCTGATATTTTCGGAAGAATACCAGGAGGTGTTCATTGAACATCAATTTTGGCTCACCTCCAAAATTCCCTGGCTTTTGCGAGAAGCTAATTCTACTTGAAGTGTTATGATTAACTTAACAAGTGACCACTCTCCCTTCTTGGAAACTTAATTTTCATCCCAAACTCCAACAGCTCACTTTCACTGTACTGTTTGGACACCGTCTTGGCTCTAACTTGTTTGGTCTTCAGCTGAACAGGAAAGCCCTCAAGTCCTTTATGAAATCTTTCATAAAACACAACCAAAGTAGTTGGCAGACAAGTGTTAAGACTCTTAGAGCAAACACATACAAAGAATTAGTCACTTCCGAATTTGTTTATTAAATGGTAAGATGGAAAATTTCCCAAAGGAACATTTTTCTGTTAAATAAATAATATGAACTTACATTAATGATGACTGCCAACTTCCCAATGCCTCTGAGAATGTTGTACCAGATACCTAAAAACAACAGGAAAATGGTTACTCTATTTTGGACCATTCTAACTATTGTCAGACTAGCTCTAGGCTATTCCCATATCTTGAAACAGTTCCTGTTTCAAAATGACAAATCACACCCAGACTGAATTCTTGGTAGTTATTCACACATTCAGAAGTAACTCAATTTAATTGCTTGTTTAGCCTTTAAACCACTGAAGGAATCAGAATTAGAATTGGAATCAGGTTTAATATCACCAGCATACATTGTGAAATTTGCTGTGTTTGCGACAGCAATACAACATAATACATAATAACAAAACAACACAAATTAAGGTAAATATATATATATTAAATAGTTGAATTAAATAAGTAATGCAAAAATAAAAATAAAAATGTAGTGAGGTAGTGTTCATGGATTCAATGTCTATTCAGAAATTGCATGGCAGAGGGGAAGAAGCTGTTCCTGAATCATTGAGTATGTGCCTTCATGCTCTGTACCTCCTTCCTGATGGTAGCAATGAGAACAGAGCATGTTCTGGGTGATGGGGGTCATTAATGATGGATGCCTCCTTTTTGAGGCAATGCTCCTTGAAGATGTCCTGGATGCTATGGCAGCTAGTGCCCATGGTGATTCCAGGATTTGGCAACCTATGGGTACCTCTGCCACTATATTTATTAATTGTATTGATTCTAGCACATCTATGGACTTGCTAGAAGAGCAGACATGTACAGTATGGCAGGGAAATAAGCAGGTTAATGAGAATGAGATGCAAGGGACAGTCGGGGCTGAAATCTGGAGAAGTGATGCTGAGATACATTGTAGGATGCACTGGGACACATCATCAGTGATGTAACCTGGGGTCATCGGGTGCTTTGGGTCATCCAACATCAGACTTCCTTGCCCAGGCGATCTAGCTGGGGTTGATCAGTCCCCAGATCATGTCCCAGTAACACTGGTCCAGAGGTCACACTTCTTGATCCAGAGCCATCTAGAGTCCTGCTCAGCAGCCTCTGGGATGGTTCTGATGACTGTTTTCTTCACAGCCCTCCATAATGCCAAGGAGGGAGTAGTTAATGCAGAGCGAGCAGCCAGCAAAACCTCTACACCCTTCCCTATAGGCTCACATCGTGTCCTCCACCCGTCTCTGGCATTGCTCTACCAGCTCCTCCTATTTGGCTTTCTTATGCTCAAATGCTTCCTCAATTAAACAACCTGCTGGAGGAACGTAGCGGTTTGAGCAGAAGTATATGACAATATGTAGAATGTCACTTACACATTGTAAGAAATGAGATGGCATGGTGGTTGTGCAATGAGTATAACACTATTATAGTGGCAGTGACCCGGGTTCAATTCTGCCGTTGTCTGTAAGGAAATAGTACATCCTCTGCGTGACTGTTTGGATTCTTTCGGTGCTCTGGTTTTCTCCCACATTCCAAAGATGTACAGGTTAGTCACGTGGGTGTAATTGAGCAGTGCAAGCTCGCTGGACCAGAAGGGCCTGTTACCATGTTATCGTCATCATGTGCCTTGTGGTTACCATGCTGAATTCAGGTGGCAGGCTGGAGATACGGCTCTACCAAAGGAGGACTAAGGCACTTCTTCCCTCCACTAGCCTGCAGGTCACCTTTGGGCAAAGTGTAGCACCTGCTTAGCAACCGTTCCCTTTCTCCCCCAAAAAAAAATCAGGGTCATGTGAAGCCATGGAAGCAGGTGATGGATGGTCGTATGAGCAGCTGATGCTTATCACAAGTCCTGGTTATGCAACTACGGACGCCAGGCTGACAATCTCTGAGGGGTATTTATGATGGCTCAGGTCGCCTTTCTTGTTGAGAAGAAGGCAATTGCAAAGCACTTTTGTAGAAAAATTCGCCAAGAACAATCATGGTCATGGGACCATGATCATTTATCATGCTATATCTCTAAAGTTACTTTTAAAAAGTCCAAGTCCATTCTTATTGCACCTTACGTAGCAGGTGATGCAATAAAATCAGGTTATTCCATCACCACTGTGCAGGTTTCCAAGATGTGCCAGAGGTGCCGAGGATAAGGCCATTTACCAGCATGGTCCAGGGATGATTGATCTCAAATATTAGGTTATATGGGGGAGAAGCCAGTTTGATCTCCTTGAAGCAAAGCAGAATAATGAGACAACTCAAGAAACTACAGATGCAGGAATCTGGAGTAACAATCTGCTAGAGGAACTCAGCGGATCAAGCAGTATCTGTGGGGCAGGGCATGGAAGGAACTGTCAAAGTTTCCAGTTAAAACCCTACATTAGGACTGAAAGTAAGGAAGGAAGATGGCTAGTATAAAGTGGAGAGGGGGGATAGTGAGATAAGAGCTTAAGCTGAGGCAGGGCAAAAGGTGATGGCAGGTGGTACCAGGTGGGGGAGGGCTTCGTGCAGTGGGGAGACGGAGAGGTAGAGTTAGGATATAATGGTAGGTGGAAGATACATGGAGACAGGTGGGAAGAAGAGGGAAACAGAAGGAGCATGGTGGGTGAAATGGGAGGTGAAGGTTAATGGGAAGATATGATGGGGGCATACAAAGTCATCATATGTTTATAAGCAGGAATCAGTTTCCTTTATCTGATGGTTCAGTGATTAAGGGACACAGATTTGCAATCCTGAAACCAATAAAATAGACAGAAGCTTTTCCCCAGGGCTGAAATGGCTAGCATGAGAGGGCATAATTTTAAGGTGCTTGGAAGTAAGTACAAAGGAGGTGTCAGGGGTAAATTTTTACACAGAGAGTGGTGAGTGTGTGGAATGGGCTGCTGGCAATGGTGATGGAGCTGAAATGATAGGGGAGACTCCTGGATGGCTACATGGAGCTTAGAAAAATAGAGAGCTATGGGTAAGCCTAGGTAGTTGTAAGGTAAGGACATGTTCAGCACAGCTTTGTGGGCCAAAGGGCCTGTATTGTGCTGCAGGTTTTCTATGTTTCTATCAAAAAACACAAGGAAAAGTTCATTTCAAACCTTCATTAGAATTCACGATCTGCAGAGATTATGGGAACAGAAACAAATAGGGCTTTCAAAAGAGTAAAAGGCAGGTAACTAAGAGGGAATTATTTCCAGGACTCTAGGGGAAAAAAAAACTGAGTTAACAGAGTTGCTCTCTGAGCTGTCAGGAGTTACCCGGGTGAAGGGTTGGTCAAACCGACCTCCTGCTGTGCTTTGACAATTATATTTCTTTACTGACACAGTGGACCATTTATTTGAGATCTCAATGTGTTCTCCACCAACTCTAGTCTGTAGGCAATGCTCAACTCCATGGATAGGATGAGGCAGGAGCATCGCTAAAACAGCTCTCCAACTGAAGCTTTTATACTTGCATTCAATGAAATGGAAATGGTTGGCAAGAGTGCGCCCAATATAATTCAAAGTTGAAAGTTAGGATGATAAATGTGAGTTTGAAATAGTCCTGATATTACAAAAAATGAATTGTGTGCTCACATTTTTGGATTCAAAAAGTCTAGATTCTCATGGGTTTGATCAGCTCTGCTCATGGTTAGCTACTCAGTTGAAATGAACCAATTTAGCAAAGTCAGGGGAAGGTTGGCCATCTCATAGGGAGTTGGAGTATAAAGAGTAATAAGTGTGGTATAACAGGGGTGGCATCCTCGGCAGAGATCCTGTCTCTCAGTTCCAGAGATCTCAACTGATCTTCACCACTGTGTGGAATTTGATTGTTCTTCCTGAATCTATACTTATCACATATTGAAAGACCTAGATACTGTGAACATGGAGAGAATGTTTCTTATAATGGACTGGCAGCAGCCTCATATTAGAAGGATGTCCCTTTGAGGAGGAATTTCTTTAGCCAGAGGGTGGTGAATCTGTGAAATTCACTGTCACAGATAGCTGTGGAGGCCAAGTCATTGAGTATATTTAAAGCAGAGGTTGTTAGGTTTTTGATTAGTAAAGGGCACAAAAAGTTACGGGGGAAGGCAGGAGAATGGGGTTGAAAGGGATAATAAATCAGCCAAAATGGAATGGTGGCTGTGGCCTTACTTTCGGGGACTCTCTGGTTCATGTTCTGTGAATTGTTTGTTTGCTTTTGTTTAAAAAAAAAGTGCACTTTTTTTTCCTTCCCACACATTGTATGTTTAGCTGAATATGTGCTATTTTTTTCCACGGATTCTATCGTGTTTCTTTGTTCTGTGGCTGCTTGCAAAAAGATGACTCTCAAGGCTATATATGGTATAGATACTTTCAATAATAAATGTACTTTGAACTTTGAATGGCCTAATTCTGCTCCAATGTCTTATGGTCTCCTTGACCGTGTGGTTTTCCTCCAGTGCTCTATTTTCCTTCCACATCACAAAGGCTGACAGGGTAGTGGGTCAAGTGGCCATTGTAAATTGCTCCTGGTGTGTGAGTGAATGGCACAATCTGGGAGGGGTGAGGATTGGTGTGGATGGTCAGCCTGGATTTAATGAGCCTTTTCCTGTGATGTTGGACAATGACATGATACTGCCCTCAGGCTTAGGCTTCTTTAAAAGACTTTGCATTCTGAGTACATTTATATTGGGCTTGAGGAGCTGCAGCAGAGACTCGCCAGATAATGCTGTGTTAAAACATATCAATAGCCTACCTAGAACAAGCCCATAGTCCCAATCATTATGGAAAATTAAGAGGTGATCAAGATAGTTTAAAGATTTGATGTAATGGTGGTTGTCCACCATGTCCAAGGAAGACCTCTACAGGAGAGTTTTTAAAGTGGAAATGCCGTTTCACTGGGGCAGTTCTACTCTCTCAACCTCAGGAGTCTGGGTCCAAACAAGTGTCACAAAGTGAGACCTTCCTTGGCTGCAGTGGATGACCATGATGTCTTCTGTGCCTTGTTATGTCCTTCACTCTTCACTAAGTGTTGCAGTACCATCTTCCTAGCCACTGGATCTCACTGTAGATCTCCTCTGCCCAGTCCGCCAGACCCGATTTGGCATGCTGGGACAGGCATGTCCCTATCTCAGTGGGGTATAATGCCACCAGCTACCATCATCTGGTTTAGTCCCCCTGTCAAAGCGGGAGACCAGGGTGTGGCCGCTGTCGCATGTAAACAGCTGCTTGGAGTCACAGGTGAGAGCTGTGCGTCCGATGCCATAAATAAAGTTCAATTCCTTGTGTGGGAGGAGTTGAAAATGAACAGCATCACAAAGTACAATATATCTTGGCACAGAGTCGGGTGGAAATCTGAAATCAGCCTAAAATAAGATAAACTGAGACTTGATCACCTTAAGTTTTCAAACTGGAGATTGATGACTTTTTGTTAAACTAGCGATTGTTATGGAGAAACAGTAGGTGGAGATACAGTAAGATACAGATAAACCCTGACTTAAGTGTACACTGCAGCAGACTTGAAGTGCACATCCGACTCCAGTTCCCACATTCCCTGGCCAAAAAGCTACCGTGTTTTTCCCTTGACCATTATAAATGGCCGGATGCCAATTATTCCACAATCCCGCAATCAAATTAATTTAGGAATCACTCTGTTTTTCTGCTTTCTCATTAGATTTCCATCTTCAGGCCTGCAGCAAACTTTAATCATGTGAGTACTTCCACTTGTCTCAGAACTAAATAAACTGGATCAGTATTGCTGCTAATTTAAGAAAATTACTCTGCGGCATACGAGAGTTAATGTTTTGTTGACCAGTTTTTGTATAATATCTATTTCTGGAACACCCCAACATATGGTGCATATATACAATGCCAGTAAACTTGATGACTGTTATGTCCCAGACAATACGATCTGGGAATTACGTTAGTAACTAGTTTCCATGACTTATGGATATTACTGAAGCACCATCAGCTACGCTTATTTCAAATGTATTAACTCATTGCTTGTGATACAACAAAATGGTTTGAAGCCAAATTGTCTTAAGTTTTGGCACTGTTTATCTGAAGAAAAATAGAACAGGATCAATGTCAATAGCTCCATCACATCAGGATTTGTTTTTGCGACAATATTTTAGATTCCTAATTTCATACAATATGGAAGCAGGCCTTTCAGCCCAACGCATTGATGCTAACATTAGTAATAGTGACTACAAAAACTTCTGAACTATTGTAAAAATCCATCCAGTCAACCAATCTCCTTAAGGGAAGGAAATCTGCCACCTTTACCCAGCCTGGCTCATATGCAACTCTAGGTATTCAAACCGATGGTCTCTTACGTAGTATGAGTAGTTTGGGGCTGCTTATCTAAGGAAGGGTACATGGCATTGGAGAGGGTCCTGAGGTAGTATACAAGAATGATCCTGGGAATGAAAGGGGTGATGTATGAGGAGCACTTATTATCTCTGGGCCTGTACTCACTGGAATTGAAACCTATCAGATATTGAAATACCGATATAGAGTGGACATGGAGAAGATGTTTCCAACAGTGGGAGAGTGCAGGACTGGAGGGCACAGTCTCAGAATAGAAGGACATCCCTTTAACACAGGGATGAGGAGGAATTTCTTTAGCAAGATGGTGGTGAATCTGTGAAATTCATTGCCACAGACAGCTGTAGAGGCCAAGGCATTGGGTATATATTTAAAGCAGACGTTGATAGGTTCTTGATTAGTAAGGGCATCAAATGTTATAGGGAGAAGGCAGGAGAAAGGGTTAATGAATGAGATATGATGGAATCAGTAGTCCACGTGGCCTCTATGTCTTATGGTCTTAAACACCTCTCACTTCGGGGCCCATTCAAGACCAGACAATATACAAAAAGCTTACCAGTGGCATCACAATCAATTAACAATTTTAAAATGGGTACAATTACTAAGCATATTTCTAGGGTTGTTAATGGAATCAGTACCACCAAAAGTATGCAAAAATGGAAAAGCTTTCCAAAGGGATTTTTTGGAGGTAATATTTTAGTTGGAGAATATATGGCAGTGGCTATTTCATTTGTGAATTTGGCTTTCTACATGGATCTCAGAATGAAATAACTAATTATAAACACAAAATACTCTGCAGATGCTGGGGTCATGCGCATGTTGAAATAACCAATTGTTCCTTCACACCGGACCTTTACTTAGTTCCACTCCTCTTGTGTTTATTCCAGAACTTTGCAATATCTTGCATTAAGTAATTACACAGTGCAGGATGACATGCTAGCGTAGCAGTTAGCATAACGCTTCTGCAGCTCCAGCAACCTCTGTTCAATTCCAACGCTGTCTATGAGTTTATACATTCACCCCGGACCACATGGGGGTTTCCTCCAGGTGCTCTGGTTTCCTCCCACATTCCAAAGCTGTATGAGCTAGTAGGTTAATTGGTCACATGGGTTTAATTGGGTGGTGTGGGCTTATTAGAGCAGAAGAGCCTGTTACTGTGCTGTATCTCTAAATAAATAAAAAATAAACATGACCATTGCAACACATACAAAATGCTGGAGGAATCCAGCAGGTCAGGCAGCTGACATTTTGGGCCGAGACCCTCCTTCAGGACTGTAAAGAAAAAGGGAAGATGCCTGAATAAAAAGGTGGGCACAGGGGAAGGAGGCTAGCCGGAAAGTGATAGGTGAAGCCAGGTGCAGGAGATGAATGAATCTGATAGGAGAGGAGAGTGGACAATAGGAGAAAGGGAAGGAGGAGGGGACCCAAAAACAAGTAATTGGCAGGTGAGAAGAAGTGAAATGTCAGAGTGCGGAGTGGGGGGGGGGGGGGGGGCGGCATCAATACCATTTGTCGTTGAACCTGGTTGCATCACCTTTCAGCATTAACAATATGTTGTAAGGAAGATATTTCTTTAGCAGTTACTGCAAAATGCACAGAGATATTGTTCACAAGTCAAATTACAAACTCAGCCTTGCAGATAGTTAACGGTAGTTAAGATTTACTGACCGATGTCCTTTGATCTTGCCGCATTGGGTCTTCGGAGTTCAGAGATAAACTTCTTAGCGTCCAGTCGGATTTCAATGACATTGTTCAGCAGTGCAAACAATGGGGCAAGTGGGAAGGATGCCACAAACAGCGTAACAAATCCAAACTGGATAACTGCAGAAAGGGTATATCAATAGTCAGGGCAGGAAGACTTTCTTTTATTGCAAATCCATAAATAACAAGTTGCACCCAGAGCTACATCCTATCCTGAGGTCAGAACATAAAGTGCAGCAATATACAGGTATCAAATGTAGTAATATAGAATAGCATCAAAGAACTCAGCACTGTAAACCATGTTGTAAAATCCTCCATGTGCATTGCTTGTTGTATTATCCCAGGAAAGAAAGGGTTAATGTAGAAGGAATCAGAATAGGTTTAATAGCACTAGCACGTGTTGTGAAATTTGTTGTTCTGTTTCAGCAGTACATTGCAATATATATTGAAAAATCTAGAAATTGCAATATTATTTATATGAATAAATAATATATATTTAATTAAATTAAATTAGTGTAAAAGGAGAGCAAAAAATTAAGGTTCTGTAGATGGGTTCATGATCCATTCAGAGATCTGAACGTAGGGAGGAAGAACATTGAGTGTGTATCTTCAGGCTCTTGTAACCTCCTCCATGATGGTAGCAATGAAAAGAGGGCATGCCCTGGTGATGAGCGAGTGTTTTATGGCACTGTGGTGAACTACGTATACCTGTCTGGACATGCTCCCCCACTGACTGCTCCTGTGGCTCCTCCCACAGACCCCGGTATAAAGGTGATTGAGGCCTGAGCCCTGCCCTCAGTCTCCAGGATGTAGTATGGTGGTCAATTACTGCTTGTTCTTTCTTCCAGTCAATAAAAGAAAATATCTCGCCTCACGTCTCGGAGAGTTATTGATGGTGCATCAGGCACTGGGCCTGTACTCGGTGGAGAGTAGAAGAATGGAGAGGGGGAATATCTTTCAAAACCAATTGAATATCGAAAGGTCTAGATTGAATGGACATGGAGAAAATGTTTCCAATAGTGGGTGAGTCTGGATCTAGAGGTAACAGCCTCAGAATACAAGGATGTCACCGTAGAACAAAGATGAGTTGGAATTTGTTTAGCCAGTGGGTGCCGGATTTGTGGAGGCAAGTCTTTGGTTGTATATAAAGTGAAGGTTGATTGATAGAGATAGATAGATTTTTGATTGGTAAAATTGTCAAAGGTTACAGGAAGAAGGCAAGAGAATGGTGTTGAGAGTAATAATAAATCAGCCATGATGGAATGGCAGAACAGATTTGATGGGCTGAATGGCCTAATTCTGCTCCCATGTCTTATGGTCTATGATCTGAAGTGGCAGCCCGGGCCAAGAAATAGTTTCATATGGCATACAGTTTCCTGGGCTATGTACAAATAGAGCTATTGATTTCAAGGGCTAGGGAGTCATTAGAAACCTTCATTAAACACTGGTTTTTTCACACTTTGAATATTGTTGAAAGATGGAACAGGTGTTGTAGGAGTTGCAGAAGAGATGCCCTAAAGTCACTCCAGAGGCAAGAGGCTTTAATTATGCTGGATAGGCTGAACATGGGGTTGATGTCCTTGGAGCAGAAGTGGTTGCAAGATCTCATAGGTGTATGTGAAATCACCAGTGGAATTGATAGTGCTTCCATTGGTGAGGGGGTCAGTGACAAGAAGTGGCTGTGGAATGGAGAGAAGCAAACAAAAAGTGTGGTCAAATCTCAGCAACATAGTCAGCATCAGGGAAAGCAAAACTGTTGATATTTCAAGCCCCTTAAACATTAGAACCCTGTTTCTCCTTCAGTTTATGCTGACTGACCTGTCAGGTATTTCTAGCTTCTTATTTTTATTTCACATTTCCAGAATCTTCACTCTTGCTTTCATAAAATAAAGCTGATTTGTAAAAGCCTCAAAATAAACTTTTTTTTAAATAAATACAGCTGATGTGTTGGGAGCAGAACACACAGCCACAGGGAGAGTGGAGGCAGGGTGGAGATATGTTTCTACCAAAGCAGGTGTAAGGCGTCCTTTCTCTCCACTAGTCTGTAGGTCACCCTTAGGCAAGGTGTAATGCACCTCCTTTGCCCCCCCCCCACCCTGACCACCCTCTGATTAGGGTCACATGAAGCCATGGGAGCAGGTGGTGGATGGTCATGTGAGCAGATGGTGCACATCGGGAGTCCTGGTTGTACGACCACTGACACTAGACAATCTCTGAAGAGTATTGATACTCATTAACTTTACAGCAGGCAGCTGCTGACTAACACATTTCAAAGGCACAATGAAAGCTACAGGAGTGGTCCACCAGCCTCTCAAGCTTGTTCCACCATTCAACCTGATCATGACTGGTCTACGCTGGTCTCAACTTCCCTTCTGTGCCTGTTCCCTATTACAAGTTCAAAGTTCACATTAAATATATTATCTTCCGATTTGGATGACCTCGTATTTAACAATGTTGTCTTCCATTTACCAGACCCTTGCCCACTCACTTAATCTTTCTTTATCTCTCTGCAGACTCTCCACATCCTCTGCACAATTTGCATTTCCAATAAAGGGAATTTAGTCATGAACTGATAATTCATTATTAAATTGAACAGCAAGTAAGTATCCAGAGAACTGAAGTGTAAAAATTTTTTAAAAGCTATTGCAAAGGTATAAAAAGAAGTCAAACGGTGGGAGTGTTTAGATAATATCAGTGGGACAGCCCTCATTTTAAACCAAGTCAATAAAACAAACATTGTAAACAGTAAATGGTTACTTTCACATTTTATTTGTCTAGCCGGACTCTTGCCTACTCAATTACTCCATCTACAGTACATCTTTCTGCAGACTCCCCGTATTCTGCACAATTTGCTTTTCTGAAACAACGCATTAAGTCATGTACTAAAAATTCATAATTTAAGTAAATGATAAAACTTTTGAACAGAAAATAAGTATTTATGGAACAGAGGGGTAAAAAATAAAAAGGTATTGCATAGGTGTTTAACTAGTCAAACAGCAGAAATGCTTGGATAATATCAGTGGGGTTGCCCTCATCTTAAACCAAGACAGTAAAAAGCTTCAGAGAGAACAAAGTGATTAGTTTTGCATTCTAATTGGTGTCATCCTTTACTGAATTCCCTCTTATCCAGAAAAAAAAAATTGGACAAATCCCACAGGGTTGCCAATCCTCATCACACATTTCATAACAGAGCATTATTTCAAGTTTGACAGACAATTTATAAATAGTTAGGCAGATACTCTGGAGAATGGAATGTCAGAAAGCCGGATGAGACAGGATACTACCAAAGTCACACAGTTACTGGGAAATGCTTTTGTGAATGGGATGTGGTTAAATTGGCAACAGACTGTGAAGCTTCACAGTTTAAGGTGGTCCTGAGTAGATGAGGAGAGATCAGTCAGTGGTGGAATTTACAGTCTGTTTGGGGAAAACCCATCACTGAAATAACAAAGAAAGTAACATTTATGAAGTGTCTTCCATGTACTTCGTTAAACAAAAGTAGTTGCACAGTTGGGCCATAATGGGTTTCTCCCCCCCCACCCCCATCCAGGGCATCCACCAGAAGCACTATGTTCATAGAGCCTCAGCATTGTCAAGGACTACTCCTATCCATCCCACTGTCTCTCTGACTTCCTACCATCAGGCAGAAGGTACTGTGGTACAAGAACAAGAACTATGAAACTTCTGAACACCCTGCTACCACCCAATATACATTGCCTATGACAGCGCCAGAAACAGTAACAGTGTTGTACTGTTTGGGTGGCAGGGTGGAGATTCTCTACTAAAGGAGGTGTAAGGCACTCCTTCCCTCCACTAGACTGCCAGTCACACTGGGACAAGGTGTAGCACCTGCTTAGCCCCTACCACCCCTGATCAGGGCCAAGTGAAGCCATGGGATCAGGTGGTTGATAGTCATATGAGCAGCTGGTGCATACCACAAGTCCTGGTTATGTGATCATTGACACCAGGTAGACAATCTCTGAAGAGTATTGATAATGGCTGGGGTCACCCGTCTTGGAAAGACACTGCTTGGAGGAAGGAAATTGCAAATTGCTCTGTAGAAAGATTTGTCAGGACCATCATGGCCATGATATCATGATCCTCTATGTCATGTGACATGGCACATAAAGATGATGAAGAGCAGTGGGGCTAAGCTCCCAGTGCTCCCACTGGCGCGCATCTCAAATAACTTCTAACAACCAGGTCCAGCTCCCAGCCTTCATGTGTGGCTTAGCTACTAAGCCTGGTGAACCATTCTACTGACAAGAGACGGGTCAAAGGCAAGATACCAGCACCTTAAAATCAGTCACTTTGAGCAGATGGGTCTCGTTAGTCGTGGTTGGCAGCTCATCTAGGAGAAAGAAAACTCTGATCTCAAATCTCTGCTGCCTTGCAGTGGCACCCACTCATGGGGAAGGCTTCTGGAATAAACTCTTGAGGAAAAGCATGGAGCTGGAGTCCTTCAGGCAGTCCTATGCTGAGTTCAATGCTGACTGGCAACTCCTGCAATGCCACTGCTGCCAAACTCTTTCGGTCTCTGCCATTGCTTTAGGTTCATCAGCTGTGTGGAGAGGGGGAGTCTGCTGTGTGGCCAACAACTTGCTCTTCATATTCTACTGCCATGGCTTGTATATCACGCAGACAACTGGCATGGTCGACCCCCACCAATGGAGGGTCCCTTATGTTTTACACTGTACTGCTGCTGCAAAACAACAAATTTCACCACATAGGTCTGTGATAATAAACCTGATTCTGTTTCAGAAACAAGCCCAGAGACAAGATTTCCCTGGTCTTTCCACTGAGTACAATGGCAGAGCACTGACGGGCTGAGGAGAGGAGGTGGGTGCACTTTGCATCCAATCCCTTACTTTGTGACATGGCTGACTGGGACATCTGGTGCAAGCCAATTTAACACAACTGGGTGGCCATCTGGAGTAAAATTTGTAGGAAATATTCTTATTTGTTTGTGTCTAATTCAGTTCTTGGATGTAAACATAGAGCCATAGAGCATCACAGCACTGAAATAAGCCTTTCAACCCAACCAGTCCATGCCAACCTGTTTTTCTGCCTAGTCTCATCTTTGTACATGCAGACCATTGGACTCTGTAACCCTCGCATCCACGTACATATCCAAACTTCTCTTAAATATCACAATTGAACCTGCACCTGTGTTCCTCTAATTTGTAATGACCAGTGTGCGCAAAAATCTTGTGCCGTGCAATTTTTTTGCCCAGTGAACAGCATGTGCACACTGAAGTAAACCTGAAGCTATTCTAAGGATAACGAACTACCAAGTCCAGTTCGCTGTTTGTTGTTTAAAAGAAATAAAACACCTGTCAATAAGAACTTTGATCTCCTCAGGGTTTGATGATTTTCGCTCTCATTCATCAACACTCTCACAAAATATATGAAGCAGGCCTGTAGCAGTGTTGAAAGGATTTTCCCACTGGAGCTATCCAGTGTCCACTGTCAGTATCCACTGTCCATACGTGATTTCCTTGCTAAATGAAGCTTTAAAAAGTCAAGTTTCTAAATATCACTCTGCTTCTTCCCACTTGCAAATTCTCCAGCATCTATTTCATCGCAACAATATACACAGGTAACACCAATTTCTGTATTGTACTTAAGTATTTCTTGTAGTTGCATGTTCCTGACCTCAAGACCTTTTAGTGTAGCGGTTTCTACTGTTTCACTAAGCCATTCTGCTTCAAATGAACTAGCAGTTCTTTGAGCTTCATGTCATTTGCTTCTTTGGAATTTGACATAGTGAATCAGTAATTCCTTCAATAAAGACACTATAAATAAATCAGTTCTAAAATCTGTAGACAAATCATTGCAAACTCCATGTTGTCAACACCATCCGCATCGAAAGCGGAAAAGGAAATGCGATTGTGTATGATCGTGAACTATACTGAACATGACAATGTGACAACCTTTTGTGTGCAGTTTAAATTCCTTTGCATATTAGTAACAAAAGACGTGTGCACGCACACACCTTAGAGGGAACATTGCCCACCACCTCCTCAGCAAGCTTGGTCCAGCTCCTTCCAAACTGAGGGAAACGCTGAATTTCAGTACAATCACTGGAAAGCTGTTGTGGAGAAAGACAATAGTCTAGGGTCCTGCACCACTGGACACTGAGGCCTTGGCCCTCTGCAACCACCTTTAAAACAATTCAAGTGACATCGATACATTGCAAAGGAATATTGTTGAACTGGGTGGTGCAACAATGATTGTGGGAAAACACAGGAAAAGATTATTTTTACTGTGTATATAAGCTTATGACTAGAGTACATTTGGAAATGTACCATAAATAATGGTATACAGATGCTGCCTTAGGCAAAACAATTCTGAGTCCTTCAACATCTACCAATTTTTCTCTCTGAGAGTGGGCCTTGGTAAGCTCTGCCACCTGAGGCTTAGTCAATGGCACCTAGTCTGCTTTACCTGAAGGGATACCTCAGGTACTGAGGATCAACCTATTTCCCTCTCCATACACTGAACAAGCTAGCATAGCCAGCACTGAATTTGGGCAATGGGCCAGCCCCAAGATAGTCCTAACCCTTGTTTTCTAAAAATAGCAATCAGTCTGCAAAAGGAAAGTTAGATAAATAACTTCATAAACAAACAATTATTTAGACATGGAGATAATGTAGCCAGAAACATCGCAGGGGATCTCTCAGAATTCCTCCCGATAGCGTCATGTAATCTTGAATTCACCAAAGATGATCTGGAACTAGTTAGTCCCACAGAGAAAACATTAGCTTGCTGAAGTGTCAAAATCCGAGAGTAGGTGCTAAACATGGAGATGGGAGTGTCTAACAAAATGGATGTGGTTTTGACAGAGAAAGTGCAATGGAGATTCACCCTGAATGTTGCCTGGATCTGGATGTTATGGGGAGAGACTGGATCGGCTGGAAATCATAAATACAAGAGTTTCTGCAGATACTAGTAATCCAGGGTAGCACACACAAAATGCTGGAGGAACTCAGCAGGTCAAGCAGCATCTATGGAAAGGAATAAACAGTCAACGTTTTGGGCTACTGAAGGGTCTTGGTCCAAAACATTGATCGTTCATTCCTTGATAGGCTAGGCTTGTTTTTCCTGGAGCAAAGGAAGCCAAGGGGAGACTTGATGGATGCATATAAGGTTATGAGAGATATAGATAACTTAAGTGAGTGGGCAAGGGTCTGGCAGATCGAGTACAATGTCAGTAAATGCAGGTCATCCACTTAGGAAGGAAAAATGAAAGAGCAGATTATTATTTAAATGGCAAAATTTGCAGTTTGCTACTATACAGGGGGACTTGTGAGTGCTTGTGCTTGGATCACAAAAGGTTGGTTTGCAGGTGCAGCAGGCTGTCAAGAAAGCAAATGGAATGTTGGCTTCGATTCCTAGAGGGACTGAATTCAAGAGCAGGGAGGTCATGCTGCAACTGTACAGGGTACTGGTGAGGCCACACCTGGAGGATTGTGAGCAGATCTGGTCTCTTACTTGAGGAAGGATATACTGACTTTGGAGGTCAGAGGAGGTTCAGTAGGTTGATTCCAGAAATGAAGGAGTTAGACTATGAGGAGAGATTGAGTCACGTGGGACTGTACTCACTGGAATTCAGAAGAATGAAAGGAGATCTTATAGAAACAATTAAATTATGAAAGGGATAGATAAGATATAGGCAGGAAAGTTGTTTCCACTGGTAGGTAAGACTAGAACTACGAGACATAGCCTCAAGATTCAGGGGAGTAGATTTAGAATGGAGATGAGATTAGGGGTATTAGGAGTTAATGAGAAAAGGCAGGTAGGTGGAGATGAGTCCATGGCCAGATCAGCCATGAGCTTAATGAATGGCGGAGTAGGCTTGATGGGCCAGAAGGCCTACTCCTGCTCCTATTTCTTGTGTTCTTAGGAGAGGTGGACAAAGAACAGATAGTCTTATTCCTAAGGTAGGGGTTTCAAAGATATGAGGGCACAAGGGAAAATTCTCCAAAACTTGCCGTTGTGTTTGGAAGCTTGCATGCCTCAGTGACCGAGAGAGCTATGCTGGCTGGAGTCAGGGCTTTATGCTTTGGCTCTTGGTAGGGTCACCCATGCTAACCAGGTCAAAGGCTAGAGGCCAGACTAAGAGTGGTCCACCGATCCTCCAGGTTCTGGGGTTCAGCTCAGGGCCATCAACCCTGATTAGTAAAACAAAATTGTTACGGAAACAGCAATGAAGAATCCTTTTACATCTGCGTGTGACAGTATTCCTGTCTCCACCTGGGCCTTGCGTGCCTGACAGTAGCGAAGCTGAAAGGAAGCCACTGACACGGTGAAAGATGTCCTGAACATGGCCAGAGATGGAGGACCTTCATTACTGCCCTAAATGCCAGTGGTGTAATAGGTAAGATGAGCAGTATCCATGGAAAGCAGTATTGATTTATCAGGACCCTCTATTTGCAGACAGTGGTGTGAAAAATGTCAATGTGTATAGGAAAAGAGAAACAGAAGCACAATTCATATGCCCAGAATGCTCTGTGCAGGATTACTGGACCACATTCGATGTGAGTAAATGCACACTGTGGTCACTTTGGTACACCTGCTCACTGAATCAAATATCTAACCATGTGGCAGCAACTCAGTGCATAAAAGCATGAGGACATGGTCAAAGGTTCAGTTGCTGTTCACACCAAACATCAGAACGCAGAAGAAATGTAATCCAAGTCACTTTCACGGAGGAATGATTGTCGGTGCCAGATGAGATGGCTTGAGTGTCTCAGAGGTTGCTGATCTCCTGGGATTTTTACACAAAATAGTCTCCAGAGTTTACAGAGAATGTTGCAAAAAAACAAAAAAGCAACTAGTGAGCAGTAGTTTTGCAGGAAAAATCAGAGAGATCAGAGGAGAATGGCTGGAGTCAAGCTGATAGTGACTCAAATAACCATGCACTACAGCAGTGGTGTGTCAATGCGTTGAACCCTTAAGTGGATGGGCTACACCAGCAGCAGAACACCATGAACACATGGTCAGTGGCCACTTTATTAGATACAGGAGGTACATAATAAAGTGGCCATTGAGTGTAGAAGATCACAAAGTGAACCATAGGGATAACGGAAAAAGAATGACAGCGAAGCTGTACAATTGCAGACACCAGGTTTAAGGAGAGGTAGTGAGGATGAAAGAAATATTTCCCGACCTCAGAGCCTTGGTGGAGAAACTCCACGCAGAACAATTTCTAGAGGTAATCAGCATTACTCTTTTCTAGCACTGAAAGAATTAGATGGCTTCAGTGATAGGTCACTGGTTGGGAATTTCACATGGTCCTGCTTGTTTTGAGAAAGACTTTCTTCCCTCCCAAGTGATTTACCAAGGATGTGGTTTTAATAAACTAGCAAAAGACTGTACACATGCTGAGAGTGCTGTCACACTCACAGTCATAATCTAATGTTAGAAAGAGTGGGTGTCAACGTCTGCTTCTCAGAACTCTCCTTAAAAAGTTATTCAGTAAATCCACCAGCCGTATAGAATAACAGACTAGTTTGCTCTATTTGGTGTAATGACAGCACAACAATAGTTTTAAGAGCAAATGGTTCTGATGTGTTACATATGTACCAATGAACAACCATTCATTCTGCACGTATCCATCTTGGCTTTTTAATATGATCAAGAACATACTATGTCCTCATTTATTCTCATGGGGGAAAATACAAGTTCAAAGTAATGCTGAAATTACACACAGTCCACTAATGATCACTTAAATACGTTTTGGCAAAGGCTTAGTCCTCACAATAAGGACGATGACTTTTCATTCAACCCCTTTGTTTTTCTGCATTTACTGAGTGATTTGGCAGTTACTAGTTCAGCTACTTGGATATCATTCTGATAGTGGAGTGAATCAGGTCAGGGAGATGAGGTCAAGAATCTCTTTCCCATGTCTGGTCTCTGGGTTAGCATCTGGGGGTCAGGAGCAAGGTTCTAGGAAGCTTGGATTAGCACTAAAAATAGTTCACAATATGGAATAACAGAAAGAAACAAACATTTGCAATTCAAGTTTCAAAGAAAGTATAAAAAAATCAATAGAGTCAGAGAATACAACAGCATAGAAACAGGCCATTTGGCCCATCTAGTCCATACTGAACTATTAATCTGCCTTGTCCATCAATATGGATATGTACAGATCAAATAATTTGGGGAATACAGTTCACCCCCACCTTATTTGTCATGGGTATGAACCCCCTCATATCAGCAGCAGCAGACGTAACCCAAGGCCCAGTGTTGCAGCTTGGCATCTGACAACCTGCAATATGGGGCTTCATGGATGACACAGTAACTCATGTCCAAGCAAATTGGGTATCGGAAACTCTGGACAACGTAAAGTCCTGTGCTCGGATGATCTCCAAGGCCAAGAAGTCTTGATGCATGGTGATCAAAATGGGCAAGGTTACAAGCAAGTTCAGTCTTCAAGTACAGGGAGAAGTCATTCCAGTTGTAGAGGACAAGCCAGTAAAGTGTGTTGGAATGTGGTTTAATGCAGCACTGATGGACAGCGCAAACATCAACGGCACTGTAAAGCAGACTGAAGAGTGGCTAAAGAAGATCGATAAAACCCAGACTCTCTGGTAATTTTAAGACATTGCTTTACCAACAAGGTCTTCTACCAAGGCTACTCTGGCTTTTCATGGTGTACGAGTTCCCCATGATCATTGGGGAAGGCATTGAGAGGGAGGTCAACAACCACTGTAGAGATCCCCTCAAGTTTTCCATCAGTGGGGCTCTACATAAGGTCAGGCTAGCTATAGCTTCCTTTGTCATTGGTAGTGAAGGAGTTCAAGATGGCATAGTGTAGAGCTGTGTTAACACTCTGATGACAAACTAATAAACTAAGCGGGAGACATAACAAGACTGGGTTGAAAGTGGGCTGCCAACTTGGCCATAGACCAGGCAGTGTGCTCCCTGCAATTGTGAGACATCATTAGCAACCCATACCTGGGACGGCAAGGCCTTGGCTCTGCATACTTCCAATGGTGGGGAAGTGCAAGTGCAAGGGATAGGCATGACATGGTCCAGGTGGAGGAATGGAACCGCAGGGATGAAAGGTGGGTATTGAAGGCAGTAGAGTTGGGGTCACAAGACACCTGAACGAAATGGGATCTTCCCAAGTGCAAGATGACTTGGGTAGAGCTTTGGAGACTATGGGCCTTCCACATTTCTTTCCTCCTGTGGTCCATGTACATCACTTTCCCTACTCCATCACAGCTGCACACATGGGGACTGAGAGGGGACCTGAACTGCAAGCTTTGTGGTCACTGGCACACGTACTGTCAGGATGCATAACAGCTTTATCACAAGGATGGTATAGGTGGTGCCACAAGGTCCTGCTGTCCCTTGCTGACTAATTGGAGCAACAGAGGTGTAAAAAGAGACCAACTGGCAAAGGCGAAGAGGGAAGTCACCTTCATGAAGGGGAGGGCCACACCAGTCATTTCGAAGAGGCTTAAATCCAATTTGCTGCAAACTGCCAAATGCTGGGAGAAGAGGGTCAATGTGGGGAGGAAGCTGCAGTTCCTGGAGGTGGTTTAAACCACACTTCGACCAGACATCGTACTGTGGGCCAACAAAGACAAGAAAATCATCCTGGTGGAGCTCACAGCTCGACGGGAGAAAGGATGCAAGGAGGCTCACAAGAGGAAGGCCCTGAAGTACCAGTCCTTAGTCCAGGAGTGCAGGGACAAAGGATGGCAGATGTGGCTAGTCCCTGTGGAGATTGGTTGTGGAGGGTTGCTAGCAAGATCGGCATGGAGGTTACTGTCTACACTGGACCTTGATGAAAAGGGCAAGAACTAAGCCACTCGCAGGATGGGGGAGGAAGCAGAGAGAGCCTCTCGCTGGATATGGAGCGGGCAAGAGGAGCTGAGCTGGAAATCAGGAGCAAGTGGGCAGTGACTGCTGACCTGCTGTCTGGAGAGTGTGGTGGTCAAGGGTCTAAACTCTCTTTGAAGGTTGACAACATCTGTTCCTGGCCAAAGGCTACAGTTACCTCATTAGGTATTGGCAGGGAGCTCAGCAAGGGATGACCTGCCGGAAGTAGTGGCACAGGAAATTTGACAATAACTTTCAAAAGGAAGTTGGATGGATCCTTGAAATAGAATTACCTTAAGTGGTACAGGGATTGCGGCTAACTGGATATCAGTTTCAATTAGCCAGTACAGATACAATGTTCTGAATTTCTTTCATCCTCGCAGCTGCAAACAAATCTTCTGAGCTCATGACTATCTACGTGTATTATAAATATAAATGAAATAGATACAAAGAAGGTTCTACTTTAAGATACAAAGATGTGAGCTCTGAGTATAACAGGTGTGATGGGCAAGCAGGTTTCAAACATTTCAGATGCAGATTAAGAAAATGAGTGAGAGACAGGCATTCCCTCATAGATAGATAATCCTTTCTATCTTAAATTGCCTTTTCACTCAGGGAGCTGTATACAGGACAGTGGTGCTTTGCATTTATTCTGAGGTAGTCCTTCAGCATACTGTGTTCCGTTCTGGTCATTATAAGAGAGATGTGAAAGCTTTAGAGACAGCACAGAGGAGATGTACCAGCCTGCTACCTGGGTTAGAGAGCACGTCTTATAAGGACAGGTTGAGTAAGCTATGACTTTTCTCTTCAGAGTGAAGGAAGGTAAGAGGTGACTTAATAGAGTTGTACAAGATGGAGAGAGGCATAGATAGATATCCAGAGACTTTTCACATGCAAGAGAAATCTGCTGATGCTGGAAATCAAAGCAATACGTACAAAATGTTGGAGGAACTCAGCAGGCCAGGCAGCATCCATGGAAAAGTGTCCCGAAGAAGGGGTTTGGCCCTAAACATTGACTGTTTACTCTTCCATAGATTCTGCTTGGCCTGCTGAGTTCCCCAGCATTTTGTGTGTAATCCAGAGATTTTTTCCTAGGGTGGGAATAGCTAATAACATGATTGGAGGAAAGTAGAGGGGAGTTGTCAGAGTTAAGTTTTTACACAAAGAGTTTTCCAAGTTCTTCTCCAATCCTGGCTCTAGGTCTCTTGTTGTCTGCAGCATGAAAAAACCATACATCTTAGGTCCATCAGTTTGTTGCTATCGATTCTTGCCATTCTTGCCATCAGGGAGATGCTTTAAATCCATCACTACCAGGACTAGATATGATCTCTGAAGCTTCTTTCCTGTAGCTATCCAGCTTCTCAACAAAACCCACTCAGGTATAATACTCTAACCGTCCCTGTACAACATCCATTAAATGGCCTTTCCTGCTGTCCTTGTTCTGCTGACAATTATTGAGCCTGTTCATATGCTCACATTTAAGTTTGATTATTGATATTTGCGCATGTGACTGCTTTGCTAATTATCAATTGCACATGGCTATTTTCCATACTCTTGTAAGTTGTTGGTCACTATTGTGTTGTCTGTTATAGTATAATCCTGTGTTTTATGCTTGGCACCAAACCAAAATCTATTGTGGTATAATTCACATACTGGCAATAAAGTGTTTTTGATTCTTTTCACCCACTTACCAAGTCTACGGATAGATCTCAGCAATCAGATTTCAAAAGATCTGATTAAGATTCCAGTCCAAGGACCTTTGTGTTTACAATTAATTGGCTTCTGGATCTCAATCATCAAGTTAGGCCAGACTTGATGATTATTAGGTGAGAAACTAAGAGAATTTTTAGTTTCTACAGTCTAATCTAAGAAAATAAGAGGGTGATCTAACATTTACTGCCTTCTTCTGTAAGTTGTTCCTTAAAACCCACTTCTGCCATCTGTCGTCTGTCTCTTTCTCACCTTATGCCTCATCAATTTTTGTTCAGTGACTGCCCCATAATACTCTATGGGGAGTATTTTGAATGCTTGTGCAATGCCAAAGATATTATAGAAATGGCAATATTGAGTAGCAAAGAGTTCAGTGTAAACGTTACCCAATAAAATCAACACAAGATCAACAACGGTTACTGACATGGACAGAGATGTTCTTCCTACCTGTGGTGATGCAGACATAGTATAGGATCAGGCAGAAGATTTTAAAGAAATATACTTACTCATTTCCATGTACTCTGGAGTCAGTCCAGAAAATGGCTCGAGGTTATAGTCTGATTCATATTGGCGAGGGACCTTGCAGTTGCTTTCTGCCTCCAATTTGGCCTCTCTTTTTGCCTTTATGTATCGAATCAGCTTCTTCAGTTTTCTGAAACAGAGCACACATGGTAAGTTTGCAAGCACACTTGAAATGCAGCTAGAACAGGCTAGTTGTGCCAATCATGCCTAGATGTCATAGTGGAAGTAATACACCACTTCACGTGAGATTAGTTGGGAATATCATTAAGCTGGAAAGAGCACGAAGAAGAGTTACGAGAATTTTGCCAGGACTTGAGGGGCTGAGTTATAGGGAGAGGTTGGACAGACTTCTAATTTATTCAAAGTTCAAATTAAATCTATTGTCAAAATACATATATGTCATCATATACTATCCTGAAATTAATTTTCTTTGGGGCATAATGGAATAATAATCATAATAGCATTAATGAAAGATTGCATTCAACCAGTGTGCAAAAGGTAACAAACTGTGCAAATACAAAAAGAAAGGAATGAAATAATAAGACCACAAGATATAGGAGCAGAAGTAGGCCATTTGGCTCATCACATCTGCTCTGCCATTCAATCATGGGCTGATCCAATTCTTCCAGT
The DNA here is from genome assembly GCF_030144855.1 of Hypanus sabinus. NCBI lineage: Eukaryota > Metazoa > Chordata > Chondrichthyes > Myliobatiformes > Dasyatidae > Hypanus > Hypanus sabinus. The sequence goes on along the minus strand of NC_082712.1, from coordinate 167,487,798 downwards.
CATCCCCACTCCCCTGCCTTTCCCCCATACCCTTTGATGCCCTGGCTAATCAAGAACCTATCTATCTCTGCCTTAAATGCACCCAGTGACTTGGCCTCCACAGCCGCTTGTAGCATCAAATTCCACAGATTTGCCACCCCCTGACTGAAGTAATTTCTCTGTATCTCTGTTCCAAATGGACGTCCTTCAATTCTGAAGTCGTGCTCTCTTGTCCTAGACTCCCCTACCATGGGAAATAACTTTGCCATATCTAATCTGTTCAGGCCTTTTAACATTCGGAATGTTTCCATGAGATTACCCCTTCTGAACTCCAGGGAATACAGCCCAAGAACTGCCTACGTTCCTCATATAGTAACCCTTTCATTCCTGGAATTATTCTTGTGAATCTTCTCTGAACCCTTTCCAAAGTCAGTATATCCTTTGTAAAATAAGTAGCCCAAAACTGCACACATTAAGTGTGGTCTCATGAGTGCCTTATAGAGCCTCAACATCACATCCCTGCTCTGATATTCTATATCTCTAGAAATGAATGCTAACATTGCATTTGCCTTCTTCACCACCGACTCAACCTGGAGGTTAACCTTTAGGGTATCCTGCACAAGGACTCCCAAGTCCCTTTGCACCTCTGCATTTTGAATTCTCTCCCCATCTAAATAATAGTCTGCCCGTTTATTTCTTCCACCACACACTTTGCAACATTGTATTTCATTTGCTACTTCTTTGCCCATTCCCCTAAACTATCCAAGTCTCTCTGCAGGCTCTCTGTTTCCTCAACAACACCCACTCCCCCACCTACCTTTGTATCATTGGCAAATTTAGCCACAAATCCATCAATCCCATAGTCCAAATCATTGACATGCATCGTAAAAAACAGTGGTCCCAATGTCGTAAAACATTAACCAATCAATAAATAAATAAATAGATACATAGATAGACAGATAAATAAATATTGAGAACATGAGGTGTAGAGTCCTTGAAAGAGAGCCCATTGGTTGTGTGGTTGTGGAATCGGTTCAGTGTTGGAGTAAGTAAAGTTACCACTCTGATTCAAGAGCCTGATGGTTGAGGGGTAATAACCCTTTCTAAATCTGGTGGTATGGGTCTTGGTAGTGTGATTCCCTGGAGCATGTTGGATTGACGGATAGCATTGTAGGAACATATAAAATCATTGGAGTGGGGGGGGGGGGGTTAAATCATAATTGGGACAAATCCACAGTCTTTTTGCAAATGGTGGGGGAATCAAAGACTAAAGTGCATGGATTTGGGTTGGGAGTGGGAAGATTTGGAGAGGATGTGAGGGCAAATTTCTTTATGCAATGAGTAATCCATATATGGATTCAGCTGCCAGAAGAGGTAGTTGAGGTGGTTAAAGGTCATTTGGACAAGTAAATGGTGGAAAAGGTTTACAGGGTTATTGTTCAAACATAGGTGAATGGGACTAGGTTATGTGGGCGTTTTGTTTGGCATGGTTGAGTTGGGCTGAAGGGCTTGTTTCTATGCTGTATTTATCTATGACTCTATGACCATCCCTAGGCCAGTGCAGAATACATTACAGATCATCCATACTGCAGTCACACGCAAAATAGATATGGCAGGATTAGGTTTTGTATCCTGAGGTTACTAATGAACCAGATTCTAAGATTCGAAGTACATTTATTATTAAATTATGTATTCCGTATTCAACCCTGAGATTCGTATTCCCACAAACAGCCACAAAATAAAGAAAGAAAAACCATGGAACCTGTTTAAAGGAAATCTTCAACTCCCAATGCACAAAATAAGAACAAATTGCACAATGATCTTGAAGACTCATTGGGGACCCAAGTCAACCCAACCACAAACTGTTCCAGCTACGACCGTCCGGGAAACGGTACCGCAGCATAAAAACCAGGAACAACAGGCTCCATAACAGCTTCTTCCACCAGGCCATCAGACTGATTAATTCATGCTGACACAACTGTATTTCTATGCTATATTGACTGTCCTGTTGTATGTACTACATTATTTATTACAAATTACTATAAATTCCACATTGCACATTTTGACAGAGACATAACATAAAGAGTTTTACTCCTCACGTATATGACCGATTTAAGTAATAAAGTCAATTCAATTCCATTCCCAAACAAAAAGAGTGAAAAACACAGAACATAAAACATCAAACCACAATTCATCTGATTAGTCCAGGTGTATTCAGTTCTGTTCTTTTTGTCCAAAACATCAGCTTCTGGTCTTTTGCCAACAACTAATATTTTTGGATGCAATTTCATGATCTACCAGAACGGGATTTTAACAAAGGAAAGCAAGTTAGCACTACACTGATTTGTCTGGTTGGTCACAGTTAAGCTGAACCCTGCTGCCAGCAGAATGACACAGTAATGATTTTCTACCTTGATGTTAACATTTAGTGAAATGCAAGTCAACAAACTGGTAAGACTGTACAGAGGTCTATTCAGGAGTCTGATAACAGTGGATAAGAAGCTGCCCTTGGGCTTGGCGATACATGCTTTCAGACTTTTGTATCTTCTGGGAGAGGAGAGAACGTCTGGGGTGGTTGGGCTCTGTGATTATGTTGTCTGCTTGAGTGAGACAGAGTCCATAAAGAGGAGGGTTATTCTCTCCAATAAGTGACAAATCAATACATAAAGCAAAACTTTAGCACAATGTCTCACCAGGAATAAACCTAAAGTTCAGGAGGTATGACTTGTGACTCAGAACGTCTTTGTTAGCAAGCAGATGAAGTTTCCAAGAGAATTATGAAAATTAGCCCTGCCCCTCAAATAGGTTTGCTGGCTGGATTAGAGGGCATGTGCTATAAGAAGCTGGACAAACTTGGCTTGTTCCCTCTGGAGCGGCAAAGGCCTAGGGGTATCTGATAGAGATTTACGAGATTATGAGAGGCACATAGACAGAGAAGACAGGAAGTGTCTATTTTCCAGGGTTGAAAATCTAATACCAGGGGACATGCATTTAAAGTAAGAGAGGGCAAGTTCAAAGGAGATGTGAGGGGCAAGATTTTTACACAGTGGCAGGTGCCTGGAATGCACCTGGGGTGGTGGTAGAGGCTGACACCTTGGGGATTTTTAAGTGATAGGCACATGAATGTGAGGAAAATGGAAGATATGGACATTGTGTAAATAAATAATTAATTCAGTTGGCCATTTGATTACTAATTTAATTGGTTTGGCATGACACCTGAATGGATAGTGAACCAATGAACACATCAGTACCTTTTCCCTCTCTTTTAGTTTTATTTATTTAATATATCTACTTATTGTAATTTATAGTTTTTATTACCATATATTGGTAATAAAAACAACAAAACAAATTTCATGACATATGCCAGTGATATTAAACCTGATTTTGATCTTGATTCTATTCCTGTGCAGTACTGACCTATGTTCTAAATGATTGCATCCAAAGTACTGGAAGGAGAGTGACCTTTGTCGGGCTGCGGAATGGGAGAATGGGGAAATTTGATGTTGTATCAGTCATTTTCTGGAATATATAAAAATGTAAATTTGCGACATTTACAGTACAGATTCTAATAAACTGTAAAAAATGAACTGATTAAGGGAACCGTTTGGGAAACAGAAAGCAATGAAAGTACGTTCTGGACAGTTTAATCGACTGGAACCAAGCCAAACCAGCTGCAACCTTCAGTCTCAAATTACTGAATGTTCAAACAATCATCATAACAAAAGATCTTCTTAAACCTGGATTGTGTGCATCTGAGAAACAATTTTCTCATTGCTCCTGTAAACTTGGCTTTCTGATTTATGTTGTTACAGAACATTTCCTGGTCAGAGAACCTGGATAATTTCCCTTTATCAACAATCTACATTAAAATATGTAAATAATATGGATGATTTACATGAGTTTAAATACCTTGTGACTCTTTGTCTTGTAAGATTTAGAGTGGCTCTGGAAGGCTCATTCACGTTCCCGTGTGAGAAACATGGGTTCACCTACTTTCCATAATGTTGGAAAAAGTGCAACAACTGAGGATACTGCAATATTTTGTCTTTCCAGTCCAAGCTACACAAGACTATGAAAGGAAGTGCCCCGAGGACCTTCACAATACATAGCCCTAACAGATGTGGAGGAGGAGCTAATTGCTTAACTATTTTACAGACCCCTCCCCTTCCCATTGCCCCCAAAGCAAAGTCACTCCAATTTCACAGATCTTGTCACATCCTTTATTTTATGATTATGGGACTGGTCAAAGACAGCAAATCCAGAAGTGGATGTAGAACAGTGAAATACAGTACAGCCCTTCAACCTGCAATATTGTGCCAACCTTGTAACCTATTCCAAGATCAATCTAACTCTTCCCTCCTACATAGCCTACAACCCTCCATTTTTCTTACATCCATGTGCCTATCCCCAAAAGTTTTTTTAAAATGCTCCAAATGTATTAACCCAAAACCTACCTCTGACAAGTCTCATAAGCTTTCCTCCACTCACCTTAAGGGACGTCCTCTGGTACAAGTTTGCTAAGCTGGGGGAGAAAGTGCTTTCTGTGTTTCTTATAATCTTATACACCTCTAATTCTCCTTTGCTCTGAAGAGAAAAGCCCAACTCACCCAACCTTTCCTCATTAGACATGCTCTCTAATCCAGGAATCCTGGTAAATCTCCTCTGTACCCTCTCTAAAGCTTCACTACTGTTCTTATAATCAGACGACCAAAACTAAACTCAATACTCCAACCAGAGATTTTTAGAACAGCAAAATTACCTCACAGCTGATGAACTCAATCCCCCAACTAAGGCCAATGCATCATACACTTTCTTAAACCACATTATCAAATTCCCATTCTCCAAATATAATTAGCTATTAAACCACATCACAGATCATAGGGCCAATTTAGTTAACAGCATTCACAGACATCACACCTGGTCAACAGTTCGGCAAAAGATACTGTGTAGGTTGGAAGCAGGCACCCCAGCACAATAAGCCATTATGCTGAAGCTCCTTGGCAGGACACAGGAGCTTCAAGCAGAGCTGCTTGCATGAGGCAAGTTTTCCCTTCCTTTGCAATATGAAGGATCATGGGGTTCACATCTATAGGTTGCTGCACAAGGTGATAGAGTGCTTAAGAAGGTGTATGGTGTGTTAGCCTTCTTTAGTCAGCAGACTGAATTCAAGAACCACATGGTAATTTTGCAGCTCTGTAAAAGCCAGGTTAGACCACACTTGGAGCATTTTGTTGAGTACTGGCCATCTCATTATAAGAAGGATGCGGAAGCTTTAGAGAGAGCGCAGGGAAGATTTTCCAGGATGCTGCCTGGACTAGAACGTGTCTTATGAGGGAATAAGGCTTTTCTCTTTGGAGTGGAAGCGGATGAGAGATGACTTGATCGAGGTGTACAAGACTAGAGACATAGAGAGAGTGGGCAGCCAGTGCTCTTTTCTCCAAGGTGGCAATAGCTAATATGAGAGGGCATAATTTTAAGATGATTGCAGGAAAGTATTGGGGGAATGTCAGAGGTAGTTTTTAAAAAAAATACAGAGAGTGGTAAGTGCGTGATTCTAGAGGCAGATTCATTAGGAACATTTAAAAGACTCTCAGATAGGCACATGGATGGACAATAGATGGAGGGCTACGTGGGAGGGAAAGGTTAGAATGATCCTGTAGCAGGTTAAAAGGTCGGCATAACATCTTTTGGGCCAAAGAACCTACTGTACTGTTGTATATTGTATGTTCCTAGCAATACTACACTAGTCCCTATCCTCATCCTGCTTAGAAGGAAGAGAAGCTTTTGCCCTCACTGCCTCAAATCGAGTGTTCTACAGTGTACATCCCTTTCCGCTTATCACCTCTCCAGCCGAAATTCTGGAGCTTGTGTTGCAGGGGTGGGAACAGTGCCTTTTCAGTGGCCAAGTGAAAAAAGAGAGGCAAGAGTTTGAAATGCAGGTAATAGGCTGGAGACTGCAGTTCCAATCTGTGAGGCTTGCCTAATATTTTCGAGGCCACTCTCAGCTGTCCTTGTACTCTTACCTCTGTGAGGACAGTGGTTTCTGAGGTCCTGTACTTTTCCCTCTCTCCTGTGCTGCAGAATATCTTGCCTGGGTGACTGCCATGTGGAGTAGGTTTAGACTTTCTTTGATAGCTTCCAAAGATTGCCAGGAATAACACAACAAAAGATGCATTCAGCGGTCTGTTTAGCGAGATGATACTGTATATTGCTTTTTTGTGTCTAGATGAGGATGTGGACCAAATGAATAATAACTCGGGCTATTTTGTCAAATTTGTAATCCTTATTTGTTTGAAAATGTACATGTTTAACCGTAAGTGTTGATAACATCACAGGAAACAACTGCAAGAGGTCACTGTTCTTGGCAATGGAAGGGAATCAAAATAACACGCTGAGGGAGACAAGATGCTTCAGGCGATATGGTTCATCTTTTTTAATCAGCTGCCCTGCCCAGAGATACTCTATTATTCCTCTCCGTTGCTTCCTCCAGGAAAAGGCAGAGGAGCTTCTGGGGACAAAGAATGTTCACCTGCCCAGTAGAACAAGACAAAAGTTAGCAAACAGCTCTTTGTTCTCTATCAGTGAGAGAAATGCCTGCACTGATTTGAATGGCATAGGTTATAGTCAGAGGGGACATTCCTAGTCAGTGATGCTTGAAGTCTCATTCTGGTATCCCAGCATTAAGTGTGGTTTCACCTGCTTTCTAAAAATCCAGAAAAACTGAAGACACCAGTCATGGTATCACTCAGATATGAGTTATAATGTCCACCTTGTTTGTGCTGGAGCTCAAAGCTTTAGTATCCAGGTCATGATGCATCTCTGTACTTCTCCATAAGGTACAGGAGCAGAATTAGGCCATTCAGCTCATCTAGTCTGCTGCAGCATTTATCATGGCTTATTTATTATCCCTCTCAACCCCAATTCCCCTGTAACCTTAGATGCCCTGGCCAATCAAGAAACTATCAACGTCACAACAACAAGACATTTGTTTACATTTATGTGGCACGGTAACAGTGCTCATAATGCTATTACAGCTGCAGAGATCCGGGTTCCATTCGCCATTGTCTGCAAGGAGTTTGTATGTTCTCCCCAGGACCACAGGGGCTCTGGATTCTTCTGCTTCCTCCCACAAACCAATGGCATGAAGGTTAGTGGGTTCATTTGTCACAGGTGTAATTTGGCAGCGCAGACTCATTGGAGGGAGGGCCTTTTACTGTGGTGTACCTCTAAAATAAAATATAATATTCTAAAATCATCTGCTCTCATGCATACCCAGATCCTCTGAGCTAAACAGAGGGATTAAGGGTGATCACAAATACTGCTCTAGCTTTCACGTCCACATCCTTTGACTGAAGAAAAAATTACCAAAGACTCCATGCCAATTTTTTGAAATACAAAACAAAATTATAATATTCTCTGGTGAAAATCTGAAGACTGAAATGCACACCACAGAAATACTGAAGCCTTATTGAGTTAGAAGTGTGTCAAGGGTGAATAGAAAGCCAATTACACAGCATATGGCAGCATATGGTCACATTGACCTCAAAGGAACCAAATAATCAGTTGATCCATGATGTTGGAGAACTAGCTTGTTATTTCACAAAGAGTACAAGAGCTTTTGAGTGACATTATTATTCTTTCTATGAGGGGAACAGCTATGGTAAATGTGAGCAGGTAATTCTCCTTTTATCAGCAAGAGGATCTGAGCAGAGTTAGAGGCTTACTCACTACAGCACAGAAGGAGACTCTTTCTCCCATCTATTCCATGCCAAACTATTATTCTGCCTAGTTCCATCGAACTGCACCTGGACCATTGCCCTGCATACCTCTCCCTTCCACATACTTATCCAAATTTCTCTTAAAAGTTGCAACCAAACCTGCATCCACCACTTCTGTTGGCAGCTTTTTCCGCAAAGAATTTCAGGATGTGCATTGCATACATTTCTCTGACATTAAATGTACCTATTGAAACATTTAATGTACCTATTGAAACAGGGACCACCGTCTGAGTGAAGAAGCTTCTCCTTAAGATTCTCATTAAAGATTTCACCTTTCACCCTTAACCTATGACCTCTGGCTCTAGTCTCACCTGACCTCAGTGGGAAAAGCCTGTTTACATTTACCCTACTTATCCCCCTCATAATTCTCCTCTGCTCCAGGGAATAGCCCTAACCTATACAACCTTTCCCTTTCACTCAGGTCATCAAATTCCAGCAAGATCCTTGTAAATTTTCTCTGTACTCCTCCAATCTTATTGATATCTTAGGGCGCCATTGCAATGTAGCAGCTAGCGCGATGTTATTAGAGCTTGGGACCTTCTGGAGATCAGAGTTCAACCCTGGTGGCCTCTGTAAGGAGTCTGAACGTCCTCCCTGTGGAACGCATGGGTTTCCAGTTCTCCTTGCAGGGAACCATGTACTCTGGTTCCCTCCCGCAGCCCGAAGATGTACCAGTTCATAGGTTAATTGGTTATTGTAAATTGTTCGTGATTACATTAGCGTTAATCAGGGGGATGTCGTGGGTTGCTGAGCAGGACAGCTTGAAGGACCAGAAAGGCCAATTCTGTGCTGTATCTCTAAATAAATCTTTCTGGAAGATAGTTAACCAGAACTTCACACAATACTCCATATTTGGCCTCACCAACATCTTAAACGATTTGAACATAACATCCCAACTCCAGTACATATTACTTTGATTTACGAAGGATAATGTGCCAAAAGCTTTATGACCCTATCTAACTGTGACGCCACTTCCAAGGAATTATGGATCTGTATTCCCAGATCCCTTTGTTCTACTGCACTCCTCAAGACCTTTCCCACAGATTTCAAGGAATAGGACTGTTCAAGTACTTACTAATGCTCATTTACCAGTCAACACTGAACGCCAGAGAATCAACTGGCACTGTCTTTTGATGGAAAGCCTAAATGTCATTGGAGGAAAATGAGCTTCAAGCAATTTATTTGCAATTTTAAGTGGTCCGTCAACATGCCAAGATACAGTTAGATACTTACGGAATGCCTATTTCAAACAGGTTGTTCTGTATTAACTGCTTTCCCAGCATGATGATGCTCAGTTGAATGCACAGCTCCATTAGGCAGCCTCCTGGAGCACACTGATCAAAATGAAAAACAAAAGTTATTGGTCTTAAACCAGATGGCAAATGTTCGAGCTAAATTTTCATTTAAATATGAGAAGGCCCAAGAAATTACACTACCTCTTCCATGCGCATGCTGCGAAAGATATTTATATATTTTCCAGGTCGACCTGTGAACCTGGAAGCAAATGATAGTAAGTATAGCTTCACTTAGGCAGAGCATCAAATACTATTCAGACTGAAGAAGTTATGGCCAAATTAGGCTGAATAGCCCTTGTTATTGTGAAGCAATCGCTCAGTTTCAAGTCACACTTCCCCAATTTGTTCAATTTCTTAAAAAACATAAAAAAAATTCACATTGTCACATAGTTGTCACATAGCCATGTTCAGAAGAAAGGCCCTTTGGGTTCACATTATCACTCACCAATCCTACTTTTTTGTTATTTGATTTTCACTTGTGTGATAAAAACAATGCTGGAATTTGTGGTCCAATCCTATCTGTCATGCAAGGACATTCTTAAATTGTTGGAGTTACTTGGTTAAAATGCTCTCCACATCATTAGGGAGGGAGTCCCAGGATTCACAGCCCAAGCTAATGGAAGGTAGCAATATATTTGCAAGTTGGAGAGAATTGAAAGGAAACTTGCAGTCCAATAGTTCTGGCTCCTCTCCATTCCTTTTCAATCTGGTAGAACCGTTTCAGCCTGAAATAATGACCGTTTACTTCCCTCCCTGGATGTTGCTTGAGCTGCTGATTTCCTCCGGCATTTTGTGCATGTGTTCTTCTGGATTTCCAGCAGCTACAGAACCTTATGTTTATGTTTACTGTACATCTTGTCTTATGAAGAAAGTCTGGGTGTGCTCGGGCTTTTCTCTTTAGACTGAAGGAGGATGAGAGGTGACTTGACGGAGAACTACAAGATTATAAGTGGCATAGACAGAATGGACATCCAGCACCTTTTTCTCAATGGCCAATACCAGAGGACATCCTTCTAAAGTGTGTGGAGCAAAGTTCAGTGGAGATGTCAGAGATAGTTTGATTGCACACAGCGAGCGATAGGTGGTTGGAATGCACTGCTGGTGGTGATGGTAGAGGCAGTTACATCAGGAACATTTAAAAGATTAGACAAGCACATGGCTGTAAGAAAAATGGGTAACTCACCTGCCTTTGAAGAACGCAACGTAAAAGATTGGCGTGTAGGCATTCACAAACTTCAACAGAAAAGCCTTAAAAATTAATCTTTCCTCAAAACTTTTGTCTGTTTTTGGGATCTCTGTGGAAGGAACGAAACACAAGTATGATTATGAGTTAACAACCAAAAATTAAGTCTCCGATCCTGAAATACATCCCAGGATGCACTGGGACACACCATCAATGTAAGCTGGGGTCATCTGATGTTTTGGGTCTTTCAACATCAAGCACCCCCACCCAGATTACTCAGCAATGGTTGAATCCCTGCAGCGTTCATCCACAAGTCACGCTTCTTGATCCAAAGCCATCTGGAGGCCCTTTTCTTTGCAGCCCCTCCAATAACAAGCAGAGATAGGTTCTGCACAGCAAAACCTCTACACCCCAGATCTATAGGCTCACATCGTGCCCTGCTCCCCTGTCTCTGTCACTGGTCTACAAACTCCTGGTTTTGGCTTTCTTATGCTCAAATGCCTCCTTAATTCAATCTTACCAAGAAACTGTCAGTTTTACCATGACCACCTGCCTCAAGGTTTCTGACAGAATGACTATGTCAGGCCTCAGTGATGATGATGCGATGAAGTCAGGTAACTTCAACTGGTTGCCAAGATTGACTTTCAGTTGCCAGCCAGATGCCATGGTGAGCAAGTCTGCTAACATTATTAGACTAATGTACCATAATTACAATTAATGCAGTCTCTCATACAATTTATTACAACATACTCCTGACCAATCTCCCATCGTTAAACATCCATAAATTAATCCAAAACTATATCCTAATCCATAATATATCATTTTCCATCCACATGCCAATTCATACTGCCTCACCGATATTATCGTTTGCAATGCCCCTTTGTACTTCACTGCATTCTCCACCAAGGTCTCAATGCTTCTTCAGCTCTGGCCAGCACACAATTCCCTTTGGCTTCCTAAACTCAATGCCCTCTAACTCATTCCAAAAAAAAAAATGTCAGTGCCTATGTGCCTTCAAGATGTTTGCTTAAAAACTATCCTTTGACTAGGCTTTTGGAGGCCCTCTCCATTTGGGACATGCCCTCCTCCTGTTATAACTATTGGGGGAGGAAGCACAGCAACTTGAAGACCCACACTCAATGAATCAGGAACAGTTCCTTTCACTCCACCATCAGATTTCTGAATGGTCCATGAACACCACCTTGTTATTGCTTTATTTTGCATAATTTATTTTTGTAATTCATGATTTGTATTGTAATTTACTTTATTTTTGTAATTCTATGCACTGTATTGCTGCTGTAAAAGAAATTTCACATCAAATAACTGCTCACGCTTGACTGCAGGGCCCAACACAGGGGTAATCACATTGTCAAGTTTGCTGATGACATGACAGTGCTAGGATTCATCATCTTCAACGATGAGATGGCCTACAGAGAGGAGGTGGAAGAGCTTGAGTCCTGCTGCTAGGTAACTAACCTCTTCCTCAACATCAACAAGACAAAGGAGATACTTATCGACACCTTTGTCTAGGATTACACCCTTCTTTATATCAGTGGCACAGCAGTGGAAACTGGGAAGTTTCAAACCCCTGGGAGTGCACATAATTGCACAACATCTCATGGTCCCAAACGCATCCTACACAATCAAGAAAACTCACCCACATCTCTACTTCCTGAAGAGGCTGGACTACACACATTTATGCTCACAAGCTTTTACAGATGTGCAGTAGAGACCATCCCAACAAGCTGCATCACTGCCTGGTGTGTACAGTGCACTGTGGCTGACAGGAAGGCTCTACAACGAGTGGTCAAAACTACCCAATGCATCGCAGGCATCAGCCTACCCGCCATCAAGGACATATACACACAAAGTGCCAGAAAAAGGCCAGCAACATCTTGAAGGATCTGACCCACACTGCTATGGACTGATTGTCCCACTCCCATCAGGGAGGAGGCTATGTAGCATCCACACCAGGATCCTTAGACTGAAAAACAATTACTTTACCCAAGCAGTAAAGCTGATCAACTCTCCACCCACTTACCCATCCCACTATATTTATTGTGTTTTTTTAATATACACTGTATTGGAGCCGGAATAACAATTACTCCATTCTCCTTTACCGTGCACAGGGAATGACATGAAACAATTCTGAATCTTTAGTAAGTCTATGATAATCATTGGAACCTACTGAATATCTAAAGGCCTAGACAGAGATGATAAGGAGAGAATATTTCCAACTGTGGTGAAGTCTAGGACTGAAGAGCACAGCCTCAGAATAGAAGGACGTCCCTTTAGAACAGAGATAAGGAGTCATTTCTTTAGCCAGAGGGTGGTGAATCTATAGAATTAATTGTCACAGACAGCTGTGGAGGGCAAACTATTATGTATGTTTAAAGTGGGGGTTGATGGGTTCTGATTAGTAAGGAGAGAAGGAAGGAGAATGGGGTGAGAGTGACAAGCTGTATTGTGGTCAGCTGCAGATTTCTCTGGTATTCATGGACTCAGGCCTAGAGTATTTATTTTGTGTGGCTGTACTTTATTGATATCTTACATGTTTATGCTATCCTGTATGTGCAATATGTGCTTTGTGCTGTGTGTGACTGTTAGTACTGTATCTTGGACCTTGACCCCGGAGTAATGCTGTCCCATTTGTCTGTATTCATGGGCATTCATGTATGATTGAATGACAATTAAACTTGAATTGAGTTGAAATGAATTGAATTGAAATGGAATCCGCTGTGACAGAATGGCGGAGTAGACTTGATGGGCCAAATGGCCCAATTCTGCTCCTACGTCTTATAGTCTTATAATTAACCTGATTCTAATAGTCTGTCTGAATAGCCTCATGCAGCTTGGTGTCAAATTATCAAATGTCTTTGCTATTAGAAGGTATCTAGGAAATTTCACCATATTTAATAATGCTGTATCAATGGACATTGTGCACTTTTATGTAAGGAGCAGCTATGTGAATTGGTAACCCTTTCTGAACATCAACTACACATAGTCTCCTGCCATTAGGAAATGTATGCCAATTCAAAGACGCAGGGAGTACATGTCCTACTTTAAAGCAGCAATGGTATTTTTAAAAAATTGAAAACAATTTTTTCCTGACCTGGTGCCAAACATTTACAAGAACCAGCAACCAGAAAACTTTCCTTATCAAAGAATACCTAGACTTCGGATGCAAACTTGGCTGCAGGAAGATGATGAGGAGGAAAGCCAGGTACCTGCAGCAGGGCTGTGCCCAGAACAGCTGCCTTCAGAGGACAGGTCCGAGCAGGGGTTCCCATCATGGAGCCCTTGCTTAACACTATTGGTCCATAACATAAAAAAGTTGGCAATCCCTGGGCTGGAGTGTCTGAATCAAAATCAGAATCAGATTAATTATCACCAACAAATACAGTGAAAGTCATTGTTTTGCAGGAGTGGTGCAGCACAATGTGTAATAAAAATACTATAAATCAAAGTAGGAAATATTCTGAATATATAAAAATTAAATGAACTAAGCAATGTAAAAAGAGAGCAAAAATAGTGAGGTAGTGTTCATGGGTTCATTGTCTGTTCAGAGGTCTGATGGTGGACAGGCAGAAGCTCTTCCTAAAAATGTTGAGTCTCTCTCTTCAAGCTCTTGTACCTCATCAATGATCTCACACACACACACACACACACACGTTTTTAAAATACCAAATCATCGTAGGTTTAATTAGGGACAATTTTGAAATGACATTTTAGTACATTCAATGTAAATATTAAAGTGACAGGTACATTAGAATAACTTATTCAATAACAAGTCATTTATATCAAATGGATTGTTTGGAAATGAGGGAATGGGAAAGGAAATAGACTATGATCTCTGCGCTCCTGCCGTCTTTTGGCAAGAACTGGGTAATTTCAGCAAGTACTGACATAAAGTAACACTGTTGATTGCCTCCTTCAACTTGTAAGCACGCAGATACCTTCATAACCAGACTCCCACAGCTTCCCAACAGCCTAATGGGGGGGGGGGGGCAGGGGGCTGTGGCAAGAGGAATTGTAATTGCACCATGATCTTTGGGAATATCGGTGGGTCACTGCTCATGCAGTGCACATTGCTAGTAATAATGACATTCTCAACAGCTACAAAATGGTCCAAAGAAAGCAAGCAAATATTTAATCTGGGATATGCAATAAACCATGGTACAACATTCCTGAGATCACTAAGCTCTTTGTTGAGGAACTGAAGAGCAATTGATGGTGATTTATCCCAAAGTTCAAAAGTTCAAAATAAATTTATCATCAACGTTTCTTGCAGGCATTCACAGTGGAATAAGGAAATACAATAGAATAAATGAGAAACTACATACACAGAATAACAAGCAACCAATGCATTAAAGAAGACAAACAGTGCAAAGAAAATAAATAATTAAAACTGAGACTATGAGTTGGAGAGTCCTTGGAAGTGAGTCATGGCTTGTGGAATCAGTTCAGTGTTGTGGTGAATGAGATTGTCCACGATAGTGCAGGATAGTGATGGTTGAAAGGTAATAATTGTTCCTAAACCTGGTGGTGTGGGACCGGAGGATCTTGTTCCTCCTTCCTGGTGGCAGCAGTGGGAAGCGGGCATGGCCTGGAGGTTGTGGGGGGGGGGGGGGAGGGGGGGCACTTGCATCTGGATGCTGCTCTCCTGTGGCAGTGTTCCTGGTAGATGTGCTCAATGGAGGGAAGGTTTTTTTCCGTCTGATGTACAGGGCTGTATCCATGAGTTTTGGGAGGGGAAATTAAAATCTGAAGTACATGAAATGAAAGCAAGCACTGTCTTTGACTATTCATCTGAAACGAGTGATTCTGGACTTCATGAGGAAATTTAAACCCAGATAAGGGAGTTGAATGGCACTTCAAACATCTATAGCTCCAGTCAGTCTTGAAATTTCTCAGTATGTTGATAAACAAATACCTAAAAATGTTTAGGAATCAGTATTGTGGTGTTTGAAAACACCTTTAAAAAAATGATACTTTTTATAAGAGTTGTACTTTTTTAGCAAACTCAAGTATTTTTCCATAGTATGTCATGTTTCATCCTCACTCACTAGCAGAAAGCGGAGTAGCAGTTAAACTAATGTCTTATCACCTTTCTCATTTTTCATTGGCTAAGTATTAGCACATTACCAATGTGATGTAACTGTTTTAATTATCTAGCCTATTAACCAGTTTATTTCTATCTAAAGGTTTTCCTTATATTATCTGTAAAAGAGATGGATTTTACAGAGGTGTCATCTTTATTCTTTTGTCTTTACATTCACCTCTCTGCATTGTTTCTCAGCTATTTACTTCACTTGCTTAATATTTGTATGTTTGTTTGTACTATAAAGTAAATAATAATTTAAATTAAAGACTGCTCATCATTCCTAGCTCCTGAAAGAACCCCAAGGATCAGAAAATTAAACAGAGATCCAGAGATGAAGTTTACCTTGGAAAAAATGTATACTTACCAATTTTTGTCAGCCATCGAGCAACGGCACCATAGACTTCATCCAAAATGAGAATGACCACCAGATTTATGATGACTGCAGTAGCTGTGACAATGACTCGGACATTAGCTTTGGCATATGGATCAGGGCTCACAGCCATAGCTGCTGCCGTGGAGATTCGATACAGGATCACTCCAAAGACGATTGCAAATGTCAAGCCGATCTAGAGAAAGCAGAGAGCTTTGGTTAAAAATCCAAGATCTCTAATATCTTTGGAAACCTATCACTGGCAAACTGGAGTTGTTGATATGGATATGTTGCAACACATACCAAGAGATGGCGGGTTTCTGAGTGCACCAATATGCTACTCACTAAGTATACCCTCAGCAGCTATTAGGTATATCTGCACACTTGCTTGTTACTGCACATATCTAATCAATGATGTGGCAACAACTCAATGCAGGAAAGCATGTGGATATGGTCAAGAAGTTTTCAGGTCAAACATCAGAATGGGGAAGATATTGAAAAATTTGACTATGACCGTGGAATGATTGTGGTTTGAGTATTTCAGAAACTGCTGATCTCCTGGGATTTTCACACACAACAGCATGGCACGCTAACGTAATAGTTAGCGCAACACTTTACAGTAGCAGTGACCTGAGTTTAATTCTTGTTGCTGCCTGTGAGGAGTTTGTACGTTCTCCCTGTGACCATGTGGGTTTCCTCCGGGTGCTCCAGTTCCGTCCCATAGTCCAAAGGCATACTGGTTTCATGAGTTAGTTGGTTATTGAAAATTATCCCATGATTAGGTAAGGATTAAATAAGGGGATTGGCTAGGTGGGGTGGCACAAAGAACCTATTCTGTGCTGTATCTCAATAAATAAATAAATAAATAAATAAAGTCTCTGGAGTTTACAGTGAGCAGTTGTTTTGTGGGCAAAAAAGCCTCATTAATGAGAGAGGTCAGAGAAGAATAGCCAGATTGGTTCAAGCTGACAAGAGAACAATAACCCAAATAACTACATGTTACAATAGTGGTGTAGAGAAGAGCATCTGTGAATGCGCATGTCAAATCTTGACATGGATGGGCTACTGCAGCAGAAGACCTCAAACATAATAAAGTGGCCACTTTATTAGGTACACGAAGCACTTAACTAAGTACCCAGTCTTCCAACAATCTAACAGTCTGAAATGAATAATATGTAACTGAAAATTAATTCTTAGCTATTTGAATATTGGAAGTTTAACCAGTTCTCTGTTCATAGATGCTGTCAAACTTTCTGTGCACCTCAAGCAATGGTTTTATTCACAAGAATTTTTAAAGAGATGAATGCAACTATAGTGGATGTTACAACTCTATCAATTAACTTAGAAGGAAAACTGGCACCTAGTATTAATCCATATTAAGACCATAAGGTATAGGAGCAGAATAAGGTAATTGAGTCTGCTCTATCATGGCTGATCCAATTTTCCTCTCAGCCCCAATCTCTTGCCTTCTCCCCGTAACCCCTTCGTGTCCTGACCAATCACAAATCTATCAACCTTTGCCTTAAACATACATAAAGATTTGGCTGCCTGTGACAAAGAATTCCACAATATCACTTCTTGCAATATTGCAGGTCTCAAGTTCAGTGCTTAAGTTAACTCATCATGGCTCAATGAGCAACCCACGTGCTGCATACACATAATCTGCCTTCTGACAAATCTGCAAGAATGGAACTTTGAGATGAGCAACTTGCCTGGATCACTGGCCTTGCCTGATGAAGTTGGTTAAATTTTTCAGTGACATGGTAGACCATTATATAGAGTATCAGTTAGATAAAGATAGAATTAGCTTTATTTGTCACATGCACATCAAAACCTACAGTGAAATGTGTTGCTTGTTATTAATGAGCTACAAAATGCAAGGATGAGCTGGGACAGCCCACAAGTGTTGCCATGCTTCCAATTACATACTTCTGTCAGCATTACTAAAATGAACTGGAAAGACCACTGCTGTTTACGAAAGCTCTCTACACATCTGTTAAGGTACAAAATTAAAACCCAATCCAAATCAACCTTAGGACATTTTTTTAAATATTTCTGGTATCTGGTTGTGTCATGCGTGGCACAGAAACACTAATGTCATTGAACAAACAAGCCTATAAGAAGTAGTGGGTGCAGCCCAGTCCATCACAGGCAAGGCCCTCCCCACTGCTGAGCACATCTACAAGGAGCTCTATCGGAGGAAAGTAGCATCCATCATCAAGGATCTCCACCTCTTCTCAATGCTGCTGTCAGGATGGAGATACAGGAGCCTTAGGTCCCTTACCACCAGGTTCAGGAACAATTATTACTCCTCAACCATCAGACTCCTGAACCAGAGTAGATAACTTCACTCTTCCCAAAACTGAACCAATTCCACGAGCTATGACTGACTGACTCTACATCTCATGTTTTCAATATCACTTATTTATTTTTTTATTTTGTTTTATTTTTGATTGTATTTACAAAATTTGTTGTCTTTTGCACATTGATTGCTTGACCGTTTTTGTTTGCATGCAGTTTTTCATTGATTCTATTGTATTTCTTTGTTCTACTGTGAATGCCTGCAAGAAAATGGATTTCAGGGTTGTATAAGATGTATGTACTTTGATAATAAATTAACTTTGAATTCTTGAGCAAAACACACAACATGCTGGAGGAACTCAACAGGTCTGGCAGTTTCTACGGAAATAAATAAATAGTCGATGTTTCATGCCTTCATCAGGGCTGGAAAGGAAGGGGAAAGAGGAAAGCTAGATGGTGATAGGTGAGGCCAGATAGATGGGAAAGGAAGGGATCTGTTAGGAGAGGAGAATGGACATTAGGAGAAGGGGAAAGAGGGGACCCACAGGGAGGTGATAGGCAGTGGCAATAGTACGGACTAGAAGAAGTGGGGATGGGAAGGGAATTTTTTTCTAAACCAGAAGGAGAAACTGATATTCATGCCATCAGATTGGAGGACACCCAGATGGAACATAAGGTGTTGCTTCTCCAACCTGAGGGTGGCCTTATTGTGGCACAAGAGGAGACCATGGACCAACATGCTGGAATGGGAATAAGAATTGGAATTAAAATGCTTGGCCACTGGGAAGCTCTGCTTTTGGTGAATTGGCAGAGGTACTCTACAAAGTGGTCCCCCAATTTATGATGGGTAAAGGAGGCTGCATTGGGAGCACCAGACCCCAGCAGATTCACAGGTGAAGTGTTGCCTCACCTGGAAGGACTGCCCGGAGTTCTGAGTGGAGCTGAGGGAGAAGGCAAATTGGCATATGTAGTACTTAGGCCACTTGCAGGGGTAGTGCCAGGAGGGAGATTAGTGGGGAAGGACAAATGGACAAAGGAGTCATGGAGGGAGCAATCCCTGTGGAAAGCAGAGAGAGGGTGGGGGGTGGAGTAAAGATATCTTGGTGGTAGGATCCCTTTGAAGATGGCCAAAATTGCAGAGGATGATGTAATGGATGTGAAGGCTCATGGGGTGGTAGGTGAGGACAAGAGGAACTCTATCACTGTTCAGCCGGCAGGAAGATGGGGTGAACATGGATGTTTGAGAAATGGTGGAGGAAGAGTAAGCCAGTTCCTTGAAGGAAGACAACATTTCTGACATCCTGGAAAGAAAAGTCACATCCTGGGAACAGATGCAGCAGAGATGAAAGAACTGAGAAAAGGAAATAGCATTTTTACAGAAAACAGTGTGTGAAGAGTTATAGCCAAGACAACCATGGGAATTGGCTGGTTTATGAAAGATGATGGTCGATAGTTTCTCTCCAGAGATGGAGACAGGGAGATCGAGAAAGGGGCAGGGGGTATCAGAAATGGACAAAGTGAATGCAAGGGCAGGGTGGAAGTTGGAGGCAAAGCTGATGAAATTGACGAGCTCAGCATGGCAGCACTATGCATTATCAGTGCAGCCGCCAGTGTAGAAGAGGAAGAGTTGAAGAGCATTACCAGGGAAAGATCGGAACATGGATGTTCTACATAACTAACGAAGAGGCAGGCATAGCTGGGGCCCATATGGGTGCCCATTGCTATCCCTCAAGTCTCGAGAAGGTGGGAGAAGCCAAAGGAACAATTGTTGATGACGAGGATCAGTTCTACCAGATGGAGGAGGGTTGTGGTGGAGAAGAGCTGGTTGGTTCTTTTATTGAGAAAGAAGTGGAGAGATTTAAGGTGACAAGGAACAGGAGTGCAGAGTGCCTGGACATCCATGGTGAAAATGAGGTGGTCAGGGCCAGGGAAATTAAAGTTAATGAGGAGATTGAGAGCACGAGGAATGTTGCAGATATAGGTGGGAATGGATTGAGCCAAGAGAGATAAAATGGAGTTGAGGTATGATGATATGAGTTCAGTGGGTCAGGAACAAGCAGAGAAAATCAGCCCAACTAGACAGTAACATTTGTGGATCTTGGGTAGGTGATGAAAAAGTGAGGAATGTGGGATGAGGGAACTATGAGTTTGGTCAGAGTGGATGGGAGTTCTCCAGACCTAATGAGGTCAGTGACAGTGTCAGAGACAGTTTTCTGGTTGTCCAGAGTGGGTTCCTCTTCGAGGGTAGGTGTGAGGAGGTGTCTGAGAATTGCTGACTGGCTTCAGCAA
This sequence comes from Hypanus sabinus, assembly GCF_030144855.1. Lineage (NCBI taxonomy): Eukaryota > Metazoa > Chordata > Chondrichthyes > Myliobatiformes > Dasyatidae > Hypanus > Hypanus sabinus. Next base: position 167,467,499 of record NC_082712.1, on the reverse strand, counting down.
GGTAGATCTCTTGAAATTTGTGTAGATATGATAATGCCATGACTCATCTATTTCCTTTGAAAACATTTGAAAACAAATATTTGGATCTGATGAAGATAGGTTGTGTGGAAAGAGGATAGGTGGCATTAATTAGAAACAGAACTAGGAGATACAATGAGGTTATTCCATCACCACTTTTACATTATTTAAAAAATGTTGTAGGGTTCCCAATCTTCTATGAGGTCATTGGTGCCAGTGGTAGGACCAGCATTTGCTGCCTTTTCACGATCTCCAAATCAGGGCAGAAGCAGCCACAGTTGGTGCAATGGGCAAGGATGGGACAGTTCCTCCCCTGAACCAGGCAGGCCCTTGCCACAGACTGTAGGCTACCATTACTGACACATGAACATGTGAGTTAACTCTCCAGCCACCATGGTGGGATTTTATCTCATGTACCCAGATCAATGAGTGAGAGACCAGTAACTGAAACATTACATAACGGGTTCAGGGTTTTCCAAAATCCTGCTTTGGGAATTCTGTCAAACATTTCCCATCCTCAGTCCTGAAGAAGGGTCTTTGCCCAAAATATCAACTGTTTACTCATTTCTATTGATACTACCTGGCCTGCTGAGTCCCTCCATCATTCTGTGTGTGTTGCTCTGGATTTCCTGCATCTGCAGAATCTCTTGCATTTATAGAATACAACAGCATACTGTTATTAAATCCTGGCGCCTTACTTCATTCCCCCCTCCCCTACCCACCTGGCTTCACCCATCGCCTTCTAACTTTTCCTCTTTCCCCTCCCCACCTTCTAATTCCCCCTTCCTTTGCAGGCCTGATGAAGAGACTTGGCCTGAAACGTTGACTCGATTCCTGTCCATTGTTGCTGTGTGTTGCTTTGGATTTCTAGCACCTGCAGGTTTTCTCATGTTTGTGCAGGACAGGATGTTAGAAATGAAGTGATCAAACCACTTCATCAGGACAAACACACAGTGCTCAGATATCGTTTAAGTGGGTATTTCAATATTCCCTTCATTAGCAGGAAGAGTGAATAAAGACAAAATCTGCAGATTTTCTCCTGTTTAAACTCTTCTAATACCAGCTTGCAATTTTATTTCATTAACTTACAATGGTTCTAGTTATATTGGTCTGACATCCTTACTTCAAAGGCCTTTATAATTTAATTCAGATTGTGAGGTTTGCTAACCTTTATTCCAGCTTGTACTTTTACACAAGTCAGGGTTAGTGCTTTAATATTTTGTATGCAGTATGGCAACTGTGGCTGAACAGTTACTTCAAAGACATTTGGTTAAAAATTAACAATGTCACAGCAAGACAATATACTCAAAGACTGCCTCTGCCCACCCTCCATGTTCTAACCACAGTCTCTTTATAATAAGTAGATAAGAAGGAATTGTTTCCTCTGGCAGATCAGTTAGCACACTGCTATTACTGCTTGGGATGTCGGAGTTCAGAGTTCAATTCTGACATCCTCTGTACGTCTTTGGAGTCTTTGTACGTCCTCCCTGTGGTCCTCCCTGAGTGCTCCAGATTCCCCCCACAATCCAAAACATACCGGTTAGTGGGTTAATTGGACATTCTAAATTGTTCCGTGATTGGGTTAGGGTTAAATGGGGATTGATGGGCAGTTTACTAGAAGTTCAAGAGTGTTAAGGGGCAGAAGTGTGTGGAATTGTCATTACTAGGGAGAAGGTTCATGGGAAGCTGAAAGGTCTGAAGGTAGATAAATCACCTGGACCAGGTTGTCTACACACCAGGGCTCTAAAAGAGGTGGCTAATGAGATTTTGGAGGCATTAGAAATGATCTTTCAATAATCAATTGATTCTGGCATGGTTCTGAGGAATGGAAAATTTTAAATGTCACTCCACTCTTCAAGAAGGGAGAGAAGCAGAAGAAAAGAAATTATAGGCCAGTTTATTTGACCTCACTGGTTGAGCAGATGTTGAAGTCGACTGTAAGGATGTGGTTTCGGGGTAGTTGGAGGTACATGATAAGACAGGCTGTGGTCAGCATGGCTTCCCTAAGAGAAAATCTTTCCTGACAAATGTGTTGAAATTATTTGAAGAAATAACAAGCAGGAGAATTGGTAGATGTTATGTACTTGGACTTTCAGAAGCCCTTTGACAACATGCCCCACTTAAGGCTGCTTAACAAGTTAAGAGCCCATGGTATTACAGGAAAGTTACTAGCATAGAAAGAACATTAGCTGATTGACAGGAGGCAAAGAGAGGGAATAAAGGGAGACTTTTCTGGTTGGCTGCTGGTGGTGTTCCACAGAAGTCTATGTTGGGACCTCTTCTTTTTACATTATATGTCAATAATTTGGATAACGGAATTGATGGCTTTCTGGTCAGGTTTGCGGATGATACGAAGATAGTGGAGGGGCAGGTAATTCTGAGGAAGTAGAGGGGGTACAGAAGGACTTAGATAGGTTAGGAAATGGACAAAGAAGTGGCAGATGGAACACAGCGTTGGGAAGTGTATAGTCATGCATTTCGGTAGAAGAGAAGAAATGGTTGACTATTTCCTAAATGGAGATCAAATACAAAAAAATTAAGGTGCAAAGGGTCTTAGGAGTCCTTGTTGCAGGATTCCATAAGATTAATTTGCAGGTTGAGTCTGTGGCAAGGAAGGCAAATACAAAGTTAGCATTCATTTCAGGAGGACTAGTATATAAAAGCAAGGATGTAATGTTGAAACTTTATAATGCTCTAATGAGGCCTCATTTGGAGCATTGTGAACAGGCTTAGGCCCCTCATCTTAGAAAGGATATGCTGAAACTAGAGAGGGTTGAAAGGAGGTTCATGAAAATGATTCCAGGATTGAGTGGCTTGTCATATGAAGAGTGTTTGATGGCTCTGGGCCTGTGTTCACTAGAATTCAGGAGAATGAGGGGTGATCTCATTGAAACCTATTGATGAAAGGCCTTGATAAAGAGGATGTGGAGAGGATGTTTCCTATGGTGAGAGTGTCTAAAACCACTCAGCCTCAGAATAGAGAGGTGTCCTTTTAGAGGAAGAATTTCTTTAGCTAGAGAGTGATGAATCTGTGGAATTCTTTGCCGCAGGCTGCTATGGAGGCCAAGTCTTTATGTACATTTAAGGCAGAGGTTGATAGATTCTTGATTAATCAGGGCATGAAGGGATACAGGGAGAAGGCCAGAGAATGGGGCTGAGAGACAAAATTGGATCAGCCATGATGAAATGGCGGAGCAGAGTTTATGGGCCAAATGTCTAAATTCTGCTAAATGTCTAATTTCTTATGATCAGATGGTGGAAAGCCATTTGTTGGAATCACTGACGTTCTCCTGGTGAAAAACTGGGATTTAGATCCAGTAAAAATCAAGGACAATACCATTTAGAAATGATACCACTGACAGTAGTGACATTCCCACATATCTGAATCCTTTGCCTCTTATGCTGAAGAAGACACAAGTTTGAGGAAGTGATATTGGACCACTGGAAAGTGACATTGGAGAGGTACAGTAGTAATGGGGGATAAAGATATGGCAGATGAACTTAATAAGTATTTTGTGTCAGTCTTCACTGTGGAAGACACTAGTCGTATGCCAGAAATTCAAGAGTGTTGGGGGGTAAAAGTGGGTGTAGTTGCCAATACTAAGGAGAAGGTTCTTGGGAAACAGAAAGGTCTGAAGGTAGGTAAGTCACCTGGACTCTTAGTTTCTTTTTTATTATCTTTTTCTCTCTTGTATTTGTACATTGGTTGTTTATCCATGCTGTTGGGTGTGGTCTTCATTGAATCTGTGGATTTACTGCCTATGCCCACCAGGAAAATAAACCTTAGGGTTGTTTATGGTAATATATATGTACTTTTTAAATTTACTTTGAACTTGAACTAGCCTTTGGACCAGAGAGTGTGCACCCCAAGGTTCTGAAAGAGGTAGCAAAATAAATCGTGGAGGCATTAGTAATGATCTTTTAAGTATCACTAGATTCTGGAATGTTTCTGGAGGTCTGGAAAATTGCAAATGCAACTCTACTCTAAGAAAAGAAGCAAACTGAAGAAAGGAAATTATAAACCTGCTAGCCTGACTTGAGTGGTTGGGAAGTTTTTGGAGTCCATCAACAAAGCATAAGGTTATGGGATACTTGGAGGCACTTGATAAAGTAGGCCACAGCCAGCATGGTTTCCTTAAGGGGAAATCTCGCTTGACAGATCTGTCAGAATTCTGAGAGAAAATAAAAAAAATGGACAAAGGATAGTCAATGGATGTTGTCTACTGGGATTTTCAGAAGGCTTTTGACAAGGTGCTGCAGATGAAGCTGCTTAAAAAGGTAAGAGCCCATGGAATTACAAGAAAGATATTAGCATGCATAGAAGTTTGGCTGACTGGCAGGAAATAAAGAGTCAGAATAAAGGGGGCCTTTTCTGGTGGGCTGCCGGTGACAGAATTGATGGCTTTGTGGCCAAGGTGGCAGATAATAAAAAGATAGGTGGAGGGGTGGGTTAAGTTGAGGAACTGAGGAGTCTGCAGAAAGACTTAGACAGATTAAGAGAATGGGCAAAGTGTCAGATCAATATAGTGTGGGAAAGTATATGGTCATCCTTAGACTGTGGGAGGAAATGAAAGCATTCATTGGGAGGAGTGCAGACTCCTTACAGATGACGGACTGAGCTGCAAAGGTGTAGATTATTTTCTAAACAGGGAGATTTTCAAATATCAGAGGTGCAAGGGGACTTGGGAGTCCTCATGCAGGAAATTCCAAAGTTTTAACTTGTAGGTTCAGTTGGTGGTGAGGAAGGCAAATGCAATGTTACCATTCATTTCAAGAGGGTTAGAATATAAAAGCAAAGATGTAATTTTTAGGTTTTATAAGGCAATGGTCAGACTATATTTGGAACACTGTGAGCAGTATCTAAGAAAAATTATGCTGGCATAGGAGAGAATCCAGAGGAGGTCCATGAGAATGATTCCAGGAATGAAAGGGTGAATGTATGAAGAGAGTCTGATGACTCTGGGCCTGTACTCCTAGGGTTTAGAAGAATGAGAGGGGATTTCATTGAAACCCTTTGAATATTGAAAGGCCTAGACAGAGCAGATTTTTCCTGCAGTGGGGGAGTCTAGAAGCAGGGCACAGCCTCAGAATAGAGGGACATCCATTTAGAAAAGAGATGAAGAGGAACTTCTTTAGCCAGAGGATACTGAATCCATGGAAATCATTGCCACAGATGCTGCAGAGGCCAAGTAATCATGTCTATTTAAAGCGGAGGTTAATTGGTTATGCTTAGTCAGGGCATAAAGGAAGACAGGAAAATGGGGTTACAAGGGATGTCATGATGGAATGGTGGAACAGCCTCAAAAGGCCAAGAGGCGTAAATACTCTCATGCCTTATGTATGAACAGTATACAAAACAAGCTTTCTACTATATCTTGGTACATGTAACAATATTATATCAACTCTAACAAAGCACCTTGTAATTGGATTGGAAAGCAACAATGAAGGGTCTCAGCATGAACCGTCGACTCTTTTCCACAGATGCTGCCTGGCTTGCTGAGTTCCTTCAGAATTTTGTGTGAGCTGCTTGAAATGCAAGCCTTTTATTTGTTGTCCTGATCATTCTTTAATACCTTTGACATCCGCATTACTTTGAGAATGCATAACATTACAGAATCCCCATTAAAACCAAATTTCATCCATAATTCCGCTGAAAAGTTATCTTCAGTCTTACCATGAACAGGATGCTGATTATATTTGTCAGATAAGCTGGGCCGCGGTCCCTCCAGGTCAGTTTCTCCTTTTCAGTCTATGAACACAAGCAGAATCAGTAAAACAGTTAATACCTCAAGCTAACCTTTTAACTGTAATATGTGCTAGGAGCTTCTGCTCAAAATAAGTCCTTATCTGAAACCATGAGGTCCATCAGGTTTCACCTGGACAAAAGGTGGTTAAATAATACAGAACTGTCAGACACAAGCAATGCCTTTGCAAACCTTGTGTGTCTCAGGAACTATATGCTGGACCAAAAACCAACCTACTTAAATGTTTGATCTATATCTGAGAGTACACTGTGCTTAGTTCACAATGCTTGACAAACTCCTTTATTATGAGACTGCATCTCTCAACTGTAATTCAAATAACTTCCAAAGTGTTGTTAAAAAGATTATATTTACAAAACTAACTGTCTATTCGCCCAATGGGTCTTCTTTGGTCATTATGGCAGTTCAGTCTGGGCATTCTGCATTTCAGTAAGACCAAGGAAATGATTGTGGACTTCAGGAAGGGGAAGTCAGGAGAAAACACAACAGTCCTTAATGAGTGGCCTGCAGTGGAAAGAGTGAGCAGCTTCAGGTGCCTGGGAGTCAAACCTCTGAAGATCTATCCTGGGCCCAAAGTGTCATTACAATTACACAGAAGGCATGTCAGTGGGTCAAATTTCATTAGGAGTTGAGGAGGTTTAATTACGTCACCAAAGACTCCAGCAAGTTTCTACAGATGTACGGTGGAGAGCATTCTGGCTGGTCGCCACACCATCTGGTGCGGAAGTGCCAATGCACAGGATCAGAAAAAGCTGCATAAGGCAGCTCCATCATGGACACTCAGCTCCCCACCATCATGGATATATTCAAAAGGCAATGCCATAAGAAAGCAGCATCCATCATCAAGGTACTTTACCATCCAGAACAGACACTTCTCATTATTACCACCAGGAAGGTGGTACAGGAGCTTGATGACACAAACTTTGTCATCAGATTTCTTGATGGTCCATGAACCATGAACACTATTTTGCTTTATTTTTATACTGTTTACTTTTTAAAAATTCTCACTGTAAGTTAATTTACTTTATGTATTGCACTGCACTGTGGGAGCAAAACAACAGATTTCATGACTTATATCAGTGATAATAAGCCTGATTCTGATTCATATATATTATTTTCTCTCGTTCTGGGATTTAACTTTTTTTTTCACACTATTCAACTATGATCATACCCAAATGGGTCGGACCAACAATCCAATAGTCATCGCATTGAAGTTACTGTAGGAGTGTCTACAAACTCCAAGCTTCCTTTAAAAACCTTGTAGCACATCCAGTAATATTTGAACATTTTGTTCTCGAGTCCTCCCCGAAACAAAATCCTCACTTTGCTCACTTGGAGACCCTCATCAGTATGGACTGGCGACAATATCTCCTCCACAATCACCATCAGCACAGGTGTACCACAAGGCTGTGTACTTAGCCCCCTGCTCTACTCACTTTATACCCATAATTGTGTGGCTAAATACAGCTCCAATGGCATATTTAAGTTTGTTTAAGATACCGTTGTTGATGGGGGTGAAATCAAAAGTGGCGACAAATTGGCATATAGGAAGGAGATTGCAAATCTGTTTGAATAGTGCCAAAACAGCAACCTCTCACTCAATGTCAGCAAAACCAAAGAGCTGATTATTTACTACAGGAGGAAGAAACTGGAGGTCCATGAGCCAGCCCCCATCAGGGGATCAGAGGTGGTGAGGGTCTGTAACTTTAAATTACTTGGTATTATATCAGAGGATCTGATGCAAGTGTCATCACAAAGAAGACATTACAAGTTTAAGCAAATTCAGTATGTTGTCTAAAACTTTGACAAACATCTATAGATGCACAGTGGAAAGTATATTGACTGGTTGCATCATGGTCTAGTATGGGAACACCAATGCCCAGGAATGGAAAAAGTCTATAGAAAGTAGTGGACACATAAGTAATTATTTTAGAAGCATGTCATACAGTGTAAGGACCCCCCCCCCCCGCCTTTACACAGTCTCTGAGCAGTTTTAGTTTGTTTTCAAGAAACCGATATGTATATAGTTCCATCGACATAGGTTTACAAACAAGCTTTATGTACAAAATGGACAGTTCATCCAATTTCTAAGCTTTTATCAAGGTCTGTATTATTGAACATATTGAAAATTCAAAAAAGAATCGAAGATTCAAAATGGACTCCCAGCAACGAGGTGCTTTGGGTCAATTGGAAACAAAAATGGGAACAGAGTTTAATTTTCCTTTACATTACCAGACACAAGGTGACAAGATACAATAGGTATTGAGACTGGCTTTTGAAATAGTGCACACACACCACTAAAAAAATTAATCAATGTACAATTCTTTGCAAATATGTGGTCTTTAACATCAGTGGCCACTTTATGAGGTTTACCTGTACACCTGCTTGTTAATGCAAATATCTAATTAGCCAATCATGTGGCAGCAACTCAATGCATAAAAGCATGCAGACATGGTCAAGAGGTTCAGTTGTTGTTCAGACCAAAAATCAGGATGGGGAAGAAATGCGATCTAAGTGACTTTAACCAAGGAATGATTGTTGGTGCCAGAAGTGGTGGTTTGAGTATCTCAGAAACCTCATATCTCCTGGGATTTTTACGCACAGTTTCTAGAGTTAACAGAGAACGATGCGGAAAAAAGAAACAACCAGTGAGTGGCAGTTCTGTGGGCAAAAACAGCTCATTAATAAGAGAGGTCAGAGGGGAATGGCCAGACTGGTTCAAGCTGATAGGAAGTCGACAGTAACTCAAATAGTCATGCTTTACAACAGAGATGTGCAGAAGAACATTTCTGAATGCACAACCAGCTGAACCTTGAAGTGGATGGTTTGCAGCAGCCAAAGACCATGACACACACTTAGTGGCCATTTTATTAAGTACAAGAGGCACTTAATAAAGTGGCCACTGAGTGTATGTGTATTCAACATATGCATGTTCAATCAGTATTTAACACTATCATACCCTCAGAACTAACCAACAAGCTCCAGAATCTGGGTCTCTGTACCTCCTCCCTCTGCAATTGGATGCTTGACTTCCTCATTGTGAAACCACAGTCAGTGTGGATTGGAAATAACATCTCCTCTCTGACAATCAATACTGGTGCACCTTAAGGATACATGCTTAGCTCACTGCTTTACGTTCCCTCTCTCTACACCTGACTCTGTGACTGGGCACAGTTCAAACACCATCTATGAATTTTCCGATGTCACAACTATTGCTGGCAGAATTTTAGATTGGTGACAAGGTGGTGTACAGGAGCGAGCTAGATCAGCTGGTAGAGTGGTGTTGCAACAACAATCTTACACTCAACATCAGTAAGACCAAGGAATTGATTATGGACTTCATGAAGGGGAAATTGAGGGAACATAAACCTGTTCTCATCAGGGGATCAGCAGTGGAAAGGGAGAGTAATTTCAGGTTCCTTAGTATCAACATTTCAGAAGATCTATCCTGGGCCCAACATATTGATGCATTTACAAAGAAGGCACGACAATGGCTACATTTCATTAGGAGATTGAGGAGACTTGGTACAAAGATTCTGACAAAGAAAGTCAGAAAACTTTCTGACAAAGTTTTATGGTTGTACCATGGAGAGCATTCTAACTGGGTACATCATCATCTGGTATGGAGGGGTCAATGCACAGGATGGGAATAAACTACAGAAATTTGCAAATACAGCCAACTCCATCTTGAGCAATAGCCTCCCCAGGATCTGATTTTAAGGAGCTGTGAAAAGGATGGCCAGTTTTAAGGTTGGAGATGAAAGAAGAGAATATTAGTACAAAGAAAACACTATTAAGGGGCCATTTTTTCTTCCATTCCATAAGGATCATGGTTAACCTCTTACCTTGGTGCCATTTTGCTTCACTAACACACCTCTTGACCCCTTTGAAACCCAAAAAATCTTAATCTGTATATTGAATACAGTCAGCAACCGAAATCTTGAGAGTTGTGAAGCAACCATGGTAGAGATTTCTGACGATTCAGCCTCCCTTGGAAGAGGATGTTTCTGCCATTACCATCCTGAATGGCGGATACCTTAATGGGACCCTGGTCCATTGGTGTAAAGATCCATGTGAATGGAAATACTACCCTGCGTCAATGCCTTCATGACAACAGAGAGGATGGTCTACGTTTTAGTGAAATGACCTTTGATTTTTCTACCTGGCGTAAGCCCAGTCAGAATTCGTTGCTCCTTACAATCCCTCATCCTAAACATGGGTTTGAGATCATTGGCCCTTTTATTTCTTATTATTCAAGTGTTATATGATACCCTGAGCCCTCCTAAAAAAAAGGTCACTTTTAGTAACATTTAGTTTGTCAATCAAGAATCAGGGTGTGGAGCGTCAAACAGCGTGGACCATGGGGCTCACTGTGTTCACAATGACAAGGTGGGCATCCATTTGTATTTATCTGTATTTATAAATTTGTATTTATTTTGAAATTCTGGCTCCGTCGCCTTCAGTGTTGCAAGGTTCAAGTGCTCCTAATAAATGATGTCAGTGATTCCGTTTCAATCACTCCCCAGCAGTGTATACCAGGTGCTCACCACTCATGAGTTAAAAATAAAGGACTCCCTCAGGCTCCCTCGAAACCTCTCACCCTAAATCCACGTTCTTGAATTTTATCTGCCACATATGGGAGAAAAGGTTTCCTGCTGTCTTGTGTCTTTTCTGAAGGTGTTTTTATTTACAATAAGATGGATCCTCACAGTCTATCTCATCATGATATGGTTTGGCTGCACTGATAACTCAGCATTCTGCTTTCTCCTGTACTACCTCGATGTACTGATGTGTTGAAATGATCTATCTGCATGGTGTGCAAAACTAATGTTTTACATTGCACTTTGGTACTTGCGACAATAATAAATTAAACAATTTTAATTTTAAATCTTTTTTTAAAATCAATAACTGTCAGCAGAGGTGTCACAACCAAGACTAAATTAAGACTGCCCACCACACATGAGGCTGATGAATAAAAGTCAATCACATTTTGAACTAAATGAATGCAAGTAGCCTCTTTGTGAAGTAGCTTGGCTGGTTGAACCCTCAAACACCCAATTACTTTAAAAACATCCTTTGTAATCTAAACTTATATAATAACAGATCTTGCTTAGGAGTCCTTACAAAGTGAACATGAATTAAATCAGTTGGTCATTATCAATGGGAAATATTTCATAAGGACAAACTTCAAAACTAGAAGCTTAGCACATCAATGCCCTGATCGACCACAGTTACTACAACTATTTACTACTTGTTAAGCATCACAGGATAAATCACATGGTGCACAAAAGTCACTAATCACATGCACAGTGATAACCATACTAAGGTGGCTGAAAACAAAACTGAATTAAAGTGCCTTTAACTAATATGACATGCACAGCCATTCTAATGCATCGCTTTACCAACTATCGGATGCTTTTAATAAAGTGACAAAAGTTTGGCAATACAATATCTATTAGCTTGCTGAGAAAGACTGCCACTTCAAATTGCATGTGCTACTTCCAAGTAATTTCATTAAAAATTTGGATAGATTTATCTGGGGAAAAATTTTTCCAGCTAATGTAATTTTTGGAAAAAAATGCTGATGACATTATTGTGATACACCATCTTCCAGTTGTGCCTATTCAATACTTTGAGAAAATTGATAATCAGTCAGACAATCCAGCATAATATTCACCAGTTCTAAATTGAAGAAAGCTTTTTCTTTTCCACTTGGTTAATCAATTGACAGAAAATTAAATGAGCAAGTTTATTGACATAATGCACAATTGCAATAACTAGTGTACTTTATGACAATAAATTGCACATTTAGATGTGCACATGGCAATTATGATGGAAAAAAAAACTAAATGGCTCCATGTCCTTCTGAACAAACTTTGAAAAATAAACAAGAAAGTTTTATTTTCAACTGGTACCAATTTCACCCCAGCCATGGCATTCAAAACTCTGTTTTTCCATTTGTTTGGCTGTTCCTCCACGCCTTCCGCTGCCTTCTGATGTCAGGTAGAGAAAAGGACCATACAGGCAGAGTGTTAAACATATCAATATAAACTAACATTAGGGATTCAATATAAAGTGCACGTTATTGTCTATTTCATTGCATTAGTGAAATGCTGAAAATCACCTTGAAACCCAGGACCAGCCTCAAACTTGGACTTAATTACATGAAATCTCTTCCAGTCATTTCTATTGTGCTTTAATCATTAAAAAGCACCTTGGATTAACAAGAGAATAGATGTTCCCCTTTTAACAGTCATTAGCATGGTCGATCTCAGTAATTCCTTAATCTTGTGTTACCATCAAAGATACTCTATTTAACATATAATCCCAGATGCAGGAGTAAAGAACAATTTTACCAACAATTACATGGACTAGTGCCCAAACATTAATTTAATAAAGCCCATCAATATACACATCCAGTAAGACTAAATTTTGGGGAAAATTACAAAAAATGAACAAGTACAAAAATAAAAAAAATATGCAGAACATAAACACACAAGACTCTGCAGGCAATGGAAATCTTGAGGAACACACACAAAATGCTGGAGGAACTCAATAAGTCAGGCAGCAACTTTGGAAGGGAATAAAACTGCCCGACTTGCCAAGTTCCTCTAGCATTTTGTGTGTGTTGCTCAAAAAACTACAAAGAATAATTTGGGTCTTTAGCTAAAAGCAAGCATTATTTACATTGAAGGCTTATCTATACCTCTTCTTTCTGTTGAAGCTCTTTTTTCAAAACTTTACTCAGAACTCTAGCCTCATACTCAGGACGTGGATGATCCTGTTTATTTCAAAAGGGAAGAAAACATTCAGCAGAAACGTTAGTCATAATTAAAAAGCTACATTTAATAGAAGTTATTCAAAGCTCAACTGCTTTTTACTCAGTTAAACTCTGCTAGAAATAATCCACATTTTCTCTAGCCCTTATGCACAAAACATCATTACACAAGTACTGGAGAGTCATGTGCATTGTTGGGCCTTGATCTTGATGTGTTGGCATTGGAGAGAGTCTAGAACAGTGCCACAAGAATGATTCCAGGAATGAAGAGGTTAATGTATGTGGAGCGTTTGATGGCTCTTGGCCTGTACTTGCTGGAGCTTAGATGAATGAAGGGAGATCTCATTGAAACCCATCAAATATCGAATAACCTGCATAGAATGATATGGAGAGGATACTTCCAATTGTGAGGGTGTTTAGGACAAAAGAGCACAACTTCAGAATACAAGGACAGGAAGAATGAGGAGATAAGGAGGATGGTGACTCTCTGGAATTCATAACCACAGACATCAGGTATATTTAAAGCAGAAGTTGATAGGCTCGTGCTTAGTAAGGGCATCAAAGGTTACGAGTTGAAGGTAGGAGGATGGCATTGAGCAAAATAATAAATCAGCCATGATGCAATAGTGGAACAGACTCTTTGAGCTAAGTGGCCTAATTCTGCTCCTAGGACTTACGATCTTATGAAGTATCCAAATGTTATAAACTTGAACCTAAAGTTTGATTGCTTTTGAGAATATTCAAATATATATCAAGATTCAACTTAGTATTTACATGTTTGTAAGATTACCCTAGCATTTACCCAATTAACCCATTGAACAATGAACCTTTTGTTTTCCCCAATACAAGAACATTTCACGACACTGTAACACAGTTAACTTGTATGACTACCAACAAATGCCACCTCCAGAAGGCTCACATTTTTTTGGAATGCCAGTGTACTTGTTTCTTTTGAAGTGGGTATAGATATTCAGGCTCATATCTATTGGATGCTGTATTTCCCCAATCTAATTCTGTAATGCTTTACCAAGGATAGAAGCAGCCAATTGTCAGGCGGTTTTGTAGGAAAGCAACTGCAGTTATCATTTACCATTGGATGGAGACTAAAAACACCTCAATTCAATCAAGATAGTCGTCTCAATTGCAAAATTGCCAGTGATTAAGGAAATGGAAGTTTAAAATGACCAAAAACGTTAAAAATAAACTTTTCTAGTTAACTTTTTACTAAAAACGACTCTGAACTAAACATTTTATTTACTGGTTCTCATTTACAAAACATCTCAAATTCTACAAGTGGTCACTTTATTAGGTATAACTGTACACCTGCTCATTAATGCAAATAACTTATCAGCCAATAATGTGGCTGCAATTGAATGGATAGAGGAATGCAGACATGGTCAAGCAGTTCAGCTGTTGTCCAGACCAAACATTAGAGTGGGGAAGAAATGTGATTGAAGTGTTATTGACTGTATCACTCCATTATGATGCCAAATTGGGTGATTTGAGTACGCTAGAAACTGCTGATCTCTTGGGATTTTCACACACAGTAGCCTCCAGAATTTACAGAGAATGGTGTAAAAACAAAAACAAAGTCCAGTGGGTTGCAGTCTATTTACTTAGAGTGACAGCGCAGAATAGGCCCTTCCACCCAGAAACTCCCAACAACTTCGATTTAACCTTAACTTAATCATGGGACAATTTACGATGACCAGTTAACCTAGCCAGAACGCCTATAAATTGCAAGAGTAAACAAGAGCACCTGGAGAAAACCCATACATTCCACGGAAGGATGTACAGAGACTCTTTACAGAGGATGCCGGGATTGAACTTGGAAACGCAATGCCCGACGCTGTAATAGCCTCGTGTTAACTGCCACACCCAAGTTCAGTGTGGGGGAAAATGCCTGGTTAATGACAGAGATCAGAGGAGAATAGCCAGACTTGTTCAAACTGACAGGAAGGCAACTGTAACTCAAGTAACCACACTTTACAACACTGGTGTGGAGAAGAGCATCTGTGAATGCACAACCTGTCAAAGCTTGAAGTGGACCAGCTACAGCAGCAGAAGACCATGAAGACTCAGTGGCCACATTATTAGGTACAGGAGGTAACTAATAATAAAATGGGCCAATGAATGTATACAACTACCTTAAATGACTAAAAGCTCTTTTGGGCTTTCCCCACTTCTAATTAGCATAAAATTGCCAAATTTGGAAGAGTAATTTTTGTACCTGGGATGAAATGGAAAGAGGCATTTATGGCAGACAAGTACAAGTACTGAGTAGCTTGATGAGAAATTTTCTTTCGAACAACAGCTCTCGTGAAAAGAATTAAGATCAATTATGGCAAACATGATTTGTTTTGACAATACAACATGTAGAAAGGAAAAAGCTCTGAAGCATAAAATTGTATTGGATTAAACCCAGCCCCCTCCCACACCCAGCACCAATACAGCAATAGAAACGTCATAATTAGGCAAGCTTCAGAAAGGTGTACAGGAGATAATTAAAAAAAAATCCAAACCTTTAATCGTTCCTTCAGGCCGACGGCAACAGAAGAAGAAAGAAGAGTTATTAATTGCAAAAATTAATGGCAAAATATTGTTCAATGAAAATTTAGGGACTTTTAAGGAATGAATCTTAAAGGCTAACCTCATCCTCTTCAAATCCAGTAAGATCCCACCTATAATTCAGCCTCATTTGGCACCTTTTCCAGTGTTCCAAGAACATGGCAGCTGGAAATAAAATTAGCTTTTATCAAAATGATTATTATTTTTCCAGCAATAAATTAAAATGACTACAAATTAATAAGAGTCTTTTCAAATATAAAGAATTTCTTTAAATAATTTCTCCACATTCCTACACAACAGTGCACTGATTTTGGGGGATAAAAGTGCCCTTCAGTTGTAGACACTGCAGATAGTTTGCCATGCCAGAATCGTGATATGTGACGGGCGCTTAGATGTAGATAGAGATCCAAGGGAGGATTTTCATTCTTCAGCTGTTATCTCAGTGAGACTACAGATACCACTGATGGTCTCTGTCACAAACTCCAGTTCCTGGTCACCATTAACATTCACTTAATAAGATATAGTGTGGGTTAGACCCTTCTGGCCTTCGAGCTGTGCCACTCAGCAATCCCCTGATTTAATCCTAATCCAGGACAATTTACAGTGCCCAATTAACTTACCATCCAGTACATCTTTGTCTTGTAAGAGGAAACTGGAGAATCCAGAGGAAGCCCATGCATTTATGCAGAGAACATACAAACTCCTTACAGGCAGTGGCCGGAATTGAACCCATGTTGCTGGTACTGTAAAGTGTTGTGCTGATCACTACATTTCCATGCTAACCTCATCCTCTTCAAATCAAGCAAGATCCCACCTATAATTCAGCCACATTTGACACTTTTTCTCATGTTCTAAAAGCATGGCAGCTAGAAATATTCTGAATAATTGCCCAAGTTAGGACCAATCTGTTCATACTGATGGTATACCCCATGACAAAAAACTTTGACAAACTTCTATAGATGCACAGTGGAGAGCATCCTGACTGATTGCATCACAGCCTGGTATGGAAACACCAAAGCCCAGGAATGGAAAAGTCGAGAGAAAGTGGTGGATACAGCCCAGTCAATCACAGGCTAAACCTTCCCCACCATTGAGTAAATGGACAAGGAACCAGCATCCATCATCAAGGACCCTCATCATCTAGGCCAGGCTCTCTTCTTGCTGCTGCCATCAGGAAGGAGATACACGAGCTTGAGGTCTCACACCACCCAGTTCAGGAACAGCTATTACTCCTCAACCATTAGTCTTCTGAATCAACATGGGGAATTTCGCACACCTCAACGCTGACCTGACTCCAGAACCTGTGGACTCGCCTTCAAGGACTCGACAACTCAAGTTCTCAGTATTATTTACTTATTTTTTTAAAAATTACATAATATGTCTTTTTTTGTACATTGGTTGTTTGTCAGTCTTTTTATGTCTAGCTTTTCATAAATTCTATTGTATTTTGTTTTTTTTTGTAAATGCCTGCAAAAAAAAGTGAATCTCAAGTTAGCACATGGTGACATATACTATGGGAATAACTTCACTCAACATCACTTACCACATCATTGAAATGCTCCCACAACTGATAGACTCACTTTCAAGGACTCCTCATCTCATGCTCGCATTAGTTACTGCTTACTTACTTATTATTATTTATTTCTTTTTGTATTTGAACAGTTTGCTGTCTTTTACACACTGGTTGAACGCCCAGTTTGGTGCAGTCTTTCATTTATTCTATTATGGTTATTATTCTTTTATGGATTTATTGAGCATGCCCACAAGAAAATTAATCTTGGGGTTGTAAATGGTGATATATACTTTGATAATAAATATAATTTGAGCTTTGAAAATCAACTTTCTACCCATTACCAGGACTGCTAATTACCCATCCTTATTCCTCTTTATAGGAGCAGAATTAGGCTATTTGGCCCATCGAGTCTGCATTGCCATTTCATCATGGCTGATCCAGTTTTCCCCTCAGCCCCAATCTCCTGCCTTACCCCCACCCCCCCACCATCTTCCTTTAGCCCTGACCACTCAAGAATCTATCAACCTCTGCCTTAAATATACAAAAAGACTTGGCTTCCACAGCTGCCTATGGCATCGAATTCCACAGACTCACAACTCTCTGGCTAAAGAAATTCCTCATCTCCCTTCTAAAAGGATACCACTCTATTCTCAGGCTGTGACCTCTGGACTTAAGACACTTCTACTCCTACTAGAGGAAACATTCTCTCTGCATCCACTCGATCAAGGCCTTTCACCATTTGATGGGTTTCAATTAGGTCACCCCTCATGCTTCTAAATTCCAGTGAATATAGGCCCAGTGCCATCATACTCTAAGTGAGGCCTCACCAGTGCTTTATAAACATTATATTATATTATAATGTTTATAATTATATCAACATTATATCCTTGCTTTTTTATTCTAGTCCTCTTGAAATGAATGCTAACATTGCATTTGCCTTCTTCACAACAGACTCAACCTACAAATTAACCTTTAAGGAATCCTGCACAAGGCCTCTCAGGTCCCATTGTGCCTCAGATTTTTGTAGTTTCTCTCCATTTAGAAAATTCTTAACCCTTTCATTTCCTCTACCAAAGCGCCAACACTATCCTTCTACAGCCCCTCTGCTTTCTCAAAACTATCTGCTCCTCCACCTATCTTCACATCATCTGCAAACTTTGCAACAAAGCCATCAATTCCAGCATCAAAATCATTGACGTACAAGGTAAAAAGAATCAACACACACCCCTGTGGAACAGCACTTGTCACTGACATTCAACCAGAAAAGGCTCCCTTTTTTCCCCACTCTTTGCCTCCTGCCAATCAACCACTTCTTTACCCATGCTATAATCTTCCCTCTAAAACTATGGGCTCTTAACTTGTAAGGAGCCTCATATGTGGCACCTTGTCAAAGGCCTTCTGAAAATCCAAGTACACATCAACAGATTCTGCTTTGCCAATCCTGCTTGTTATTTCTTCAAAGAATTCCAACGCATTTGTCAGGCAGCCATGCTGACTACGGCCTATTTTATCAAGTGCTCCAAAACTACATCCTTAACAATCAACCCCAACATCTTCCCAACCACTGAGGTCAGATCAACTGGCCTATAATTTCCTTTTTTTTTGACTCGCTCCTTTCTTGAAGAGTGGAGTGACATTTGCAATTTTCCAGTCTTCCCAAACCATTCCAGAATCTAGTCATTCTTGAAAGATCATTAATATTGCCTCTACAATCTCTTATGCCAGCTCTTTCAGAACCCTAAGTTGTACACCATCTAATCCAGGTGATTCATCTACCTTCAGACCTTTCAGTTTCTCAAGAACCTTCTAATATGATAATAGTAACTTTACACACTTCATGAACCCTGACACCTGGAGCTTCACCATCTTGCTAGTTTATGTTCTTCTGAAATCACAAATCTGGTCACCTTCCACCTAGCCTCTTTCCCCTCCCTCCACGTTTTTATTCTGGCGTCTTCCCCCGTCCTTTTCAGTCCTGAAGATGGGTCTCGGCCCAAAACGCCAACTGCTTGTTCATTTCCCCAGACACTACCTGTCCTGCTGAGTTCCTCCAGCATTTTGTGTGTATTGCTTTGGATTTCCAGCATCTGCAGACTCTCTCGTGTTTAGGCAATTGTCATTGCCTTCAAGATGTTGGATAGTATTAAGAAGACTTTTCCTTTAATGTTAGCTTTCCTGAACCATTTATGCATAAAATTAGAAACAAAGTTTAAATCTCAAGATAGAAGATTCCCATTGGTTCCAATTTCCACAAGCAAGGATAAACGTTTGATGAACAATTTGTTTTAACTAATCAAATATGTCACTTCTTGGGGAGGTAGAAATATTCCCCAACACCTGTTATCACAACCAGCATCGAGGAACAGTAAAGCAGCTTCAAAGTTCTATTAACATTGAATCACTTTGCGCACAGGTGCAGAACAATTTTACCAATTCCATGGACTAGTGTCCAAATATTTATTAATAAAGCCCAAAAATATACACATGCAGTAAGACTAATAAATTAACAATAGATACAAACATTTTAAATATGCAGGACATAACATAGACACAAGAGATTCTGCAGATAATAGACAATAGACAGTAGGTGCAGGAGTAGGCCATTTGGCCCTTCTAACCAGCACCGCCCTTCACTGTGATCATGGCTGATCATACACAATCAGTATCCTGTTCCTGCCCTCTCCCCATATCCCTTGATCCCGCTATCTATAAGAGCTCTATCTAACTCTCTCTTGAATGCATCCAGAGACTTGGCCTCCACTGCCTTCTGGGGCAGAGCATTCCACATATCCACCACTCTCTGGGTGAAAAAGTTTTTCCGCATCTCTGTTCTAAATGGCCTACCCCTTATTCTTAAACTGTGGCCTCTAGTTCTGGACTCACCCATCAGCGGGAACATGCTTCCTGCCTCCAGTGTGTCCAATCCCTTAATAATCTTATATGTTTCAATCAGATCCCCTCTCATCCTTCTAAATTCCAGTGTATACAAGCCCAGTCGCTCCAATCTTTCAACATATGACAGTCCCGCCATTCTGGGAATTAACCTTGTGAACCTACGCTGCACTCCCTCAATAGCAAGAATGTCCTTCCCCAAATTTGGAGACCAAAACTGCACACAATACTCCAGGTGGGGTCTCACCAGGGCCCTGTACAGCTGCAGAAGGACCTCTTTACTCCTATTCTCAATTCCTCTTGTTATAAAGGCCAGCATGCCATTAGCTTTCTTCACTGCCTGCTGTACCTGCATGCTTGCTTTCATTGACTGATGTACAAGAACACCTAGATCTTGTTGTACTTCCCCTTTTTCTAACTTGACTCCATTTAGATAGTAATCTGCTTTCCTGTTCTTGCCACCAAAGTGGATAACCTCACATTTTTCCACATTAAACTGCATCTGCCCACTCACCCAACCTGTCCAAGTCACCCTGCATTCTCATAACATCCTCCTGACATTTCACACTGCCACCCAGCTTTGTGTCATCAGCAAATTTGCTAATGTTACTTTTAATCCCTTCATCTAAATCATTAATGTATATTGTAAACAGCTGCAGTCCCAGCACTGAACCTTGCAGTACCCCACTGGTCATAGCCTGCCATTCTGAACGGGACCCGTTAATCGTTTCCTGTCAGCCAGCCAATTTTCAATCCATGTCTGTACTCTGCCCCCAATACCATGTGCCCTAATTTTGCCCACTCATCTCCTATGTGGGACTTTATCAAAAGCTTTCTGGAAGTCCAGGTACACTACATCCACTGGCTCTCCCTTGTCCATTTTCATAGTTACATCCTCAAAGAACTCCAGAAGATTAGTCAAGCATGATTTTCCCTTCGTAAATCCATGCTGACCCGGACTGATCCTTCTACTGCTATCCAAATGTGTCGCAATTTCCTCTTTTATAATTGACTCCAGTATCTTTCCCACCACTGACGTCAGGCTAACCGGTCTATAATTCCCTGTTTTCTCTCTCCCTCCTTTCTTGAAAAGTGGGACAACATTAGCCACCCTCCAATCAGCAGGAACTGTTCCTGAATCTATAGAACATTGGAAAATGATTACCAATGCATCCGCAATTTCTAGAGCCACCTCTTTAAGTACCCTGGGATGCAGACCATCAGGTCCCGGGGACTTATCAGCCTTCAGACTCAACAGTCTATCTAACACCGTGTCTTGCCTAATATAAATTTCCTTCAGTTCATCCTTTACCCTAGTTCCTTTGGCCACTATTACATCTGGGAGATTGTTTGTGTCTTCCCTAGTGAAGACAGATCCAAAGTACCTGTTCAACTCATCTGCCATTTCCTTGTTCCCCATAATAAATTCACCCGTTTCTGTCTTCAATGGCTGAATTTTGGTCTTAACTATTTTTTTGCTATTCACATACCTAAAGAAGCTTTTACTATCCTCCTTTATATTCTTGGTTAGTTTATCTTCGTACCTCATTTTTTCTTGGCGTATTGCCTTTTTTGTTATCTTCTGTTGCTCTTTAAAAGCTTCCCAGTCCTCCGGTTTCTCGCTCATCTTTGCTATGTTATACTTCTCTTTTATTTTTATACTGCCCTTTACTTCCCTCGTCAGCCACAGCCGCCCCTTATTCCCCTTAGGATCTTCCTTCCTCTTTGGAGTGAACTGATCCTGCACCTTCTGCATTATTCCCAGAAATACCTGCCATTGTTGTTCCACTGTCTTCCCTGCTAGGGTATTGTTCCATTGAACTTTGGCCAGCTCCTCCCTCATAGCTCTAGTTCCCTTTGTTCAACTATAATACTGACACATCCGATTTTCCCTTCTCCTTCTCAAATTGTACATTAAAACATATCATATTATGGTCACTACCTCCTAATGGTTCCCTTACTTCGAGGTCCCTGATCAAATTCGGTTCATTGCACAACACTAAATCTAGAATTGCCTTCTCCCTGGTAGGCTCCAGTACAAGCTGTTCTAAGAATCCATCTCGGAGGCACTCCACAAACTCCCTTTCTTGGGGCCCAGTATCATTCTGATTCTCCCAGTCTACCTGCATGTTGAAATCCCCCATGACAAATGTATCATTTCCTTTGCGACATGCCAATTTTAACTCTTCATTCAACTTACATCCTACATCCAGACTGCTGTTTGGGGACCTGTAGATAACTCCGATTAAGGTCTTTCTACCCTTAGAATTTCTCAGTTCTATCCATACTGACTCTACATCCCCTGATTCTATGTCCCCCCCTTGCAAGGGACTGAATATCATTCCTCACCAACAGAGTTACCCCACCCCCTCTGCCAGTCAGTCTGCCCTTTTGATAAGATGTAAAACCTTGAATATTCATTTTCCAGGCCCTGTCCGCTTGAAGCCATGTCTCTGTTATTCCCACAACATTGTACTTGCCAATTTCCAACTGAGCCTCAAGCTCATCTACTGCATTCCTTATACTTCGTGCATTCATACATAATACTTTTAATTCGTTACTCCCCTCTCCTTTCATATCAATTACTATTTCACTTGGCCATACTGTATGATCTCTTCCTGAGCTTTCTACCTCATTGATCCTGTTGTCCTTTTTAACTTTTCTTATTTTCACTTTCCCTTTAACTCCATCCTTATATTTCCAGTTCATCCCCTCCCCCCCACTACTTAGTTTGAACACATCTGTGTTGCAGTGGCAAACCTGTCTGCCAGAATGCTGGTCCCCCGCCTATTAAGGTGTAACCCGTCCCTTTTGTACAATTCATCCCTACCCCAAAACAGATCCCAGTGGTCCAAGAATGTAAATCCTTGCTTCCTGCACCAGTTCCTCAGCCACACATTCAGATCCATTATTTCCCTGTTCCTGCCCTCTCCAGCACGAGGAACTGGAAATGCAGAGGAGCACACAAAATGCTAGAGGAACTTAGCTGGTCGGGCACCATTAATAGATAAGAATGTAGAGTCGACGTTTTGGGCCAAGATCCTTCATCAGAAGTAGGACTTCTGAATATACAGCAGGTCAGTACAACATGGTGGCCTGAAAGACTATATTGCGCTGCGCTGTTCTAAGTTTAATGTAATTCTGGTGGGATAAAAGAGACTTATTGTTGATATGTATGCCAGGTCCTTTCCTCTTCCGTTGCTTAGGCTTTCAGTAATCTAGCTGCCTGTTTAAAGGGAGTTGGTGACTTGGACCAAATGTTCCTAATGGCAGTCAGTAACCTTGGCTGTCCATTTTGTAAATCATTTTATAGAATTGATTGCAGGGATTGATTAAGAGCTTTAGTATTACTCTACAAAATGATTACTTCCAGAGTGCTTTTTTTTTCTTAGAAATTCCTACATTTCAAACAATTAGAATGTCACCAAAAGATTTATGGGAATAACTTAAGTGATAAACAACTGGTCAGGAAACCTCTACATGTAGCTTTGATGTTTACACTTACGTAAACATTATAAGCTCTGTTTAATACTTAGCAACTGTTGTGCAATGCCAGTCAAACTTTCAATTACAACTATCCATTAAAACCATTTGTTTTGCTTACAGTCCATTACTTTATGTAAGCTTGCCTTAAATCAACCTATGCCGAGTAGTTGAGCAATAGGGACATTCGTAACATTTTAATTCTGACATGACTATCAATGTCAATAACAAATCCAAGTAATACTCCTAATATGGCTCCTGTACATAAGAAAGATACTGTATTCTGAAATACAAAACAGAACAAGGCTTCTTGATTCAAGTTGCACAGGCAGCACAATTGTGTAGCAGATAGCGTAAGGATTTTCTTTCATTGAGGTTCAATTCTGACATGGTCTGTAAGGCATTTGCACGTTATCACTGTTACCATGTGGGTTTCCTCTGAGTTCTCCAATTTCCTCCCACGTTCCTAAGATGAGATAGTGCTAGTAAGTAGTGGGTCTGCTATGATGCTGCCAGAAGTATGGCGACACCTGTGGGCTGACCCAAGCACATCCTCGGACTGCGTTGGTCACCACCACAAATGATGCAGGTCACTGCATGATTCAATGTACATATGACAAATAAAGCTAATCTTTAATCTTTGACGTGGCTAAATGCAGAGCAAAATGAAAAAGTAGCATGTAAATGCATTTCTGCTTTCCAAGATAAACTCTGAGGAATAAAGAAAAGTCAATTGAGAATAATTGGTTTATTTGCCAACTCTTACTCTGCTCTGTCTACAGCCTCCTACATTGGTCACCCCAAATAAAACCCCTCATCTTTCCAGTCAGTTATCAACCTTTTATATTTTAGACACATGCACTCAATGTGTTCTCAATTATAGTTTCAGTGTTGTAGATGTAGGAGTAAATCAATGTGTTATAGCTGGGAGAGTAGTGGGGATAACCTCCCATTACTTACCAAGTGCTCCCAAAGGTGTGTATAGCCTCTTGCAACCAGGTACAGCTCATTGCCTCCACGTGTCTTAGCTACTAAGCACAGCAGGCCCTTCCACTGACAGGATAAGGGGCAAAGGCAGGTTACTGGTGCCTTAAAACCAGTCGCTGCGGACAGAAGGTGCAGAAGGAAACTCTGATCTCAAACCTCCGCTGCCATGAGGTTATACCCACTCACAGGGAAGGCTTTGGGAGTAAATCCTGAGGAAAAATCTGGAGAGATGTGCCTGCACCCGCCACCCACTGTGATATCACCAAATGATATAGAATCAGGTTCACTATGACTAACGTACTTCATGAAACCTGTAGCTTTGCAGTAGCAGTATGGTGCAATACATAAAAAGTACTATAAATTACAATAATATATATTAAAAATTAAATTGTAAACAATCCTCAGAGGGATAAGAAGTGGAGAGAGTGAGCAGCTTCAAGGTCCTGGTGTGTCTGAGGATCTAACCTGGTTCCAACATATCGATGTAATTATAAAGAAGGGAAGACAGTGGCTATACTTTATTAGGAGTTGAAGAGATTTGGCATGTCAACAAATACACTCCAAAACTTCTGACAGGCTGCATCACTGTCTGGTATGGAGGTGCTTCGCACATGACAGAAAGAAGCTGCAGAAGGTTTAAATCTAGTCAGCTCCATCTTGGGTACTAGCCTACAAAGTACCCAGGACATCTTTAGGGAGCGGAGTCTCAGAAAGGCAGAGTCCATTATTAACAACCTCCAGCATCCAAGGCATGCTCTTTTTTCACTGTTACCATCAGGCAGGATGTACAGAAGCCTGAAGGCACACACTCAGCGATTCAGGAACAGCTTCTTCCCCTCTGCCATCCGATTCCTAAATGGACATTGAAGCTTTGGACACTACCTCACTTTTTTAAATATACAGTATTTCTATTTTTGTATGTTTTTTTAAAGTCTATTCAATATATGTAATTGATTTACTTGTTTATTATTATTTTTATTTTATTTATTATTATTCTTTTTCTCTCTGCTAGATTATATATTGCATTGAACTGCTGCTGCTAACTTAACAAATTTCACATCACATGCCGGTGATAATAAACCTGATTCTGATTCTGAAACTGAAAAAGAGAGTAAAAGTAGTGAGGTAGTGTTCATGGGTTGGCTGATTGTCCATTCAGAAATTTGACGGCAGAAAACTTTGAAGCTGTTCCTAAAATGTTGAGTGTGTGTCCTCAGGCTCCTGTACCTCCTCCCTGATGGTAGTAATGAGAAGAGCATGTCTTGGGTGCTCTAGATCAAGGCTAGTTCCCATGATCCCATGATGGAGCTGGCTGAATTTGCAACTTTCTGCAGCTCCTTCCTGAAGCTGTGCAGTTGGTTCTCATTCCAGATGGTGATTCAACCAGCTAGAATGATCTCCATGGTACATCTGTAGATATTTGCGAGTCTGTGGTGACATACCAAATCTCCCCAAATTTCAAATATAGCAACTGTCATGCCTTCTTTATAATTGCATTACTATGTTGAGCCCAGGATAGGTCTTCAGAGATGTTGACAGCCAGGAACTTGATATTTGATGAATCATTTCTGTAGTCTGAGAAGAACTCAAAGGAGCAAGATATCTTTCTTTGTGGTTTTTAAGTATTGCTTAACTATACACAAGGAACTCACTGAGGCATACAGAATTCAGGTTTAAATTTAAATATGTGACAATATTTCATCTTAGATTTGTAAAATTAGCTAGTCCCTTTATCAAATTTTAGTTGAAACTCACGACTTTAAACAAAGATTCTTTTCCAAAGGAAGTATATCTTATATACATATAAGATACCCTATTAGGCTTGATAAAATTTTTTATCCACTTGCGTCCTTGAACTTTCTACATTTACTCCCATGCCAAGAAGAGTCCAAAGCAGATATTTCAAAACTTCTAAACATTAGTTCAAGTTTTATGGTCATTCAACCATTCATGAATATCCATGAATACAGCCAAAAGAAACAGTGTTCCTCCAGGGCCAAGGTGCAGAACAAGTCCCATTTGTCATACACACCACAAGACACATACATCAGTAAACACAGAATCACGCAGAAATATTTAATTTAGTCCAAGTCCCTCCTGAGTTGGCAGCAATCTGTAGCCGAATACAATCTGGCTCATCTTCTACCGAGCAAGCACTGGAGAGCAGCACCAACACCAGCATGGATCCCATACAACACCACCTCCAGAACTTCTCTCCTGGATAACTGCAAACAGGCAATTCCACTGTATGAGGCCTAGTCCTTGCTACAACGGAGGCCAGGCAGCACCATCCACTGCCCCCACCCCCTGGCTGACAGTCCCGCCAATAAACCAGTGAATTGGACTTGCAGTATTCTACATTACCAATGTCCAACAGGGTCCTGCAATCACACAAAAAAACAACTAAGACAATTTGTCACTGTTAAACTGCACACCACCTTGATGCACTCTTGCTAATGCCTCTCTGTAGCAGGCATCAACATGGTTCACAGCAAGTCCAGCTCCTTTACCAATGAACAACTCAATGATGAGATATACTTGTACTTCAAGTTTTTAATGTCCAGCAATATCTAGTGATCATAAAAAAAGGCATTTAAAAAAAGACAATAACATGTTGGTTAGCCGCATGGAAGCCACTGCATCTGTGCACACTGCCATCTTACCAGAAATTATTTCGACTGTATATATTATACCGCCAAACAGAAAACTTTTCTCTGGACCTAGATGCATAATATGTGTAACTTACACACAAAACAAAATAATTCTACTACAAGTAAATTAACAATTATGTGCATTTATGCAACAAATGAGAAAATAATCGCTATAATGCCACTGGTGTTTCATACACGATAAGATCTGTGTGGTGGCAGGGGAGTCACTAATCTCATGCTCTGGGGAGGAAGTTGTTTCCTATCCTAACAGTCCTCATGCTATGGTATCTCCTGCTTGATGAGCAGGTCAAAGAGATTGTTGGATGGATGAGGGGAAACACTGATAATGCTGAGGGCTTTGTGTATGCAGTATCCAGGATAGGTAGAAGGGAGACCCCAGTGATCCTCTCAGCAGTCCTCACAATCTTTTGTAGGGTCTTGTGGTCAGATGTCTTGCAATTCCCATATTAATTAGGCAGTGATGCAGCTGTCAATGCCGATCCAGTGGTGGGGTGGGGGGGGGGGGGGCGCAAGCTTTGCTTGCTTCGGTCTCGACAAGATCTGGAGACACTGCTCTGCTTTCTTGACTAGGGAGGTGGTGTTGAGGGAGCAGGTGAGATCATCTGTTATGTGCACACCCAGAAACATGGCGCTCCTAACTGTCACCGTGTCAGAGCAGTTTATGTGCAATGATAAGTGGTCAGCCTGCACCCTTGTAAAAGTTCACAATCACCTCTTTAGTCTTGTCCGTGGTAAGATTCAAGTTGTTGTGATCTCACCGTTCTACCAGTTGTTCTCCCTCCTCTCTGTAGACTGTCTCATCATCATCGTTAATGAGGCCAACCACTGTTGTATCTTCCACAAACTTGCTGATTCGGTTGGAACCGGATGTGCCATGGAAATGGTCATTTTGAGCAATGATGTTCATTGATTAATGAATTAGTAACAATAAGCATGGACTTTGTTGCTTATTTCCATGTCTTCATTGCTCTCGGATGGTACAAAATCATTTGCTTTTTATTTGGCAGTAAAGATAATGATTATGCATCTTTTTATTATGCGTAAGGCTTAAAAAATTGAGGGGTGGCATGCCATGAACCAACATTTTAGTATGTGCCATCATGGGCACGTATCATGGTCATGATCAATGCTTGAGTATTGAGCACAACTGGAGCACTGTGTATAGTCTTGGCTGTTCTGTTATGGGGAAGAGAATAGTGAACTGTGAAGAACACTGAGGATGGTGTCTGAAATTGTGGAGAGGCTGGGACAAGCTGGAACTTTATTCGTTGGAAAGTAGGAGACTAAGGGGTACCTTGGAGAGGTATAAAGTCATGGAAGATACAGAGACAGTAAATGCACACAGCTTTTAGCCAGGGTGGCGAACTAAAATCTTCAGGGCATAGGTCCAGAGGTGAAAGGTGAAAGATTGAAAAGGGATCTGAGGGGCAACTTCTTTGCGCAGAGGGTGGAATGTGTATGGAATGAAATGCCAGATAAAACAGTTGAGGCAGGGATGTGGGGACAATAAGAATGTTTAAAAGACATTTGGACAAGTACATGGATAGGAGGGGTTTAGAAGGATAATGTGCCAAATGTGCGCACATACTGGGCACAAGCTAGGCCAATGTGCCACCTGCCATGCTACATTATCTGCCTTTAGACCAATGGATGATTATGTTGGCAATATCCCTCTTGATAGCAGTACTGTCATGTTTGCGGCTATACCACTTGACTGATGTAATAGCTGTGGAAATACTGTGGAGAGCATTCTAACTGGGTGCATCATCATCTGGCATGGAAGTGCCAATGCAAAGGATCGGAAACAACTGCAGAGGGTTGAAACTTGGCCAATTATCATCATGGGCACTAGCTTCCCCAGCATTGAGAACATCTTCAAAGGAGGTGCCTCAAGAAGGTGCCATCCATCATTAAGGACCCTTGCCACACAGGACATGTTCTCTCTTCATTACTACCATCACAAAGGAGGTACAGGAGCCTGGAGACACAGAACAGCTTCTTGCCCCACTGGCATCAGATTTTTGAAGGGTTACCTTCAAAATAGCAAGATTACCTTACTATCTTGCTCTCCTTTGTACTACATAGCTTGCACTTTTCTTATTGTAACTTTATAACAATTTATGTATTGAACTGTACAGCTGCCAGAAAACAATAAATTTCAAGACACGTCAGTGATGATAAACCTGATTCTGATTCAGAGTTGTGCACAAGCTTTAAATGGCAAGTCAGACACTGACACCATTATAGCACCTGGTAAAAGACCAAAGACTAGTTTTATTGGTCACGTGTACAGCGAAACATACAGTAAAATGTACCGTTCTGCTTCAATGACTGAGGATTGTGCTGAGCATGCTTCTGGTGCCAACATATCATGCCCACAACTCATGAATCCCAAGCCGTACACCTTTGGAATATAGGAGGAAAATGGAGGCCTCAGCAGAAACCTATGGGGTCACGTACAAAACATAAATTCCTTACAGACTGGTGGGGAATGAATCGCAATCGATGATCACTGGCACCGTTAAATGATTCTGACTTCTACACTACTGTGCTGAGATACAGGTCTATCGAGAGACACAGAGACAAATTTAATGAAGAGTTTAGAAATGTACACTAGTTCAAAAATCTTTTTAATCCCACACCGGCAGCTCAAGAAATGTTTCCACAACTCCATGGCCATGGTTCGATTATAGAGGGAAAAGAGATTGTGCTTTATATCCTATCGAGAGAAGAAGTGCCTCTAACCCCAGCAGCTTATGGGCCCCTGGGGAAGGATTTAGCTCACCTGTTTGCTTATCCACAAGGGAAAATTATGTGTGAGAGAGAACAAAAACGGATCAGAAATACAAAAATGAAAAATGAATGGGTTGGGATGCAAAAAGATAATGTCCGGCAACAATTACATACTGCTTTCACCAAATTAATTTAGCGGACTCCCTCGCTCAAATACTTGCACAAATGCTCTATCAGATGCAGAGCTGTTACAGAATTGCATGGACTGCAATAAAAGACTACACTAGATCCCAGACACAATGTATAAACACTGTGGGTCCTCCAGTGAGGTGAGCCCCTTGAGGTAGTTCATCTTAAGGGGAGGGTTATTTGTATTACATGGGAATCCCACAGCAACTGCAGCCCAATAAATGCAACAGGCAAGGAAAGTGATCCACCAGGGTAAGGAATAAGATAAAGCTGCTTCTACCAAGGAATGTTTAGACACAGATGCTCTATAAACATTTGCCAAATAGTTGGTAAGTGCACTAGGGAGAAGGAAGGAGTCCATGGGGTAATAAAAAGGCTAGCCTAGACAAGCAAAACAAGCATAACAAGAATGTCTGCACAAAATATTTTCCTGTTCGAGCATCTGGTTGGCTAGATAACAGTCCCATACTTCTCATTGTTAAGTTCCAACGTTAAACAAGAATTTAATGATTCACCATGTTAAGATAAATTTCAAAATATCTGCCAGGAAATGCACACAAATAGAGTTTTTAAAAAAATGCAACTTTGGACAGGGAGCATTGCATTTCACTTGCATTTATAGAGCGGATGCCGAGAGGATGTTTCTTACAGTGGGTGTGATTAGGGCCAGGGTCTCAGGAAAGAGGAATATCCATTTAGAATAGAGACGAGGAGCTTCTTGAACCAAAGGGAGGTGAATCTGTGGAATTCGTTGCCACAGACTACTGTGCAGAGCAATTCATTGGGTATATTTAAAGTGGAGGTTGATAGGCTCTTGAATAGGCAGAGCATCAATGGTTGCAAGGAAAAGGCAGGAGAATGGGATTGGGAAGGATTACAAATCAGCCATGATGGAAAGGCAGAGCAGACTCAATGAGCCAAGTGGCCCAATTCTGCTCTAATGTCTTACGGCCAGTGGTCTACTTGTTAGCGAATACCTGGCAAGGTAAAGTGCCATCCCAGAGATAAGGACTTAATTCATTTCAGTGGTGCAGAGTTTGCATCTTCACCTCCTGCACTCTACACATCAAAATTAAAACTAATTTAGCTTACACTGCTCATTGCATTGAATGTACTCAAACTAGAAACAGCATTCAAACAGATCCTGTGGAAATGGTAGTCAAAGAAAATAGCATCACTACAGAAACTGTTAGGGAGGAAGAAATGACCAGATTAACATTACCTACAACAATAATACTAAGCAAACAGTTCACCCCCCCTCAACATTCTGCTTTCTTGTGGTTAACTGTTTTTAAATTTAAAGCACATGATATTCTGCAGATGCTGGAAATCCAGAGTAATTGACACAAAAACCTGGAGGAACTTGGTCAAGTCTATGGAGAGGAATAAACAGTTGATGTTTCATGCCAAGTCACTTCATTGGGACTTTAAATTGTAAGAAAGCTCTGTGATCTTTTTTTCCCTTGATCAGCTAACATTTAAAATCCCCCAAGGTAATAATGGGAAGAACGTACCAAGGTAAACAGTGAGGAAATAAGGTTGAATTCTCCTCCTCTTTCACATGCCCTTATTCCCTCTGAATTTATCTTTGGATGAGCAATTATTCTAACATTAGCAACAATGAACAGACTTGATGGCATAACCAGGAGTCCCTTCAACAACAGATGCAAGCAAGCTTTTTCCAGAGTTGTCTACAGGTCATGGGTAAGGGGAGAAAGGGGAGTGGTGAGAACGTGGACTGAGCTGTCACTCAAAGTGGTACATGTGGGTTCAATTTCCAACATTGAAGAGAAATTTAGTTAGGTACATGGATGAGAGGGGTATGGAGGGCTATAGTCCAGGTGCAGGTCAATGGGACTAGGTAGAATAATAGTTTGGCATGAAGTAGATGGGCTGAAGGTCTTGCTTCTCTGCTGTAGTGCTTTATGATTTTGGGTACAGGAAATGAAATGTTAAAAATATTGGCTAACAAGGGTCACAGTGAGCAAGATGCTGTCAAAATGCACAGTCAGAAAGTGGGGAAAGTAGGCTTGCAGGGTTTGAAAGGGAATTGGATAAGTGGAGGGAGTGGGACAAAATGGATATCTCTGCCAATGAGGGAAAGTCAGTCAAATGGGTTCTGTGTACAGAATCATTATATAGTCAAAATATATTATGAATACTTTATATCATTGTATAATCAATATACGTAGGCAGGGAGAAACTAGCAACTGCAGATACTGAAATCTGGAGTAAAACAAACTGTTGGAGGAACTCAGCAAGTCAAAGTTCAAAGTTCAGAGAAAATTTATTATCAAGGTACATATATCACCTGGAGATTAATTTTCTTGTGGGCATTGTTACGTACTCGTGACACATGATAGTGGAGCCCTTGTCATTGGACTGGGGTTGAAGCTGTACTGGACTTGAGGTGATGGTCTTGTGATGGTGGTGACATCATTTTCCCGCCAGTAGAGATCATGTGACGGGTTTTTTTTTTACAGGTTATATAAGGTAGACCCCACCCTGTGAGGGGGGGGGGGCAGTTCGTGGCTGGATTTGCCAGGTTGACTTCATGCCACTGCGTGTTTGAAGTGATGACGCAGTTTAGTTGAAGGATGAAGTTTTTATTTAATGCCTAAAGTTTAAAAGGTTATTGCCAGCAGGTTCTTTATGATTCTGTTAGTTCAAGGAAATTAGAGGAGAGTGAAGATTCGAAGTTGGAAGTTAAAGATCGAGGAGAATCGCTTTCTACGGTGAAACGGGGGCGACCTTTGTTTGATCCTTATTTGGAAGGATTTCGTTGACTATCTTCGTGTTAATCCCTAGGGTTACCTAGAAAGGATTGAAGGTAGTGGAGAAGGAAAGGTCAGTGCCTTTAAGCCGTTCTGTTTCGTGAATTCTTTGTGGGAAGTTCGATGTCGGGGATCGAAGCAAGCGACGTGAAAGAGAACCTAAATCGTCTTATAAAGTCTCTCCTTTTAAATGGACCGTGAGCATATCGAACTTTTGGCAATACCACTTTAAAGAACTGTTTTGGAATATCACTTTACGAACTGTTTGAACAGCCGCTCAGCAGCTGTTTCCGGTTACGGTAGTGTTTGTTTACTTTTGGGGGGTTTGTTTTCTGTGTTTAATAAACGTGTTGTTTGTTATAAGAAACCCCTGCCAATCTCATATATTTATTGTTGCCTGAATACGTAACAGCATTCACAGTTGAACAAACAAATACAGTAGAATCAATGAGAAACTACACAAAGACAGACAAACAGCCATTGTGCAAATGAATACAAAAGGCAAACAAGCAAATAATTCTGACAAATGCATTGTAGAGGCCTTGAAAGCGAGTCCACAGGTTGTGGAATCAGTTCCGTGTTGAGGTCAGTGAAGTTATCCACGCTGCTTCAGAAGTGTGATGTTTGAAGAGTAATAACTGTTCCGGAACCTGGTGGTGTGGGACCTCCTTCCTGATGGCAGCAGTGAAAAGAGAGCATGGCCTGGATGGTAGGACATGGAATGTGATGTCTTTAAAGGGAAATGGATGGTCAATGTTTTGGGTCAAGCCCTTCAACTGGACTGAAAGATAGAGGATAGATGGCTAGTACAAAGAGGAGAGGGGAAGGGATGGAGCAAGAGGTGGCAAATGATAGGAGGATTCAGGTGATGAGGAATGTGCATGATTAGCGACAGGCTGGGGGAGATAGGTTGAGGTGACAAAGGGCTGCAGACGCTGAAATCTGCTGGGAGAGGAAGGTGATGCATGGAACCAAATCATGGAGGCAAGGAAGACAAATGAGAACTGCAGTTGGAGGGGAACCAGTGGTGGAAAGAGTGCACGGGAGATAGGCAGGTGGAGTGGCAGCAGGAGGGGAAGAAGCCAGGTGTTAATGATAGGTTTGGGAATGGAAACCTTAACTCTGGCCCTCTTTTTGCAGATGCTCCCTGACTTGAGTACCTTCAGGGTTATTTTTTCTGTTTTCATAATCAGTATAATACTGTCATTACCTGCATCTAGGGCACTGACTGACCAGTCTAGAGCCAAGCATGACATTTTAACCTGAATACTTCTGACCTTTGAAAAGCTGAGGAAATGGTTATTTTTGTTTCACTTGTAGGTAAGGATGCCACTTTGTTGGCACGACCTCAGGTTGTCTAGTATTTTAAATGTCGCCATGTGATCATAAATAGATGAAATAAGTAAATTCCCATTGGCTGCATTTTGGGTGTGTTGCTTTGGATTTCCAGCATCTGCAGACTTTCTTGTGTTTATGATAGCGAAAGCGTGGTCTGGAATGATACACTAGGTACAGGTGATGCAGTTAGGTGACAGAACCAAAGCTTTTCATGTATGCTCACTTAAATGTCAAATGATCAATGATCAAACCCCGGGAATTCATGAATGATAATAATATAGTTGGCTCTTTACGTGACTCAAATTAAAGTCATTATTCATCATTATCATCATCATTATGTGCAGTGTCATATGACCATGACTGGCCTTGGCAAATTTTACTGCAGAAGTATTTTGCCATTGCCTTCTTCTGGACAGTGACTTTACAAGATGGGTGACCCAGCCATTATCGATACTCTTCAGAGATTGTCTGCCTGGCGGCAATGCTAGCATAAACCAAGACTTGTGATAGTCACCAGCTGCTCATATGACCATCCACCACCTGCTACCAAGGCTTCAAATGACCATGACTGGGGAGGGGGGGGGTAAGCAGGTGCTAAACCTTGCCCAAGGATGACCTGCAGGATAGCTGATAGAGGATGCCTTACACCTGCTTTTGTAGAGACGCATCTCCACCCCGTCACCAAAAAGTCATGATTAAGGGTCACGAACACATCAAGAGATAAAGCAGGAGATCAGGACCTTTTGGTCTATCAGGTTTGTGTTCACCATCATGCACCTGTTTATATTAATCCTATTTATTCTCCTCATTCCCACAATCACCCCACTTACACACTAAGGACATTTAACCACATCCAATTTACCTACTGAAACTGCATTCCTTTGGGATGTGGGAGGAAATCAAAGTACCTGGGAAAAAACATACGGTCATTGGGAGTACATGCAAACTCCGTGATGAAGATGGGAACCAGCCAATATTGGCTTAGAATCCAGGATCATTTTCCACTTTTGTTCTAGAGACCACCTCTGAAACATAATCCTCATTTTTGCTGCTGATTGATTGGGCAAAGGAACATTTATTCATCTAGAGACCAACAGGCCTATACAATGGTGAATTGCCACTCATTGGCTGCTAATTACGTTCTAGTGCAACTCCTCATAATTTCGGACAGTGACTGCACGTTATAACATTTAATCAGGTCCAAAATTAACTGAGTAGATGAAACCAGAGAAATGGAACATCCCCAGAAAATTCTCCTACTAGACAACTGAAGTCCATTGAAAGAATCAGGACAGAACCAAGCCCTGGTCCACAGCCATCCAAACCTGACTCATTTACACATCTGCCATTAAAACATTAACTGTAGAAGCATCAACACTTATTTTGAGAAATTAAATACAAATGATCTTTGTTTTGCTGCTCTAATTAAAAGGATGATCTATCAATGAAATTTCTCCCATACATTCCAAAATAATTCAGTTCATTTGGACACAACTATAAAAATAATGCAAATAAAACCAGGTATAGTTTATAATATATTTTTGCCATTACATGCCTTTACAATAGCTTGAATAATTATGCTATTTAAACACTACTAGTAAATCTAACTAGGTTTCATTTCCACATCTGTACCACGGCTGATGTATTGTTTTTATGAAAGCTATGGAATTCAGAGGTCATGGTACGAAGGCACCTGAGTTTGGGAGAATTGATTGTTGCTTTTGAAAGTGTGGGATCAGAAAAAATACCAATCAACATACAGGATTTTGTAGAGGTACCTAACAGGTCAAATTCTACTCCTCTTGTGCTGTTCTGGTCTCGAGTTTTCATATGCAGTAGGGAGAAATGAAAATGAAGTGTAACAACTTCCATGAAGGTCAAAGGCCAAAGTAGAATACTGGCAAATATCCTAGAAATATTTTTATTTACCTTGGGAATTAGGGAGTATTTATGAGAAATCAGTTTTTTTCAGGAAGAATACACTAATCTCATAACAGGTGGTGCACAGCCAAAGGAAGAAATGGGTTTGAAAAGATGAATATAGTACAGGCCCTTTGGCCCACAATATTATTTTGAACTTTTAGCACACTTTAAGATTAATCTTATCCTTCCATCCGACATAACCCTTTTCTATCATCCATTTATCTAAGAGTTTCTAACATCCATAAACTTATCTACAAGAAAAATTTGAAGATTTTTTTAACTCACTTTTGTTACTTTAACCAATTGCTCCTCAGCATCAGGACTTTAATGCCAAGGGCACTGATTACTTTCCAATTACAAAAGGATGATTGATCGCCCATTTCAATACACAAATGGAATTGAATGCAACTCTTATAAAATGAAACGTCAGGCTCAGAGGTAAAAGGACCCCTAACACTGACCTCAGTTTTACTACAAACAGTCATTCAGTGTCTGTTATTTGTCATGTTCAGATCTGAACAAAATAGCCAAATCCTTCAAGAGGGACATCTCACAGTGTAGATATTCAGGACTTTCCTTGCTGGCTACAGCTTAATCTTTTCTCCCCAACACCCCCCAACCCTGCAAGAGTAATGTCCTATGTGCAAACCAATAACAACATGGCAACATTTTGGGTGGCATGGTAGTGCAGTGTTACAATGATGAGCACATCACAACCACAACATAGCTGAGTAGACTGGGGAAGTACGG
Organism: Hypanus sabinus; assembly: GCF_030144855.1. Taxonomy (NCBI): domain Eukaryota; kingdom Metazoa; phylum Chordata; class Chondrichthyes; order Myliobatiformes; family Dasyatidae; genus Hypanus; species Hypanus sabinus. The sequence goes on along the minus strand of NC_082712.1, from coordinate 167,431,119 downwards.
GAGTGTAGTGGTTAGCTTAATGCTATTACAATACCAGTTCTGCTGCTGTCTTTAAGAAGTTTGTATGCTCTGCACGGGCTTCCTCTGGGTGTTCTGGTTTCCTCCCGCATTCCCAAGGCGTACAGTTAGTGGCCATGCAATATTGGTGTTAGACCCCTGGGCTGACCCCAGCACATCCTCGGACTGTGTTGGTCATAGACCCAAATGGTGCATTTCCCTGTATGTTTTGATGTATGCATGACAAGTAAAACTAATCTTTATCTGTTCTCTCTCTATTCCAATTTCTTTCCTTTTGTACTTCCGTTTTTTCTTCTTTCTTTTTCCACATCCCAAAGATGTACAATTTATGAGGTTAATTGGTCACATGGGTGTAAATGGCCAGCATGTAACATGTCCAGCTCACTGGGCTGGAAGGGCCCAGTACTCTGCTGCATCTCCAGATAAAAAGGAAACTAACAGTGAGGAAAACAGGATGTCTGGGACTCTGAGGACTGAGGTTAGAAGTGAACATGAGAAGACGCAGGGGATGACAGAAAAAATCTCTCACTTCTCATTGCTCTGTAAATGGCATAAGAATAAGTGCCACAAGAATGGGGCACCATGGTAGTGTAGAGGTCAGTGTGACACTATTACAGCTCTGGGTGTCAGAGTTCAGAGTTCAATCCTGGCCTCCTCTGTAAGGAGTTTGTACATCCTCCACAGGAATGTGTGGGTTTCCTCTGGCTGTTCCTGTTTCCTCTCATAGTCCAAAGACGGTGAGTAGATTAATTGTTCATTGTAAATTGTCCTGTGATTAGGCTAGAGTTAAGGGAATAAAATGAGAACACAAGGATTCCCAGATCTCTAGAATATAGTGCAAGTAAGTTGAGAGGGTTTTTTGAAAATTATTTTTGAAAATGTATGACTCTGAGAATTACTCAGGCGATTTCCGGTGTTGCTATTCAACTTCCGCTGCACTGTCCAGAACTCACTGTAAAACAACATCGTTTGTAAACTCATTGTGTGATTTGCACATTAATTCCCCAATAAATGTGAGCACTCTCCATCTGAATTGTAAATTGCCTATGGTTGTTTTAAATTAAATCAAAATGCTAACTTTGAATTGGAGCTTTGATACTATTTATTTTTGGTGAAGGATCTATTAGTTCTCACCTGGTCCCTTACACCAACTCTTTAGTCAAGAAATCAGAGCAGCAACTCCACTTGCTGAGGAGTCTGAGGCAAGTGAACCATGCTCTCCCTGACCCCTGACCCTCCCACCCCCCCCCCCCCCCATTCCAACCAATTTTTTTTAAACAGGAGCACCACTGAGTATGTCCTGAGCAGCTGCATCACTGTCTGGTACAGGAATTCCAAGGCATCTGACCAAAAGTTCCTCTAAAGGTTCATGAAGACTGCTGAGAGGATCTCTGGGGTCTCTCTTCCACCCATCCGAAGTATTTGTCAGGAGCACTGTGTACACAGGGCCCTTAGCATTGCCAGTGATCTCTCCTTTCCATCTAACAATCTCTCTGATCCCCTAACATCACGCAAGAGGTACCACAGTATTAGGACAAGGGCTGTTAGGATGGGAAACAGCTTCTTTCCTCAGGTCGTGAGACTGCTGAACACTCTGCCACCATCCAGGTCTCACCACGTTTGAAGCACCAGTAGCATTATACTGTTTACTTTTAAAACTTGGGTCATAAATGCACTTTATTATTTATTAATGGTAACATTACTTTATGCATTATGTGTGAGTTACTTATTTACCTACTTTTTATTTAGGGATACAGTACAGACTAGACCCTTCTGGCCCTTTGAGTGGAGCTGCCCCCGCAACCCTGATTTAAAACTAACCTAATCAAGGGACAATTTACAATGGCCAACTAACCTCCTGTATCAGGTACATCTTTGGACTGTGGGACGAAACTGGAGCACCTGGAGAAAACCCAAGCATTCCACGGGCAGGACATACAAACCCCTTAGAGAGGACGTCGGGAATGAATTCCAAACATAGATGCTACAAGCTGCAACAGCGATGTGCTAACTGCTACGCTACGGTGGTGCTGTGCACCTTGGTCCAGAGGAATGCTGTTCTGTTTGGTGGTACACTTCTAAATGGTCGAATGACAATAAATTTGAACTTGATAAAAAAAACACGAAATGCTGGCAGAACTCAGCAGGCCAGACAGCATCTATGGGAGGAGGTAATAACGACGTTTCGGGCCGAAACCCTTCATCAGGAGTGAAGTAACATGGGATGGTCAAGGGGGGATAAGAAGTGGGGGAAGGGATAAAGTAGAGAGCTGTGAAGTCATAGGCTGGAGGAAAATGGGCTAGGGGGAAGGTGGAGAATTATGGGAAATAAAAGAGAAAGAAAGGTAGGGCTGGTGGGAGATTATAGTGAGGGGGGAAAAAGAGAGAGAAAGAGAACCAGACTAAAATAATAGATAGGGATGGGGGTAAGGGTGGGGGGCAGGGGTATCAACGGAGGTCAGTGAGTTGGATGTTCATGCCGGCAGGAAGGAGGCTACCTAGGCGGGAGATAAGGTATTACTTCACTCCTGATGAAGGGTTTCGGCCCGAAACGTCGTTATTACCTCCTCCCATAGATGCTGTCTGGCCTGCTGAGTTCTGCCAGCACTTCGTGTTTTTTAAATTTATTCCCAACATCTGCAGATTCACTCGTGTTAAATTTGAACTTGAACTTGATTTGGTTACTTTGCAGAGGGAAGCAAATTTGAAACATTAAATTCAGGTTACAATTGGCTTCAGTCTTCAGAATTTTTAGCATCAGTTGGTTGAGGCTAGTCTTCAGCATGAAAATTTACTGAGAAATTCACTTCCCCAGAGTAACAGGTGCCAGAAAACCACTGAAAGTAACAACAATGGATTGAAACAAAACACACAACTTTGTGTGTCAGGTAGCAAAAGACCTTTTATTCTCTCGGCTCCAGTTACTGTGACCAGCACTTGGTCAAAAGCTTTTGAGTGGCTACTGAATACTTAACCCAGGTCATAACATTCAACAGACAAATTTATGGTTTAAGTAATTCAAAAAAAAATAACATGGCATCTCACTAACAGAAAAATAGGCAATAAATTTATTGGTTAACAGATCAACTGATCTCAGATAGTTTTGCTGTAAACTCACTCTGCTTTCATTACCTCTCAGTGTGGACAGATTCAGTTTCATATTTATTAAACCATAAGACACAAGAGCAGAATTAGGCCACTCAGCCCACTGAGTCTGCTCCGCCATTCCATCACGGCTGATTACTATCCCTTTCAACCCCATTTTTTCTGCCTTTCACTGTAATCTTTGATGCCCTGACTAAATAAGAACTTATCAACCTCTGCTTTAAATATACTCAACGACTTAGCCTCCAAAGCCATGGCAATGAATTCCACAGATTCACTACTTTCTGGCTAAAGAAATTCCTCCTCATCTCCATTCAAAATGGATGTCCCCTCTATTCTGAGTTTGTGTTCTCTGGTCCTAGGTTCATCCAAAATGGGAAACATCCTCTCCACATCTATTCTGTTGAGGTTTTTCAATATCTGACAGGTTTTAATGAGATCCCCCTATTATTATTCTGAACTCCAGTGAGTACAAGCCCAGAGCTGTCAATTGCTCCTCAAACATCAACCCTTTCATAATGGGAATCATCCTCGTGTAAAAATAATTTCAAAAATAGTGAGATTACAGATTACAGAATTTGAAAGCTATAATATTAGAATATTATTTTTATTCTTTTTTATTTGCACAGTTGTTCGTCTTTTGCTCTTGATGGCGCAGTCATTCACTGATTCTGTTACGGTTATTATTCTACTATGGATTTATTGAGTATGCTCACATGAAAATGAATTTCAGCGTTTGTGTATGGTGGCATATGCGCAATTTTATAATAAATTTACTTTTAACTTTAGAGTCGTGCTGGGTCTCTTTCCCACTGGAAACTTAAAACCTGGTGGTTGCCCTGAATGAGACATCTGAAATAACTGGCAGACACTTCGTAAGAGGAACAAAACTGGAAGTCAACAATGTGACTTCAATATAAAATTCAAATATAGAATCAAAAGGAGTTCAGGAGAATCTCATCAAAAATGTGAATTGCACAGGAAATGGCTGAGTCAAATAGAAACAATGCAAGAATTCCCTGGATGGAGCCCAAGGAGTGATGTAACCTACTGGGTTATAGACAGAGCTGGGAAGAGGTTTCTTGGCAAAGCATGAACACAAAGGGCTGAACAGCCTTCTCTTTGCTGTAAATTTCCATGGTGGAATACAACATTGGTAAATGCCAGACCATCCAATTTGGAAGGAATAATAGAAGAGCAGATTATTATTTAAATGGTGAAAGATTGCAGCATGCTGTTGTGCAGAGGGACTTGGGAGTACTTATTCATGAGTCGCAAAAAGTTGGCTTGCAGGTACAACAGGTGATTAAGAAGGCAAATGGAATGTTGGCCATCATTGCTAGAGGGACTGAATTCAAGAGCAGGGGGGTCATGCTGCAACTATACAGGGTACTGGTGAGGCCGCACCTGGAGTACTGTGTGCAGTTCTGGTCTCCATACTTGAGGAAGGATATACTGGCTTTGGAGGCAGTGCAGAGGAGGTTCACCAGGTATATTCCAGGGATGAAGCAGTTAACCTATGAGGAGAGATTGAGTCGCCTGGGACTATACTCTCTGGAGTTCAGAAGAATGAGAGGGGATCTTATAGAAATATACAGAATTTTGAAAGGGATAGATAAGATAGAAGAAGAAAAGTTGTTTCCATTGCTAGGTGAGACTAGAACTAGGGACATTGCCTTATGATTCAGGGGAGAAGATTTAGGACGGAGATGAGGAGAGACCGTTTTTCCCAGAGAGTGGTGAATTTGTGAAATTCTCTGCCCAGGGAAGCAGTTGAGGCTTCCTCACTAAATATATTTAAGAAACAGTTAGATAGGTTTTTACATAGTAGTAGAGCTAAGGGTAATGGGGAAAAGGCAGGTAGATGGAGCTGAGTTTACGGACAGATCAACCATGATCTTTTTGAATGGTGAGGCAGGCTCAATGGGCTGGATGGCCTACTCCTGCTCCTATTTCTTATGTTTTAACTAGTTCACAGCAAGATTAAAGAACTATGGAAGGGAGAAGTAAACAGAAACTTATTAAGCATCAAAGATGAAGAATCAAAGAAAGATGTAATAAAAGGTGTAATTGGGCAGTGTGGGCTCATTGGGCTGAGAAGCCCTGTTACCAGGCTGTATCTCTAAATTAAATGTGTTAGGAATTTGCTGAATAAAAAACAATATTCAGCTATTCGAAGGATTAGAGAATTATTAAATAAATTAAAAGAATTTTTATTTTTTAAAATAAAGAATTATTTCAAATAAGTTAGAGGTTAAGGCATGGATATGGAATAAAATGTGCCCAAATACATAAATACCAGCATGTCTTGACAATGTAAACAGTGTTTTAAAGTGCTCTCAGTGCAGTGCAGTGTCTGAGGTTAGAGACAGAGAGGGGTGGGGGGGAGGGGAGGAATTAACCAGAATAACTGATCAGATTCACTGCCTAGTGGAAGAAAGTTTTCAGATGGCAGGAAGTTATGCAGACAGAGTTAGCAGAAGGATGAGAAGTGGCTTAAAAGAAGCTCAGATGCTTTCGTCGACAGAAAGGCAAAGGTGCCTCTGCATTCCATCTTCGGTTAAAGTGGAGAATCTGCTTGCCCATTTCCCACAGACTGGGAAAAATAGTTAGCTTTGAACACCAGGTAAATACAAAGGAAACAAATGCTTACAACTCACCAAGCTACTTCTCTATTGTATATAACTGCTTGCCAAAAACTGTACAATCAGGATCTTTTTTTTTAAATTTTCCTGACTCTAAGTTTATTTCTGCTCCTGTAAAATTTCTTCAGTATACAGAAGCAGCAGTTTTTATAAAACACATCTAAGTTGACTTGTCAAGTCCCTTCAACGAGCTCCATTTGCCTTTAATACTGACGCCGTCATCCTGTGGTGCAAGGACACGGGGCTTAATACAAACGGCTGCAGAAACGCAAGTGAGCCACAGCAATAACGGAAGACCGAGCATTTTATCAACGCCATGTCCTGGCAGTCAGTGTAGCCTTTGAGAGACGCTTTAAAGAGGATTGAGAAAGATGCCTTACCCCATAATGCCATGAAAATGGAGTAAAAAACCGTGGCAGGGTTATCAAACAAGTGGCTGGCTCGTGCCGTCGCACAAGTGGTGCTCAGCTTCCAGTAGCTGCAGGTCTTGTCGCACAGTGGACACATGGTGATATTGGCACGGTGGTCACACATCTCCATGCTGCGGTGAGAGAGGGAGACAGAATGGAGAGAGGAAAAGAAAATGAGAAACAAGACTGGATTTAAACTCAATCGTGCTTAAAAGTAGTTAGTCAGGCCCAGTGGACAGCATGTACCAAGGGGCAAGATGGACACCCCAGAGAGTAGCTGCAGGCAACTGGCTGCTAGACTGGCACTGGCTGGTTCACAGCAGTGCCAAACAACAGGCTATTTTTAGTTCCCTAGGCCTCAGCTGCATTGAACTGGCAGGCTGAGTTGGAAGCTAAGCTCTGTGCACTCGAACGTTCTGTTAATAGCCAGGGTGCAGCTCCCTGGTGTGCTGGAGAGGGCAGGTGGAAGTTGGCTGCAAAGGGTGGACAAACCACAGCCTGGCTGGGCTTGCAGGGCCTTAAGATTCTTCCTGCCCTTCTCATTCCCAATGGCATAATGAGGATGCTCCCCAAACAGACTTCCTGATGATCCTGCCAAGTGGGAGGTCTGCCAGTCAGCTCAGGCCTAAAAATAGCTATTGCGGTCCTGTTATAGATCTTCTGATTTTAAAATTAGAGCTTGGCATTTGAACTTGGAAGCCTCGCTACCCACCAGCAGTCGGCCCAAGTGGACGCTGCCAGAGCAAAGCTATGATTCATGGGAAGGATGACATCACCAGGGCTCCAGGCCTACCAGCAAAAGAACTGACAATCTGACCCTCGTTTTAAAGCTCATTAAGAGTTTCAGTTACTTGTCAGTGGAAGAGGAATACTAAACAAAGATAAAGAACGAACACAGCAATAAGCCAAAAATAATTTTACTGCGACATCTGGAATCTGGCTATTTATTGGGTATGTAAAGAACACAAACTTCCCATATAAATAAGATAGTTTTTTGGGTGGGCTACATTTTATTACGGAGTCAGAACATACATTGGATTTTCCATTCCTATTTGCAATAATACACAATTCATCACTGATTCTCATAAACAAATGGTAATTAATCATCATCGTTTGATCACCTCCGCCCACTTCAAATGCAATAAACTTTTATCTGGGCTTAAAGTTATGATGTGCCAGATGATGAGAAACTCTACTCAATGCAGAGCAGAGCACTATTAACAAGGAGTAATGGATCACCCTCAGTGTCTTGCTGAACTCAACCCAGAATGCTGTATTACCCTGATATTAACTACAACTACTCTTCTGTCCATCAATGTGTAATTAAACCATCTTGCAACAAATAATTCTCTACATTTCATATCAAAAATAGGAATAACACTCCATCCAATCAGATGTTTTAAGAAGCAGCAATGAAACATTTAAAAGAAATTAAAGATTAAACATTCTTTTAAAAAAGAGATTAGCTTGTATATTGAAACATACAGTGAAATGAGTCATTTGTGTCAAAGCAGGTTAGTGAGGACTGCATGGGGCATAGTCTTGGTGGTGTTCAGGGCTTTCTTCACTGTGCCAGTAGCTTCATCCTGATTTTCACAACTGTCAGTTATGTAAATCCCAGGAGAAGACTCAGGAATACTGTCACAAGCAAATATAGACAGATTCTTCATTGCTGTTTCCATAACCGTTGTTTTTGACCAGTCAGAGTTGTTATCCCTGAGCTGAACCCTCGAAATTGGACCAGTGGACCATTCTTTGTCTGGCCTCTACACTTTGAACTCTTTGGCATGGGTGACCTTACCAAGAGTCAAAATCCAAGGCCCTGACTTTAGCCTACATAGCTCTCCAGGTCATTGAAGCATGCAAGCCTCCAAAACCAATGACAAGGTTGTGGTCCTCTTGCAGCTGCACTCTTTAGAGGTGCTTCAAAATGCGTCATCTCTTTTGCAAAGAATTTTCACTTGTTTAGCAGTGATTGGTAAGGGACGGGTTACAACCTGTTGGAGGAACTCAGCGTGTTGAACAGTATTGGGAGGGGACTGAATTCATTCTCCCTCCCACTGATACTTCTCCACCTGCTGAATTCTTCCAGCAGATTGCCTGCTGCTCCAGCTTCCAAATTCTGCAGACCCTCAGGACAGGATATGATTGGAACATTGGCAAAGCAGCAGGAGAACTGTGAAGCAAGTTCGTATCACCCAGGCAACACTCATGGAATGTCACCAGAAACATAATAACTTGATGTCTGTTTTCCTAATCACTTTAGGAACCATTTACTGATTCCTTTTAGAGATGTGCACAGCCGGAACAACTTACTTCTTCTCTTTTGAAAAAGCCAAAGCATCAAGATTAATACCTCTCAGGCCAGCTGCATCTGAGTGGGCTAATAACAATTTTCCAACGTCCACCCATATTAATAATTCAAGGATAACCTTTCAAATGTTTTTTGTTACACACTCAGTGGCCACAATATTAGGGACCTCCTGTACTTCAGGGTTTGATGTATTGTGCATTCAGAGATGCCCTTTTGTAAATCACTATTGTAATATGTGGTTATTTGAGTTACTGTCACCTTCTTGTCAGCTGGGTGGCAGTGTGAAATGTCAGGAGGATGTTATGAGAATGCAGGGTGACTTGGACAGGTTGGGTGAGTGGGCAGATGTATGGCAGATGCAGTTTAATGTGGATAAATGTGAGGTTATCCACTTTGATGGCAAGAACAGGAAGGCAGATTACTATCTAAATGGAGTCAAGTTAGGAAAAGGGGAAGTACAATGAGATCTAGGTGTTCTTGTACATCAGTCAATGAAAGCAAGCCTGCAGGTACAGCAGGCAGTGAAGAAAGCTAATGGCATGCTGGCCTTTATAACAAGGGGAATTGAGTATAGGAGTAAAGAGGTCCTTCTGCAGCTGTACAGGGCCCTGGTGAGACCCCACCTGGAGTATTGTGTGCAGTTTTGGTCTCCAAATTTGGGGAAGGACATTCTTGCAATTTAGGGAGTGCAGCGTAGGTTCACAAGGTTAATTCCCAGAATGGCGGGACTGTCATATGTTGAAAGATTGGAGCGACTGGGCTTGTATACACTGGAATTTAGAAGGATGAGAGGGGATCTGATTAAAACATATAAGATTATTAAGGGATTGGACACGCTGGAGGCAGGAAGCATGTTCCCACTGATGGGTGAGTCCAGAACTAGAGGCCACAGTTTAGAATAAGGGGTAGGCCATTTAGAACAGAGATGGGGAAAAACTTTTTCACCCAGAGAGTGGTGGATATGTGGAATGCTCTGCCCCATAAGGCAGTGGAGGCCAAGTCTCTGGATGCATTCAAGAGAGAGTTAGATAGAGCTCTTATAGATAGCTGGATCAAGGGATATGGGGAGAGGGCAGGAACGGGATACTGATTGTATATGATCAGCCATGATCACAGTGAATGGCGGTGCTGGCTAGAAGGGCTGAATGGCCTACTCCTGCACCTACTGTCTATTGAACCAATTTAGCCATTCTCCTCTGACCTCTCTCATTAACAAGGCATTTTCACCCACAGAATTGCCACTCACTGGATGTATTTTTTGGCTTTTGCACCACTCTGTAAACTCTAGAGACTATTGTGTGTAAAAATCCCAAGAGATCAGCAGTTTCTGAGATACTCAATCCACCCCATCTGGCACCAACAATCATTCCATGGTCAGTCACTTAATCACATCCCCATTCTGCTGTTTGGTCTGAACATCAACGGAACCTCTTGGCCATGTCTGTACGCTCTTATGGGGCGGCCCTGTAGTGTAGTGGTTAGCACAATGCCTTACAGCACAGGCAATCAGAGTTCAATTCCCGCCGCTGCTTGTAAGGAGTTTGCATGTTTCTTCCTGTGACCGCAGGGGTTTTCTCCGGGTGCTCCAGTTTCCTCCCACAGCCCAAAGATGTACTGGTTGGAAGGTTAATTGGCCACTGTAAACTTTCCCATGATTCGCTATGACGAAATGGTGGTGTGGCTCGAAGGGTTGGGAGGGCCTATTCCACACTATATCTCAATAAAAATACTGATCACAAAGATATTTGCATGAACAAGCAGGGGTAGAGGTGCACCTAATAAAGTGCCTACTGAGTGTATATCAGAAGCAGGTTGATATTTTTACTATTTGAGAAAAGCAGCCTTTTGATCTACCATCTCCACATTACTTCCATTTGGACTCGTAAGAAGAGGAGAACAGCTCTCTTTTCCCTCTCCTTCCAGATTGGTACATTACTCCACCTTCACATCAGTTCCACACGAGTGTTAATAGAAAAAAATGGACTTAAGAATGGATAAAACACAGAAACTGCTAGAAACTCAGCGGGTCAGGAAGCATCGGTAGACAGTTACATTTATTAATTACAGTACAGCATAGGAACAGGCCCTTTGTCTACAGTGTTGTGCCAAATTATAACTCAATGCCTAAGTAAGCAAATCCCTTCTGCCTGCACAATTGTCCATTTCCCTCCATTCATATACCTATCTAAGAGCCGTATAAACATCTGTTGTACTTGCCACCACTACCACCCCTAGAAGAGCATTCCAGGCACCCACTACTCTGTTGAAAAACTTGTTCCCCTTCACTTTAAATCCCTGTCCTCTAATATTGTTGATTTTGACCTTGGTGGAAAAAACAGTCTATCTATGCCTCTCATAGGCTTATAATCTTCTATTAGGTCTCTGCTATTTCAGAGAAAACAACCCATGTTTGTCTAATCTGATGGCATGAATATCAATTTCTCCTTCCAGTGAACAAACTTCATCCCCTTTCCTCTATTCCCCACTCGGACCTTTTACTTCTTCTCACCTGCCTATGACTTCCCCTCTAGGTCCCATCCTCCTTCCTATTCTCTTATGGTCCACTCTCCTCTCCTGTCAGATTCTTTCTTCTCAAGCCCTTGACCTTTCCCACCCACCCAGCTTCACCTATAGCCTTTTTATCCTCCCCTCACCTTTTTATTCCAGCATCTTTCCCCTTCCTTCTCAGTCCTGAGGAAAGGTCTTGGCTCAAAACATTGATTAGTTATTCATTTCCATAGATGCTGCCTGACCTGCTGAGTTCCTCCAGCATTTTGTGTGTGTGGCTTTGCCTAACCTGTTCCTTTCTTCAGGAAACTGCTTAAATACAAGGTATTTCCTGCATTTTGTTTAGGTTCACAGTGTCCGCAGCTTTCTGCTTTTCAATTACAGTTTCTCAGTCATGAAACAAGAAACAGCCACAAGAACTTCCTCACAAGGTTGTTGAATCACGATGGACTTTGTTGCTAAGCTGGAGTCCTTTCAGGAATTCTTTCATTTCACAAATAAACGTCTATGATCAGGTAAACATCATGCAGAATTATCAAAAGGTCACAAAGCCCTTGACCCCATATACCCCTGGAAGGTCTCTGAAGGAGCCATTTGAAAAAAACACAGTCATCAATTCAGACTTTTGCCAAGAACCAGCGTGAAATGTGAACCACATGGCAAAACAATGAATGAAGTTTTTCAACCAAGTATTTGCTTTAAATGTCTCAGAGAGTGTAGTTTATTTATTTTATATTGACAGCCTTTCGGGGAGATTTTAAACAAAAAACTTAATGGATGGAGGTTGCAAATCCCCAGCAACTCAATTTCATACAAGAGTTATAAACGAGCCGTCCTTTTAAACAACTGGCTCCGGCTTTACCTGGGAATATTCTCGTTAACAGTTGCACATCCGTACAGGAACACTATGACCCCGATGGTGGAAGCTGGAATCAGCATTTGTGTGTACACTCCAAGCCAGGCAAAGTAAAATGCAATCTTCTCACCAAAATACTTCCTGCACAAGGTAAGAAACAAGAATTGGGTGTCAGTGTCAACATTTTGGTGACAAGCCCCAGAACTGGAGTGCAGTCAGGCTTGACCTCTACTGCCCACAGGAAACAAGCGGCAGCTGCGAAAGGAGACTCTGAACAACCAAAAGACCCAGCTGTTAACCAGGGACACCAACTACTCTTGCTTACTCTGCACCAGAGTATGTGGATCCCGGATTAGCCTCTGTGGCCCCACTAATAAACAACCCCTTAGGACAAGAAGTTCCAACCATTTTTATGCCATGGAACCAACCCTATCATTAACCGAGGAGTCCATGGATGCCAGGTTGGCAACCCCTGCCTCTGAAGAACATCACACTCGACTCGAGTGATCACAGAATTACATGAAGTATGAATTTGGAGAGTTCTTCTTGTGTATCAAAGCACGCGAAATAAGAAGAGGCTACAAGTCCCCTTGATCCAGAATAGTGGCTTAAAACTAGGGCTGTACCTATACAACCCTTTTCAATTCCCGTATTGGTCAATATCCTTGATGCTCAAAAATCTAAACATCTCAGTCCTGAATACAGATTGACAGTACGTCTAGAATCCATTGGGTTAAAATGAAAAAGTAGCAGCATGTCATCAAACAACAGTGGATTGATGGAGTTCATGTGCTCTGGATATTGATCATAATTAAGTGAGGTAATGGCAATAATTTCAATTAGACAATGCCTTTCATTGCCAGTGTTGTACAACTGTAAGTCTTTTCCCCTAGAGGGCAATGAAACAGCAACTATTTTCACATCATTATGAATTAGCCTTGAGTTTGAGTTGGGTATTTCCCAACATGAGTCATTCTGGTGAGATTTCCCCTTCTGGGGAGAGTGGGACAATGATATCACTTTCTATGCGGCACTCTTTCTGGGACATTTGCGAGGAATTGAGTAATTTTTTGTCATAAATAATCTTCGTTGGATGATCTGGAATAATGTTCTCTCCTGGCACAGTACTGGACAATGTCCCATGCTGGGAAAGTGTGTGGGTTACATATTTGAGAATGGGAGTTGTAGTGGTGGTGGGGAATTTAATAGAGGTATACAGAAGTATGAGGGGTATAGATAGGGTTAATAAGTTTTCCACTGAGCTTGGATGAGACTAGAACTGGAGGTCATAGGTTAAGGGTGAAACACAAAACATCTAAGGGCACCTGAGGGAGAACCTCTTCAGTCAGAGCATGGTGTGTGTGTGGAACAAGTTGCCAGAGGAAGTGATGGATGCACGTTGAATTTCAACATTTCAGAGAAGATTGCACAAGCAGATGGACAAGAAGGTTATGGAGGGCTATTGGTCCAGGTGATGGTGGATGGGACTTGACAGGATAAGAGTTTGGCACATTCTAGATGGTCAGAAGGACCTATTTCTGTGCTGCAGAGCTCTATGACTCTATGATCCTAATCCAACAGCCAGATTGCCATTTTTATTGTGTTTTCCCTGTAGTTTTACCGTTCATTATGCTTGCATATGTAGGTATAATCTGTTACCTTTCAGTGCTGATATTACTCTCCTCACCTTGCGGAGCGGTAGCAACCTTGCCGTTTCTTTAGCAGTTGTCTGTTTTTAGCTTGATGCTCGACCCAGCATGGCTGGAAAGCATGCAAGAAGCCAGCTGGATTCGAATCTGGAAGTTCGGTGCTGATGCCGTGACACCACTGCTCAGCTATATCCCTCCAGCGATTTGTAGTATATTTGCTTCTAGATTTCCGTTGTTAGATTGCAAAGCTGAAGTGTGAATCAGGACCTGTTCATAGGTTTCTATCTAAACTGGTTCAGATGGGTTTGGAGTATAAAATGAGATCACGTGCTTGAGTTCCTTTGTTGCTTCTTTACCTGCCTTGCTTGTTGACACAGTCTGAGCCTGTCTGAACTGTACTAGGATGAACATCTAATAAAACAACTGTAACCACAAGAGCTTTGCTTCATTCTTAATTTCCTAAGAACCTTGGGAACAACTTATTCTCCAGACCTAATGCTCTCTTCCAATGGACCTCTCTTCCTTGGACCAAATTGATAACACTCCTCTCAAAATATAGCGGTCTCCACTGCCCCCGAAGATTGCTGAATCTTCATTCTTCTTGCCTCCTGATCTCTCACACCCTCCATCCATCCATACCCCAATTACCCACCTTCCAAAATGCCCATCTTCACCTCCTCCAAGTTCCAAATAACAGTCCTAAGATCCTCCCACCCTATCCTACCTTGCTTACCTTGCATAGGTCATAAACAGTCATAGATCACTACAACACAGAGAAAGGCCCTTGACCCTTCTAGTCCTTGTTGAACTATTTTCCTGCCTAGTCGCATTGACCCCCCCACCCCAATCAGGACCATAGCCCTCCATCCTCCTCCCATCGATGTCCTTATCCAAGTTTCTCTTAAATGCTGAAATCAAAGCCACATCCATCACTTCCACTAGCAGCTTGTCCCATGCACTCTCCACCCTCTGAGTGAAGAACATCTCCTCCTGGTTTTATGAGGATTACAGCAAACATTCAATGTGCTGCTTTCTACCTGCAGGCTTTACTGTCCATCGGAGTTTCTCAGTAAAGACCCAAACTGGGTAACTGGATTGATGGGCTGAATAGCCCTTCCATGACTGCTTGCCTTTGAACTGAAGGCTGCAAAGCCTCTCCTTTCATGGTTACCATTTTAGGAAATTTAGCCTTTTTGTTTTACATCAAAAAAAAATTCCCAACCTGTTGTAGCCACTCAGATCTTTAAAAACCCAAGACCTCCCTGGTGGTCCTGAGGGGTTCACTCTGCTAACATTTTGCATGCTTCATTTACTTTCCCAGACTCATGTCAAATAGGCAATGTGAACTTGCAGTGTCTGAGGGTAAATTGATTCTAGCGGACGAAAGACTCAAAGGCAACATAGGGAAATAGTGTGGTTTTGTGGTTGATAAAAGGCTGAGGGTGATATCTTGCTACAGAACTTGCTGGAAGGAGAGTAGGAGATTAATCAAGGCATTTGAGATTTAACTATAGCTAACAGATACACCTTGCAATCTGCCATTGTTCAGATCAAATTTCATTTCTTACTTAATTTTGTTTTACAAAATTCTAATTTCTCAATATGGAGCAGAATTTGACCATTTGGCCCATTGAATCTGCAATGCTCATCAATCATGGCTGATTTACTTCCCTTTTCAACCCTGTTTTCCGGCCTTCTTCCCATAACTTTTGACACCCCTACTAATCAAGAACCTATCAACCTCTGTTTTAAATTATCCAGTGATTTACCCTCTACAGCTGTCTTAGGAACTCAGCAGATTCACCAACCTCAGGCTGAAAAATATCTTTTCATTTCTGTTCTAAAGGCATTTCCTTCTATTCTGAGGTTGTGTCCTATGACCCTAGACTCTGCTACTTTTGAATGCAACTTTGAGAGGATGAATATATGATTCCACTGCAAGGGAATCTAGAGAACAGGCAAACAGGCTCAGAATAAATTACCAAGATAATGACAAATTCATTCTGTGTCCAGTGTTGTTCTTTATTCCCAGGGCAGTGACAGCTGAGCCATTGGCAATCTTAAAAGTGAGACTGATTTAAAAAAAATCTGCCAGTGCTTATATTACTGTAAGGGTTAAATTTTGAATAAAGATCTATATTGTTAGGTATGTCTATTTCATGGACATACAATGCTCCACTGAATGATGTATTTTTTCCCCTGTACAGCCTTCAAAATGTATCACTTAACCTGCCCATGGCTCTATGACTGGAAGATTAAAAGATGAACCACAGATCCGAGTCTGGAAATCTAATTAACAAAACATACTCTGGAAAGATAGAACCAATAGGGTTTATGTTGCTCAGGCAGGAAAGTGGAGATGAAGCCAATAATTGGTGCAGCTGAGATCTTATTGAGTGGTGTAATAACTCAAGGGGTTATATGAACTTATGACTTTATTTCCCACTCATGCTCTCCAAGTGCATCCTGGGTAGCAGATGATCTGAGCGTTTATATAGCAGAAGGCAAAGGAGCAAGTAAAGGTAGTTTGTAAAAAGAGTATTGCTGTTAAAATCTACTTTCAGAATCAGATGTAATATTATTGGCACATGGCATGAAATGTTTTAACTTTGTGGGAGTAATACAATGTAATACATGATAATAGAGCAAAAACTGAATTATAAAGTATATTTTTTAAAAATTCAATAAGTGGTGCAAAAACATAGAAAAAAGTAGTGAGGTAGTAGTGCTCATGTATTCAATGTCCATTTAGAAATTGGACGGCAGAGAGGAAAGAGCTGTTCCTGAATCCTTGATTGTATGCCTTCAGGCTTCTGTATCTCCTTCCTGGTGGTAGCAATGAGAAGAGGGCATGTTCTGGGTGGTAGGGGTCCTTAATGATGGGCACTGACTTTTTGAAGCACCGCTCCTTTAAGATACTATATAGGCTAGTGCCCATGATGGAGCTGACTAATTTAGCAACTCCCTGCAGCTTACTTTGATCCTGTGCAGTAGTCGGACCCACCACTAACCCCCCCGCCCACCATACCAGATGGTGATGCAGCCAGTTAAATCAACCTAAGACCACAAGACAAGGATCATTCTGCCACGGCTGAATTATTACCCCTCTCATCCCCATTCCCCCGCCTTCTCCCTATAACCTTTGACACCCCTTCTAATCGAGAACCTATCAACCTCTGCTTTAAATAAACCAGTTTACTTAAATTAAGCATTAGTACTTGTTACCAAAAATACTTTATAGCTTTTTAATGTGTAGAACTAGTCTGTTTAAAGTCCCAAAAGCATACAATTTACATAAATGATACAGCATAAGCGTTCAAAATTTATACTTGACAGGGAACCTATTCCATAGAACCAGTGGCAACTGGACAGCAAGAAGTAATGCCGTCTCAGGAGTGGCAGCATAAGCCCCTGTGAATTCAAAGTTGGTGCATCCGCTCGGGGGAGCATTCTGCCTGCTGGAAATGTGCATCTTGTGTGCATGTTCAAGACTCCAGCTGTACTGTTCACAGGTCATCGGATCTCACTTTGTACACGATGAATGAACTTCAGATTATTTACCTGATCACAAGCTCCTTACCTAACGAGATCCAGTGGCTGGTATTTGTAAAATATTCCATAGCTGGCCCATTGTTCGTAGAGAAGCTGAAGGAAAAGGTTGTGTAGAGTTATTCTCAATCACATAGTGGAATTACCTCATAATGCTACTGAAATAAATATTTAAACAGAGGCTTTCTTGAGCTAGTTTCATGGTGTTTTGGATACTAGGCTTCTGGTAATCCTCCCCAAAACCCTTCAGCAGCAAAGTTGTACACATCCATTTTAAAGCTCTACACACATGCCTCATTCTTCCCTTCCCCACCCCTCCATCCGATCCCACCACTGTAGCCCAGCAAGATCTGTAACACTGAATAAGACTCAGCAAGGACAGAACCTTCATAAAACATGGGAAAAGTTGGGTTAAAAAAAGATATTACAATAGAGGAACGTGAAGTAGATGAAAATGGGCCCTTTGCCCAAGCTTTTCCCATCAAAAACAATCCCCCAAAAAAGCAAAAAAAAAATCAATTCAGTGTTGGCTGTTGGTTTATATATGGTTTCACGTGATCTTGATCAGAGTGGGAAGGAGGGCCTAAGCAGGTGCTGACCTGCAGGCTAGTAGAGGGAAGGAGCACCTTTCACCACCTTTCTGGTGGCAGAAATGCCACCAACACTTTCCCCAATGGCATGTTTTATCAATGAGTCTGGAACATGACTGGGGATCATTAACCATTTAGTTAACATAAGGGCATTGAATACAGGCCCAGAGCCATCAAATGCTCTGCAAAATGTAGTTTGCAGATGGCATTGAAATGTAAAAGGCTCTAACCTAACTAAGGCTACAAGAACCACATTTAGGAAAGTCTTTCAGTGTACAGCTCAAGTTTTAGACCAAGTAAACTAGACAGGCATCATTAGCCTTTTACACTTGAACATTTGAAGATTTACATGACCTTGGCCTTCCCTTCATTTTGTGGGAAGATATTTTGAACTGAGAACAGAATGAACTTCTGACCTTTCTATACAAAGCTACATCTCGTAAAAAATATTCATAATGAATCTCACCATGAGAACATTTACATATAAATGACCTTTTGAGTGTGGTTGTAGCCCTAATAGCCAACACAATAAAGCTTTGAACAGTTCTAAAAATAATAAAATGCCAACTCAAAGCTATCAACATGATTCCTTGAGCTCTAAGTAAGAGTTTAACAATTCCCACAAGAAATACCACTGCAGCAACTCCACAAACTTATCTCAAACATATTTATGTGACACACAGATTGCTGCATCCACTTGGACATCTTTGTAATCAAGCATCACAACTTCCTGCGGGATATTTTGGTCACTCAGGAAGACCAGCTGGTAGAGATAGGATGGAAAATACATTTGAGAAAAAACTCTGCAATGATGCACAACAAGGAAAAATCAAAATTGAAAGTTCAAAGAAATTGGTAGCATCATGGATAGTGTAATGCTTTATAGCACCAACAACCCGAGTTCAATTCGTGCCTCTGTAAGGTGTTTGTACTTTCTCCCTGTGATTGTGTGGGTTTCCTCAGGGTGACCCGGTTTCCTCCCACATTCCAAAGACAGTATGGGTAGTAGATTTACTGGTCACATGGGTGTAATTGGGCAGTACGTGCTTGTTGGGCTGGAAAGGTCTGTTACTGTGCTGTTTTTATAAGTAATAAATAAACTTATTATCAAAACATCAACATGTCACTTATGGGAAATCTCAGGGCAGTATAAGACCATAAGGTATAGGAGCAGAAGTAGGGAATTCAGCCCATTGAATCTGGAGCTGATCCAATTCTTCCAGTCCTCCCCACTCCCCTGCCTTCTCCCCTTTGATGCCCTGGATAATCAAGAACCTATCTATCTCTGCCTTAAATGCACCCAATGGCTTGGCCTCCACAGCCACTTGTGGCAACAAATTCCACAGATTTACCACCCTCTGATGCAGAGTAATTTCTCTGCATGTGTGTTCTAAATGGATGTCCTTCAATCCTGAAGTTGTGCCTTCTTGTCCTAGACTCCCCTACCATGGGAAATAACTTTGCCATATCTAATCTGTTCAGGTCTTTTAACATTCAGAATGTTTCTACGAGATCCCCCTTCATTCTCCTGAACTCCAGGGAATACAGCCCAAGAGCTGTCAGATGTTCCTCATATGGTAACCCTTTCATTCCTGGAATCATTCTTGTGAATCCTCTCTGAGCCCTCTCCAATATCAGTATATCCTTTCTAAAATAAGGAGCCCAATACTGCACACAATACTCCAAGTGTGGTCTCAAACGTGCTCATATATTCTATCCCTCTAGAAATGAATGGCAACTTTGCATTCGCCTTCTTCACAACCGACTCAACCTGGAGGTTAACCTTTAGGGTATCCTGCACGAGGACTCCCAAGTCCCTTTGCATCTCAGTGTTTTGAATTCTCTCCCCATCTAAATAATAGCCTGCCCGTTTATTTCTTCCACCAAGGTGTATGACCATACACTTTCCAACATTGTATTTCATTTGTCACTTCTTTGTCCATTCTCCTAAACTATCCAAGTCTCTCTGCATGCTCTGTTTCCTCAACACTACCTGCTCCTCCGGCAAATTTAACTACAAATCCATTGATCCCATAGTCCAAATCATTGACAATTGTCTTTGTGCTGGCATTCACAGTAAAACAACGAAATACAAGAGAATCAATGAAAAACTGCACACAGAGACTGACAAATAAACTGACAATGTGCAAATACTGGATGGGTGGATAGATCCATAGATGGGTGGATAACTGAGGACATGAATTCTGGAGTTCTTGAAAGTGAGTCCATTTATTATGGAATCAGTTCAGAGTTGTGGTGAGTGAAGTTATCCAAGCTGGTTCAGGAGCCTGATGGTTGAGGGGTAATAACTGTTCTTGACCCCGGTGGTGTACCAGGCTCCTGTACCTCCTTCCTGATGGCAACAGTGAGGAGAGAGCTTGGCCTGGATAGTGGGGTCCACGATGAGGGATTTTGCCTTCTTGTGGCAGCACATTTTGCTTTTTGATGGGGAGGGCTTTGTCTCTGAAGGGCTTGACTTTTTGTAGTCTTTTCTGTTCTTGGGCATTGATGTTTCCATACCAGTAAGGATATTCTCCACTGTGCATCTATGAAGGTTTGTCAAACCTTTAGATGACATGCCGAATCGCCACAAACATCTAAGGAAGCAGGAAGAGGTGCTGTCGTGCTTTCCTTGTAATGGTACTTGCGTACTATCAAATCAAATCAACAAAATGCCGAGTCTAGCAGGACAAAATCTACCATTGAGAAAACTTAGTTATTTGAATAAATTACTAACAGGAGATTGCCAACTCTGCACTAATATAACCTGTTCTGAACTAGAGGAAATGTGCACTATCTAACAAAAATGAAATGCCTTTGTAATTTCCTTTTTAAGTTGTTGTATATAGAGAATAGCAAATGGTACAGTTCACCACCTAATTTTGTTATAAACTCTAGCTTAGAAAGTCTTCGGCATTTAAGACCACATGCCTTTCCTAGGTAGAATCTCCAAACCTGGACTGATGCTTCAGTGTTATAGGCATTTAATTGGATGCTAAGCCCAATTGAAAGCATCTTGACTGGTTGCATCATGGTTTGTTACATTCCAACGCACAGGAGCACAAGTGATTGCGGATGTTAGTCGACTCCATTACGCTACCATGACTGCAGGGGCAGCACAGTTGCATAGTGATTAGCACGACACATTACAGTTCAGGTGAACCGGGTTCAATTCACGCCGCTGCCTGCTCCCTGTGTCCATGGAGGTTTCCTCCCACAGTCCAAAGACTTACTGATTGGTAAATTAATTGATCTTTCTAAATTGTCCTGTGATTAGGCCAGCACCAAATTGGGAGATTGCTGGGCAGTGTGACTACTCCAAGCCGTATCACATCAATAAATAAATTCTGCCATGGGGAGTTTCATAATTGGTTGTATCACTGTCTGGTATGGAGGGGCCAGTGCACATGATCGGGAAAAGCTGCAGGGGGTTGCAAACTCAACCGGCTCCATCATGGGCACTCGCTTCCCTCAACATCCAGTACATTTTCAAAAGGCGACGCTTCAAAAAGGTGGCATTCACCATTAAGGTCCCCCATTACCCAGGGCATGCTCTCTTTTTATTACCATCAAATAGGAAGCCTGAAGATGCACACTCAATGTTTTAGGAAAAGTTTCTTCCTCTTCACCATCAGATTTCTGAACGGACAAAAAATCCAAACCAATAATACTTGCCTCATCATGTTTGCTCCCTATCTGCATTATTTATTTTTCTGTACTGCACTGTCCTGTTGCCGCAAAACAACAAATTTCACGACATACGTCAGTGATATTAAGCCCAATTCTGATCCTGGCACAGCCCTGTCCGTCCTGGACAAAATACTCCCCACCATTGAGAACATCTAAAGGAGGCACTGCCTCAAGAAGCTGACACACATCATCAATGATCCCCTGCACCTGAGACCTGGCCTCTTGAACATCAGGCAGGAAGTATGGGCATCTAAGGTCCCATACTATCAGGTTCACAAACTGCTGCTTTCCTACAAGCATCAAGTTCTTTAACTATTCTACACAAACCTAACCCTATCTCTACATTGGAACATTCTAGACCATCTCATGGAATTGTCTCTGATGGTCTCTTTTTACTTAGCGCTTGGGTCTTTTCCCTGTCTTGCATAATTTGTACTCTGTGTGGTCTGCAACTCCAAGAACCACGGCTTTGTCATGGTTTGGAGGCTTATGAGCCTTAATGTCCCAGAGTGCTACTGTACGCTGGCTGGAGTCAGGGCCTTATGCTTGGGTTTTTGGTAGGGTTACCCTTATCAGAAAGGCCAAAGTTCAATGTTCAAAGTAAATTATCAAAGTACACGTACGTCACCACGGACAACCCTGAGATTAGTTTTCTTGTGGGCAAACTCAATAGCCATAATAGAAATACTGAAAGACCACACCCAAAAGGATTGACAACCAGTTTGCAGAAGACAAACAGTGCAAATACAAAAATGATAATAAATAAGTAAGAATAAATATTGAAAACATGAGATGATGAGTCCTTGACAGTGAATCTGTAGGTTGTGGGATCAGCTCAGTGATGGGGCAAGTAAAGTTATCCCCTTTGGTTCAAGAGCCCGGTGTTTGAGGGGTAATAGATAGTGAGTACAAGCCAGACTAAAAGTGGTTCACTGGCCCTCCATGTTCAGGGTTTCATCTCAGGGCTTATAACTCAGACTGGTCAAACAAGATTCATGAAAATAGTAATAAAGAATCCTTGTACATCTAGATGGCCAAGGACAGAGATGGAGGCCCTTCATTATTTGTCCTAAGCACCATAACGGGCAGTAAATAAATGTTGTCTGTACATAGATACTTGAGATGCTGCTGCAAGTTTTCATTGTACCTGTGTTTCAAGGTGATTGTACAAACAACAAATTCAATTTGAAATTAAACTCAATTGCTTGCTTGCTTCATAAGGAAAATAGGATACACTATTTCACTTAAATTAATACTGTTAATCCCATTGCCTTCATCAATAAAATATCCCGAGCAAAAAAAAAGCTAATTACTCATTCCATCACTATTTGTGGGAACTCAGTGTGTAAACTTGTTGCTGTCATACAACGACCGTTCTTTTTATAAGTCGTGTGTGAAATGTTTTTGAGACATTTCTCATAATTGATGAAGCAATAGAAGAGTTTGCTCAGAGACAGAATTTAGCCCCTGGACATAACATGTGAATTACCTGATCTGCTGGCATCAACTTAAATTCATAATGAATAGAATTTGAACTGTAATTGGACATTCTTACATTAAACTAAAACAAATTTTGTTTCCTCTTTCTAGCGGGCAACCAGGAGGTGAGAAATTTCAATTAATTCTAATCATTAACTTTGTAACATTATTATGTTCTTCCAAGAAATTTTGGAAATACTCTACGGGTCAGGCTGCATCTGCTTGAAGAGAACAGACCTAACATTCCAGGTCTTCGTCAGAACTGGGAAATAAGCTTGTTGAGCTTTAGAAGTGTGGAGGTCTGTGTGTGTGGGGAGGATGGCAGGAAATAGTGTAAAACCAGAATGACCCCAGGGGATAAGCTGTAAGAAACTTTTCTGTTTGCACAAAAGAATGTAGGCGTTGCAAAACACAGAGCAGAAAGACATGGCTGGCAGATCCTCCAGTCCAACAGGAAAACAAACAAGCTGATATTACAGCATGCATCACCATACCTACGTTGTCTTGCTTATGTTCCCATTCTCTTGCTACTCTCATTCACTCATTGTCCAGATAACTTTATTTATCAAATTCAAGTTTATTGTCACTCAACCGTATACATGTACACCAACAAGTGAAACAATATTTCTCCAGGCCAAGATTCACAACACAGTACATCCAACTCTCATACCACACACCAAGCTGTATTGCCACAAATAAATTAACAAATAATAAAATATATTCCAGAAGATTGACAGTTGGCATAAGGTGCATTCACAACAAGTTAAAAAGTAAATGGTATAATGATTCTAGAATTTCATATGTGACGAGACCAGCGTGGTGGCAGGGAGTTCCGTAATCTCATAGCCTGGAGGAAGAAGCTGTTAGTTCTTGTCTGAATGCTTATGGCACCTCTTTCCTGATGGTAGGAGGGTCAAAGTGATTATTTCCCCACAGTCATGCTGGTTTTACCTTATAGAGATATCTCTTTCTCACCTCTTCCCACATCGAACATGGAACGGTATAGCACAGTAAGGGGTCCTTCAGACCATGAAGTTGAGCTGACCTATATATACCTACTTCATGATCAATTTAAAATCTCCTTCCTACATCGCCCATAACTCTCCATTTTTCTTACTTCACCTGCCTACCTAAGAGGCACATGGATGAAAGAAAGATGGAGGGTATGGACAAAGTAGAAAACAGGAGAATCTACAAGTCTCTCTTTTGTCCCTCAGTTCTGGAGGGGTTTTCCACCTGAAAGGTTAGCACCATTCCTCTTCCCACCATTGCAGCCTGACCTGCTGAGCATTTCAATAGGCCGAGTGACCGAGTTCTGTTCCTATGGTTTGTGGCCTTATTTGGAATATTTTGCTTTTATTTTAGATTTGTAGGATCTACATTTTTTAAATTTTCATGTTAACTTTCAGCTTTATAAGGGGACGTATCAGCTATCTTGGATACTATCAGGTAACAATGAATTCAGCAAAATGTGAATTAAATTTGAAAGATCTCTGTTTAGAGAAACAGGAATGTGGGCATAGTTGACAAGGCCAGCACCAGGCATCCCAAATTTACCTCAACAATGTATTGGCAAGCCACCTCCTTAACCATTGTCATGCACGTTAAAATGGTAGTCTATTAAAATGACTTGTTGTGGTGGTCAGGGACAACTGGCTTGCTAGATCACATGAAAGGACAGCAAAGAGACAAGTACATCTACGTTAATCCAAAGGTTGCAGATTTACCTTCCTGAAGAGCATGTAAACCAGACAGGATCTCTTGGCAACAATGGACTAGTTTTGTGTCCACCAATGATGCCAACTTGGGGCCCCAGATTTACATAATTTCATCATCATGACCATATCGTCTGATATGGGTGATCGTGGTCTTATCCATGAGCATGATTGTTCTTGACAAATCTATATATACACAAGTAGTTTCCCATTCCCTTCTTCTTGACACTGAAGAGTTTTGATAATGGCTGGGGTCTTCTATCTTGTAAAGACAGAGATCGTCTGCCTGGTGACAGTGGTCATATAACCAGGACTTGTTATATGCACCAGCTGCTCATACGACCATCCACCACCTGCTCCCATGGCTTCATGTGACCCTGATCAGGGGGCTAAGCAGATGCTGCACCTTGCCCAAGGGTGACCTGCAGGCTAGCGGAGGGAAGGAGTGCCTTACACCTCCTTCGGTAGAGATGCATCTCCCAACCGCCACCCATTTTCTTTTCTTTAAAAAAAACCTGATTTACTGAATTTAAATTCTCCAAGCAGAGACCTACGAGGAACTGGAATAGGCTTACCATGCTCACATGTACTGAGGTATAATGAAAAACTTTGTTTTGTATGCCATCCATGCAGATAATTTCATTATGACAGTTCATTGAGGTAGAACATAGAACCGTACAGCACTGCATGGCCCACGGTATTGTGCTGACCTTTGAACCTACTTTAAGATCAATCTAACCTTTCCCACTGACATAGCTCCATTTTTCTTTCATCCATGTCCCTATCTAAGAAACTCTTAAGTGTGTGTTTAGGAGTTTTATGAGATAGTACAATAAAACAAAAACAATGCAGAGAAGTGTTACAGTTACAGAGAGAGTGCAGTACATGCCCATGACAAGGTACATCATGACATCAACAATCTGCCTCATTGCACTAGGATGTTGTGGGCATCCTGTACTAGTGCTGGCAACATGGCAACACTTGCTGGCTGCTTCCAGAACAATCCTTGCTACTTGAGCTTGTTGGCAACAATGCACTTCACTACAATGTGCACAAAGTGCTGAAGGAACACAACAGGCCAGGTAGCACCTATGGAAATGAGTAAACAATCCAAGTTCTGGCAGAGACCCTTTGTCAGGACTTCACGAGTTCCTCCAGCTTCAGATTTCCAACTTCTGCAGATTTTCTTGTGTTCGTAATGTATTTCAATGTACATTTCAATCTACAGTGGGCCCTCCTTATCCATGGGCTATTGGTTCCGGGATCCCCCGCAGATACCAAAAAATGTGGATGCTCAAGTCCCTTATTTAACCTGTCTCAATGTGGGTGGACTTTAGGACTTGGCGGGGCTTGGGACCCGGGACCCGCCACCCGCAGTTGCTGCTGAATCCACAGCGTTTATGTCCGTTGACGGAAAACGATTATGATTGAAAATAAAGTGATCATAATAAAGTGATCGGAAAGAGGTGAAAAGCCATCGGTCATTGGAAAAGCATGAGGCTACAGTTGGTCAACGATCAGAACAATTTTAAAGGATAAAGTGAGAATAATGGAGGATGTGAAAGGCCCTGCCCCGATGAAAACTACAATTATGACTAAGCAACGCAGTGGTTTAATTATTGAAATACACATGTTTCTTGTGTTTTATATGCATAGAAAGGTAAAAATATATACTATATACTAAGATAAATGTTTAACTTACATACAAATCTGACTTAAAGACTGCCTGTACTTTAAATCATCTCTAGATTACTTATAGTACCTAATACATTGTAAATGCTATATAAATAGTTGTTATACTGTATTAGAACATAGAACATAGAATAGTACAATGTTGTGCCGACACTCAAACCCTGCCTCCCATATAGCCCCCCCCCCAACCTTAAATTCCTCCATATACCTGTCTAGTAGTCTCTTAACCTTCACTAGTGTATCTGCCTCCACCACTGACTCAGGCAGTGCATTCCATGCACCCACCACTCTCTGAGTTGAAAACCTTCCTCTAATATTCCCCTTGAACTTTCCTCCCCTTACCTTAAAGCCATGTCCTCTTGTACTGAGCAGTGGTGCCCTGGGGAAGAGGCACTGGCTGTCCACTCCATCTATTCCTCTCAATATCTTGTATACCTCTATCATGTATCCTCTCATCCTCCTCTCCAAAGAGTAAAGCCCTAGCTCCCTTAACCTCTGATCATAATCCATACACTCTAAACCAGGCAGCATCCTGGTAAATCTCTGTACCCTTTCCAATGCTTCCACATCCTTCCGATAGTGAGGAAACCAGAACTGGACACAGTACTCCAAGTGTGGCCTAACCAGAGTTTTATAGAGCTGCATCATTGCATCGCGTCTCTTAAACTCTATCCCTCGACTTATGAAAGCTAACACCCCATAAGCTTTCTTAACTATCCTATCTACCTGTGAGGCAACTTTCAGGGATCTGTGGACATGTACCCCCTGATCCCTCTGCTCCTCCACACTCCCAAGTATCCTGCCATTTACTTTGTACTCTGCCTTGGAGTTTGTCCTTCCAAAGTGTACCACCTCACACTTCTCCAGGTTGAACTCCATCTGCCACTTCTCAGCCCACTTCTGCATCCTATCAATGTCTCTCTGCAATCTTCGACAATCCTCTATACTATCCACAACACCACCAACCTTTGTGTCATCTGCAAACTTGCCAACCCACCCTTCTACCCCCACATCCAGGTCGTTAATGAAAATCACAAAAAGTAGAGGTTCCAGAACAGATCATTGTGGGACACCACTAGTCACAACCCTCCAATCTGAATGTACTCCTTCCACCACACCCCTCTGCCTTCTGCAGGCAAGCAAATTCTGAATCCACCTGGCCAAACCTTCCTGGATTCTATGCCTTCTGACTTTCTAAATAAGCCTACTGTGTGGAACCTTATCAAATGCCTTACTAAAATCCATGTTGATCACATCCACTGCACTACCTTCATCTATATGCCTGGTCACCTCCTCAAACAACTCTATCAGGCTTGTGAGACAAGGTCTGCCCTTCACAAAGCCATGCTGATTGTCCTTGATCAGACCCTGATTCTCTAAATGCCCACAGATCCTATCTCTAAGAATCTTTTCCAACAGCTTTCCCACCACAGACGTAAGGCTCACTGGTCTTTTATTACCTGGTCTATCCCTACTACTTTTTTTGAACAAGGGGACAACATTCACCTCCCTCCAATCCTCCGGTACCATTCCCGTGGACAACGAGGACATAAAGATCCTAGCCAGAGGCTCAGCAATCTCTTCCCTTGCCTTGTGGAGCAGCCTGGGGAATATTCGGTCAGGCCCTGGGGACTTATCAGTCCTAATGCATTTTACCAACTCCAACACCTCCTCTCCCTTAATATCAACATGCTCCAGAACATCAACCTCACTCAAATTGTAATCAACGTCATCAAGTTGTCTCTCATTGGTGAATACCGAAGAGAGGTATTCATTGAGGACCTTGCTCACTTCCACAGCCTCCAGGCACATCTTCCCACATTGTTTAGGGAATAATGACAAGAAAAAAAGTCTGTGCATGCTCAAAAGAGCGCTGGAGAGAGAATTTCAGGGTTTTCCCGATTCGCAGTTGGTTGAATCCATGCATGCAGAACCCACGGATAAGGGGAGCCAACTGTATCTGAGACAAATAAAGCTAATCTTAAAAAAAGATCTGTCTTTTGCGGTAGCTCACATAGAAAGCTAGAGGTACTCAGCAGATCAGGCACCATCTATGAAGAGAAATAAATGGTGACATTTTGGGCTGGGACCCTTTATCAGGACTAGAAAGGAAGGGCAAAGAAGCTAGAATAAGAAGGTGGAGAGAGGGGAAACCCATACAGCAGGCAGGTGATAGGCAAAGCCAGGTGTGTGTTATTCTGAATTTCTACCATTTCTGGTGACAGGGACATGATTTCCACCAGGAAGTAAATGTGGTGGAATAGAAGCTGGCAGAACGGATTGTTTTGCTTCACTGACAAATGGAGAAGGGGCTCAAAATTGCCTTTTCCATTGGATACTGTTTCAGCCTGGCTCAGCTTCATTCCAACACTAAATAACTAACACAGAGGGATACCAAATAACTAACAGTGTGACACTACATCTCTTGGAATCCACACACAGCTGACATTTGAAAACCAAGCATGTTTGCAGGCATAATTAAAGCAGGAAGTTCTCTCATACGAGATGGCACAAAGACAACATTCCCTTCCACAATTACGGGCACTAAGTCAACACAGAAGAGAAAGGAACTATAATTATTGAAAGTGCTGAAGATAAAAGAATGTCCAAACTGCTGGGCACAGCTTAGCAGCTCTTTTCTGCTTGGAACCCAAGTATACCCTTTATTTTTAGCACTTATTGGCATAATTCAGTTAAGCTTGAACTATTCAGAGTCACAGAACACAAAAGCACAGAAATCGGCTCTTCGGCCCATCTAGACTTTAAAGAACTATTATTCTGCCTAGTCCCAGCAACCTGTACCCCTCCCATCCAGGTACCTATCCAAATTTCTCTTAAATATTGAAATTGGACGCACATTCATCACTTCTGCTGGCAGCTTGTTCCACGTTGTTACCACCCTCTGAGTGAAGAAGTTCCCTCCCATTTCACCTTTTGCCCTTAACCCATGACCTCTGCTGCTGATCTCACCCAACCTCGGTGGAGAAAAACGTGCATTTACTCTATCTATACCCATCATAATTTTGTAGACCTCCATCAAATCTCTCTTCATTTTTCTATGCTCTAGGGAATAAAATTCAAACCTATTGAACCTTTCCCTAAACTCAGGTCCCCAAATGCTGGCAACATTCTTGTGAATTTTCTCTGTACTCTTTCAATCTTATTGACATCTTTCCTGTAGGTAGGTGACCTGAATTACTTCTGAATAATCCAGATAGAACTGGTACAGTTTCAGTGGTGGACTGTACATTAGGAAACATGTCCCATCATAGAATTTGAAAATAGAACTAAAAGATCTCAGTTTAAAACAAAAACATCTGCAATCTTTTACTTCTCCATAAACAAAAAGAAGTCTGTTTTGTTTCCAAAACACATGGGTTTTTAAAAGGTCTGAATATTCCCAGCTGTCAATCCAATTTTGGAACAGTAGGCCATTCTCCATTACTAAAAGTCACAAGATTAAAGTTCGTACTGACCTTGCAGATGTACATTTAGTGGAGCATCTAGGGTGGTGAGGAAGAGCAACTATACCCTTTATAACTCTCTCATATATTCAAGCCTGTGTGCATCTTCTCACTTGATTCCAAGACAAGACGCACGGTATCAAATGTGAGAACAAGTGTTCGCCTGGTAAACTTTATGCTTCTGTTGGACAAATCCTCAGTAGTTTGGGGAACATTTGAAAGTCTGCACAGCTTGACTTGTTGATGGAAGAGTAGATTCACAAATCAACATTGCAACCACACCTGACTAAATAAAGTTGATTTCCATTAATGGCAAATGTGAGGGGACATAATTTTAAAATGATTGGAGAAAAGCATAGGAGGAATGTCAGAAGTAGGTTTAAAAAAACAGAGTGGTGGGTGCATGGAACACCCTCTGGGGTGCGAGAAGAGGCAAATACGTTAGGGACATTTAAGAAACTCTTAGGCACATGGTTGAAGGGAAAGTGGCGAGCTACATAGGAGGAAATCTTAGACTAGGTTAAAATGTTAGCACAACATCATGGACCAATGTTCTACGTTCCATGTAAATCCATTAATCAAAGAAATTATTTTTTAATTAAGAGAAACAATACAGTTACAGATTGTTTTTTTAAATTTAGAGAAACAATGCAATTACAGGCCTTTCTGGCCCAATGAGTCTGCACTGTCCAATTCCACCCATGTTAGCAATTAACAAATTAACCCATGGGTCTTTGGAATGTGAGAGGAAACCCATGTGGTCACAGGAAGAATGTGGTTCCTTAACGCTGTTATAGCTGGGGGGAGATAAGCTCCCACTACCCCGTAACTGCTCTCAGTGGAGTGTGTCGAAGATGGGCTCTGACAACCAAGCCCAGCTCCTAGCTTTTACTTAGGGCTTAGCTACTAAGCCCAGCAGAACCATTTCTACTGAGAGAAGGGGCAAAGGTGGGGTATTGGTGTCTTAAAACGGTAGCTTCAGGCTGATAGGCTGGCAGCTCAACTAGAAGGAAAACTCTGATCTCAAACCTCCACTGCCTTGCACTCATGGGGAAGGCTTCAGGAGCAAACCCCAAGGGAAAATCCAGAGTTGGAGTTCCTAGGCCAGTCATACGTTGAGTTCAACACTGATTGGCAAATCCTGTGCTGTCCCTGGACTCTGCCGCTCCTCTGGATTCATCAGCTGCGTGGAGAGGGGAAGCCTGCTACTCGGACAACAGCTTGCTCTCCATATTGTACTGCCCTGGCTTCTGGTTCATGTAGGAGGCTGGGATACAACAGTTATGGTTGACCTTGACCAATGAGGAGTACACAAACTCTTTACAGATAGCAGTAAAATTGAACCTGGACTATTGGCACTGTAATAGTATGTTAGTTTTTCTTTAAATCACCAAGCAAGGTATAAATCTAATAACTTTTTTGTTGTTTGTGATTTCTAGATTAAAATTAGTTCTAAAAATATAAAATTTACATCTTGCTCATTTGAAAGGGAGATAGCTCGATAACATTGAAGATAACACGTCACCCTTTCAACACGCACGCACGCACAAAACATGAAATTATTTTACAAAATGTCTGGATTCACAATATGTTAGAAAGGGGCATTACACTAACCACTATCTTACCATGGTGACCCATATATTTCCCCAGATTCCTACAGATATACATTTATGCCAATTTGACATAAATGGGAAAAAATAATTGTATTTATCAGATTTGGAAAAGGCTGCTGTTACAACTTCACAAACACGAGAAAGTCTGCAGATGCTGGAAACACAAAGCAACACACACAAAATGCTGGAGGAACTCAGCAGGTTAGGCAACATCCATGGAAAAGAGTGAACAGTCAACATTTCAGGCTGAGATCCTTCTTCGGAATGAGAGGGAAGGGAGGAGTAATAGGCAGGTGAGAAGTGAAAGATCAGAGTGGGGTAAAGAGGAAGGGTGGAAGAGAAGGGATTTTTGTTCATTGGGAGGAGAAATTGATATTCATACCATCAGGTTGGAGGGTACCCAGACAGAATATAACGGTGTTGCTCCTCCACCCTGAGGGTGGCCTCTTCCTGGCATAAGAGGGGGCCATGGATTGACACATCAGAATGGAAATGAGAATCAGAATTAAAATTGGCCATTGGGAAGTCCTATGGTGGAAGGTGAAGAAGTGCTCAACAAAACAGTCCCCCGATTTCGGATGGGTCTCACCAACGTAGAGGAGGCTGCATTGGGAGCGCTGGACACAATTGACGACCCCAGCAGGTTTGCAGGTGAAGTGTTGCCTCACCAGCACTGTCTGTCTGGGGCTCTGAATAGAGGTGAGGGAGGTGGTGTATGCAACTTCATTTCTTTTTGCATTTCAGTAAAAATGTTTCTCATTTGATAATCAGCAATTTCTGTGTTTGTTTGCAGGATAAATGTAGATCCAGTCCTCAACATCTTGTATCCTAAACACCATGCGTTTGTTTAGCACTCAAACTCTGCAAATGTTTTACTGCTGGATCTTCCCTTCAGCTACCACTCACTCAGCTCTGTCGTTATAATGAGACTGGTGATACTCAGTGTAGATGTCTAGATGAAGATGCTTATTCCCAGAATAACATTCTCTCAGGATTATCATGGAATAATATAGGAAGAGTTGCTGAGAAAATTATTACCAGAAGGAGCTATGCCTATCACTTCTCTGGGACTTCTGAACTTAAAATGTCTGCTGGTCCCAAGTCTAAGAAATTATGTTTCTAAGAAATGATGTTTTCAGTGACAAGGCAGCTAGTTGTGCTAACATTTTACAACACTAGCAACCTGGATTCAATTCTATTGTCTGTCAGGAATATGGATGTTCTCCTCAAGACCGTGTGGGATTCCTCTGGGTGCTCCAGTTTCCTCCCACATCTCAAGGATGTACCGGATAGCAAACTGTGGGCATGCTACATTGACCCCGAAAGCTCAGTGACCAACCAACGCACAGAAACAAACTGCACTCATACAAAAACATAATAACTAAAGAAAAATATACACTAAGAACACAAGTTGTAGAATCCTTGAAGGCGAGTCCAATAGGTTGTGGAAACAGTTCAGAATTTAGTCGAGTGAGAAGACCATAAGACATAGGAGCAGAATTAGGCTATTTGGCCCATCGAGTCTGCTCCGACATTTAATCATGGCTGATCCTCTTTTCTCCTCTTCAACCCCAGTCTCCGACATTCTCTCTGTAACCTTTGATTCCATGCCCAATTAAAAACCTATCAATCTCTGCCTTAATACACCCAACAACCTGGCCTCCACAGCTACACGTGGCAACAAATTCCACAAGTTTACCACCCTCTGGCTAAAGAAAGTTCTCTGCCTCACTGTTTTGAATGGATGCCCTCTAGCCTGAGGCTGTGCCCTCTTGTCCTAGACTCTCCCACCACGGGAAACATTCTTTCCACATCTACTCTGGTCACCAACCCGTCAATCTTTGAAACTTTCCCAGTAGATCTTCAAAGAAAATGTAAAATAAATACACAAATACTGTTGAGAGATTGTTTCCAGGTTGCAGGGTTTTAGTTCCGTTCTTTCTGCCCAGTGCCCATGTGTGTAGCTCCCCCCGCACTACAGTGTACGTCAGTGGTCCCCAACCACTGGGCTGCGAGGAAACTATAGGAGTCAGCTGCACCTTTCCTTATTCCCTGTCATGCCCGCTGTTGAACTTGAATCCACGCAAGGTCATCAGTTGCCTAACCGCAGTGATACTCTCGCGCCAGGGATCATTGGTTGGCCTCGGGTAACCGGCGGGAAGTGCAGTCGCTACTGGCCTGAAGCATTTAACACACCAAATGTTTGTGGGTAACCCGGTGCTAAAATATTCGCAGACGACCTAATTCGGGCTCAGGGTTTCGATGTCAGATCCGCTACCTTGCTGCGATCTACTGAAACAAACTTTTGTCGGCCGATAGATCCTACAAGGGTGGGCAGAGTTGTGCCCTGTCGCACTCCTCGCTCAGTCTGTCGCTCTCTCCAGACTGCGACTGCCGCGGCCCCGGCACAGGGACCTCCGGCCCTGACCTTGTCCTCTCACCTGACCCATGACCAACCTCACCTGGCCAAGGTGTCTGGCAGCAGGTGGGCCGGAGGCTGGAGTTCGGCCCGGAGGCTGTCTAATGAGGCAATGAAGCCCTCAAAACTGCTTCGGTACCTTGAGTCTGAGCACCCCACACTTAAAGACAAACCCGTTGAGTTTTTTTCAGCGGAAAAAACGTGAACAGCAGGGGACAGAAGCTAAGTGCAGAGAGCCGCAAAAACTAAATTGTGGAATAGACTGGACATAAGGAACCTGCTTCAAGTATCACTGTATTCCTGTCGTGTTTAACACCACCCACCCCCCCACCTGTCAGCTGGTCTGCATATTGTCAATATTAAACTGGTCCGTGGTGCAAAAAAAAAGGGTGAGTACCCCTGGTGTTTATACAGTATTTCTACTTCTGGTTTGTGGGGTTTTACTTCAGGTCTTTTCTGTCCTGGTGCGCATGCCTGTAACTAATTGATCTGGGGTCGATTTTGCCTTTTACTAAGGCCGAGGAAGGGGATCTTGGTCTTAAAAATGTTGGTGACCACTAGTCTAGTCCTTTCAATATTCAAAACCTTTCAATGAGATTCCCCCTCATCCTTCTAAATTCTACGTTACTGTGTTGCCCTTCTGTTTAAATCACTACCTGGGAATATGAGGCGAGTAAAACTCAAGAGGGTTGCTCTCTGAAGGCAAAGCAGACCCGAGGTGGCTTGATTTACACTGAAGTCAATCAAGCGGTTGAATTGATAGCTGGGTGTTTGTCAGATTAGGCAGGTTCTGCGAGGATCCAGATATAATTGTTGCAAGGTTTTCTCCACATTCCAGAAATGTGATGTACATATGATAATGGAACCAACATGGACACTTTTGAGTCAACTATCTTCAAGTCTTTAAATCCAGAAGAAAAAGGACTGCAGGAATCCCAGATAGTGAATTAAACAAAAGGGCAACACAGTAGCGTAGTGGTTCGCAAAGCACTTTACAGCATTGACAATCTGAGTTCAATTCCTGCCACCAGCTGTAAGGATTTTGTATATTCTCCAGGTGCTCCGATTTCCTCCCACATTCCAAAGATGTGCGGTTGGGGTTAGGAACTTGTAGGCATGCCATGTTGTTGCTGGAAGCACCGTAGCACTTGCAGGCTGATCCCAGCAAATATTCAGACTGTGTTGGTCGTCATAACGAACACCACATTTCACTGCATGTTTTGAGAAACATGTGATACATAAAGCCATGGAACGAGGAGGCCACTTAACCCCAAGGCTGCTCCACCCTTCAATACAAAGTCAGCTGATAACGTCTTCACCACAACACCACTTTCATGTACCCTTCCCATACCTCAATTCACTTGAAGTGACTGAATATATTCAAGTATTGACAGTTACTCTGCAATTATCGTGTAGGGAATTTCAAAGTTCCATGAACATCAGAAGAAATTCTTCCTTATTTCCTTCTGAAATTGATGACACTTAGACTGAGATAGTGCTCCCCCAGTTCCAGATCCCCCCAGAAGGAGAAATCTCCTCTCAGCATCCTTACGAACTTATGACATTAATAAGTTTTGCACTGTGTTTATTCTTATATATGATGAATATATTTCTGAAATAATAAACTATTTTAATAATATTGGTTGAAAACCGCAGAGCCTGAGTAAGATAGTTTTGCTTTCCCCTCCCCAATTAAGGACGAATTTCACGACATAGGGCAGGGAAAGTAAACCCGATTCTGACTCAACCTAGAATAACTATACTTGTTTGGTGTGGCATTGTGGGCCGAAGGGCTTGTATTGTGCTGTAAGTTTTCCATGTTTCTAATTGTCTTCACCGCAGAGCCCTTGCCATGTGACAGTCTGTCGATTAGCACAATTGTTTAGTAGTCAGCACATTCGCTTTACAGTGCCAGTGATGACCCATTGGGGATCGATTCCCACTGCTGTGGTGATCTTGTATGTTCTTCCCATGACAGCATGGGGTTCCACCAGGTTCTCCAGTTTCCTCCCACATTCCCAAGAAGCGCAGTTAGCGTTAGTAAGTTGTGGACATGCTGCGTTAGCGCCGGAGCATGGTGATACTTGCGGGCTGCCCCCCCCCACTACAAATTTGGTTGTCAACACGACACATTTTACTGTCCGTTTCAAGATACAGGTGATAAATAAAGCTGTAGAAGTAGGTCACTTCGCCCTGAGGGTGGTCCACCTTTCGATACAAATGTCAGATGATAACTTCCTCACCACAACACCACTTTTAAGTATCCTTCCAATACCTCTTCACATATTTAGGCACAGGGCTTGTTAGTTGTGGGCATGCTATGGTGGCACCAGGAGTGTGGCAGCACTTCGGCTGCAAGCATAATTCTTGCTGATTTGATGCATTTCACTCTATGTCTCGAAGCACCCGAATTTCTGTAACGTAGGATGTTTTGAAGATGCTGATAAGGTCAAAGCTTCCTCATTTAAAAAAAATCTGCAAAAGCTATTTTCAAGTACTAATTGAAGTGATGCATTCATTTACAATGGGAGGGGATATATCAATCAAGAGTTGCACATTCAATTCCTTTGTATTATAAAAGAGAGACGAAACTACAACAGCTTACAATAAACTGCAGACAAATCCAATCAACCTTTACAAATATTGACCAGTTCCTTAATTTGATCTCCGAAGTGGTATGCATCCAAAATTAGACTTCGAGGTAATAACGGTATCTCCAGGTTCCATAGAACAAGTTAAAAGCTAGACTAGAACATTAGAGCACAAAAGCTGCAGGAAGGCATGGAACTTATTTACATCTTACAATATTTCCTACAATTCATTTACAATTTCCTGTAATCTTATAGTAGTTGCAGCATTAATTAGCTTCGATAAATTTAATGAGCATTAGACCATAACACTTGGGAGCAAAATTACCATCAAATCCGCTCCATTGTTCCATCATGGCTGATTTATTTTCCTTCTCAACACCATTTTCCTGCCTTCTCCCAGTAACCTTTGATGACCTGACTAAGCAAGAAACTATCAACCTGTTTTAAATACAGCCAATGACTTGGCAATGAATTCTACAGATCCACCACTGTCTGGGTAAAGAAATACCTCCCAATCTCTTTTCTAAAGGGGCATTCTTCTATTCTGAGGTTGTGCCCTCTCGTCCTCCACTTGTCCAGCACAAGAAACATCTTCTCCATGACCACTCTATCTAGGCCTTTTTCTAAGTTACTGGCCCTTGGCCCCCAAGACCACATCCTGTGCCCCCTCTCCCTTTCCAGCCTTTACATAAAAACTAAAAAGAATTTTGATTCATGATGCACAGTGAAATAAAAGTAACTGCAAATTCAAAGCAGTGGCAAATAATTGCAAAAAATATTCAAATCTGATTAAAATGGAAAATAAAATATCTTTAATTAATCACAATTTTCATCAACAATTTTAGAGGATACATTAGTAATCCAACTATTCACTATTATATAGCTGTTGCAGTGAGATGGATGGGTTTGGGGCAGTGATATCAGCATCTCAACATAGTGCTGAATTTCACTCAGAAGGTATCTCAGATCCCCATGTTCAGCAACTTCGTCTGTTTCATTGCTTTCAAAGAAGTGGGATGATAACACTGAAACTCATTCCATAAAATATGTTGGAAAGGCAATAAAGAACATCTTAACCTTTTCCCACAGAGCAGGATAGCATTCAGAGATTTCTTTCTGCAACCAAAAATCATGATTTTTTTTTGAATCTAGACATTAGCTCAAAGACATTTTGGAGTGAGATCAGTTCTTCCTCCATCCTTCCTGTTAATTCATCACTACAGGTGTTCAGGAATGGATTTATTACCCAACTTGGATCAAGAGAAGATCCTGAAACTTCAGTCACGTCTTTATGCGACTCACACTGGTGGGCACAGTATACTTGAATATCGTCATCTGATATTCTTTCTTTCCCAACTCAGAGACTTTGAGAAATTGAAAAAAGGCCACTGTCATACATAGAGTTAACTTGGACAGAAATGTGGAGATGACTGATTTGACTTGATAAGATTTACATCATTTCCTTGCAATTGAAGATCGATTTCATTAAACATTGTGAAAAATTCTGACAAACAAGCAATGTCACACCAAATATTCTTGAGTTGATTTCTGAGTGAAACATTTGAGTCTTCAAAGAATTTTATCACAGCTTAAAAAAAAACGCATAAAATCATCTCAGGTAGTTTCCTTTTAAGAGCCATCTGACTTCTATGTGCAACAGCAAGTGTTCAATCTGTTCATCTTCTCAATACAAAGTTTTCAAAGTAGTTGAAAACTGAGAGATTGGGATTTGGTTTTATTTGTCACTGTGATAGCAGTATCTAATAATTTATGCACCTGATCACATAGGTTTTTGTGACAAATTGTCTGCGAATTACACAGTGAATATGTTCGGTACAGCTTTTTTCAAGTAAATAACCCCATGGTGGTGTCCTGTCATTGATGATGCCCCATCTGTTGTACAGGTAAGAATATTGGTAAGTAGAATATCCTTCTCCTTGAAAATTGCTCAACAACCCAAAATATTGACTCCCCTTTCATACCCATTTCTAGTCCCCCTGCAAATAGCAGCTCTTCAACCACGCTTTCATCTTCTGTGAAGTCAACGTAACCAAGAAACAAAGATTCGTTGCCTGGCAAAGTTGACTCATCCAACCACAGAACAAATTCCATTGTCCCAAGTATGTTGCACAATTTGTCTTTCACATTGTCAGACATTTCCTCTTTGAACAGAGTTGTCGCTGAGCGGGATCACTTTAATTCTTTAATCTGGTGAGTTATGGAAAACTGTACTCAGAACCTCACTTACTGCTGGCAGAATCAGTTCTTCTCCAACTGTATGGAGCTTTCCAGATTTAGTAAAGAGCAAAGGAATGTTATATGAAGTATGCAAACCACCACTGTTTTGTTGTGGAATGCTGGCAAACATATTTTGAAGTGTTTTCTGTTTCTGAAAGGTTTCATGAAATGGCTGAAAATAAGCCAAGTTCTTATTTGCTTTATCAGAGTACATTCTCTGCAAATTTTCAAGAGGCCTGGACAGTTTCATACCTCATTTGAAAAACTTTTTCCACACAACACTTGGTGCTGGTAAAAATCCATATTTACTGTCTATACTTCTATACTTCCACACTATACTGTCTATACTTCTTTCTCATTGGTCTGCTTCTGCCATTGTAAAGATTAATGACCAGGGTCAATTGCCTATTGTTTAAGTCTAATCTCAGACCCAATGAAGGGGAAAGGTTATGACAGCATAATAGCTGAGGCAAAGCCCGACTCTCTGCCTGAAGCTACATGAAGTGGGACAGCAATATCTTCATCGGGGCATGGGCTAGAGAAATGTGGTTAAGACCATTCGGGAAGCCAGATTCTGAACTTAACCTCATTGAATGCCATACCCCAATTCATAGGAACTGTGACCCTGCCTGATTAGAGTATGGGAATTGTACTAGCCAATACTGTAATGACAGTGATAATATACTGGTCAGGCCCGGAAATAACACGATCTATTCAGTCTC
This sequence comes from Hypanus sabinus, assembly GCF_030144855.1. NCBI lineage: Eukaryota > Metazoa > Chordata > Chondrichthyes > Myliobatiformes > Dasyatidae > Hypanus > Hypanus sabinus. The sequence goes on along the minus strand of NC_082712.1, from coordinate 167,391,852 downwards.
GATTTCTCATGATATGCCAATACAGAAGTGTCACATTTCTTTCATCAACTATAACACACTTCAAGCACAAACACACTTCTGAGAGCAGTGGATCAGCAAGAAATTACTTGATCATTGTAATGAATTATGAGGCACTGAGCATCAAATGCTTATAATAAGTAACTCATTTCTTAAATTAAGACTGCAATCTCTCAGCTACCTCCCTTGCTACTGATCACTCCCCCCCACTGCCCTCCTCATCTTTATCACTCCCTTAAAAGTTCCCAGCACACCCGGGGGTGACATTACTCACTTTGGAATCCACTGTTGTACACAGACCCGAGGACCGATTTGATCCAAGCTTTTAACAGTTTTTCTTATGAAGTGTTAGATCACTTCTGAAAGACATATTGTAGTGGTCACTCTATTGGGCACATCTGGTTGTTAATGCAAATATCTAATCAGCCAATCATGTGGCAGCAACTCAAAGCAGAAAAGCATGCAGGCATGGTCAGGAGGTCAGTTGTATGTCAGAAATTTGCAATTTATCCTATTGTGTCGCTGTCAGAAGGCTGACCCCAAGGTTCTGATCAGCATCAGAGTCACAGAGCACTATAGTACAGATACAGGCCCTTTGGCCTATCTAGTCCATGCTGAACTCAGACATCCCACCCTGCAAAAACTCATTTCAGTGAGGTAGCACCATCAATTTGCGAGACACTCCCAGGAGTGGTGGGATGTCTGCAATAGAGTAGCTCCTTAGCTGCTAGCCAGCTAGCTTAAGTAGCGTTAGCCATGCTAATGAATGAATGGCACCTGTTAAGCTCACCTCAACATGTCCCCTACATTTTGTCCCACCATGGACAATGGTCTCTCACTCTCTCACAAAAATAAATACGATTTCCGGGATATTGTATATAATTTGTGGGCATCAGGGAGCCGCTATCAATATGTGGGAGACTCCCGGAACTTCCGGGAGAGGTGGGATGCCTGCGAACTGTTCTTCTGCCTAGATCAGCCCATAGGTGAAGGTGAACCACAATATATCCCCTCCCTTTAATATACTTATCCAAACTTCTCGTAAACATTGCAATCAAAGCTGTATCCACAGCTTCCACTGACAGCTCATTCCACACTCTCGTTGCTCTCAGTGACAAAGTTCCCTGCAACCAGGTTGAGTTAAACCTTAGCTCATGACCTCTGGCTTTAGTCTCACCCAACCTCAGTGAGAAAGCCTGCTTGCACTTACCCCATTTAAAACTTTCATAATTTTGTATACCTCTATCAAATCTGCTGTAGTTTTCCGACACTCTAGAGAACCCATGTTGCAAAACTTGTTTGGCTTTGGTTTTGGCCACCATCTACTATAATGAAGCAGTAATTCCTGTTCTGTGCCAATCATAAATGCAAAATATTAGATGATCCTATAATTGGCTGCCATTATAGATATTTCTACCAATCTTTTTCAGTGACCAAGGTCAAGTTGATTCTGCCTCATAACTACTCGCAGAAAACATTTAATTGATAATTAAAAGTTAGATTATTCTCTAACAACAGCATTACAGATTTGGAATGGAGAGACCTGTTTCGCCGTGGTGACTGACCGCCACCAGATCTACACTCAGTGGCCACTTTAGTAGGTGCAGGAGTGGAACGCAGTCTTGTACTGTAAGACTTGTACTGTACTTTAATGAACTTTCAGGTGGAAAGAATTAAAGACTGGCTTTATTTGTTGTATGTACATCGAAACAATAAGCAAAGTGCACCATTTTGCATCAGTGACTGAGGATTTCATCACACTTCCAGCACCACCATAGCATTCCCACAACTCACCAATACCAAGCACGTCTTTGAAATGTAGACAGAAACTGGAGTACCCAGAGGAAATCCACAGTGTTGGGAGGAACGCACAATCATGATTGCACTGTAATGTTACAATTCAACTGTAAAGGGAATATGCTAACCACTAGGCCTCCATGCACTACATTAATGTAGTTTAAATAGCTATGTAACTATCATTCTGCAAAAACATGACATCTCCTCAAAAATTAGCTTATTTCAAATGTGTACAATGTCAAAAGAAGTTGTGAACAGCGAGTGCAGCACCAGACCCTGAGGAATACAACTTCTTTCACATTCCTTATTCCTTCTCTGTTTTACAGCTAAAAACATTCTGTGCTCAAACAGTCAGAGGTTCCACTGTACCTACCACCCCACCAGCCTCTGCATCCAGGACATAATTCTCCGTAACATCTCCAACTGGATCCCACCAACCAGGCACATCTTTACAACTTTCTCTGCCCAACCACCCAGCCCCCCCCCCCCCCCCACTTTCGCAGGGATCTCTCCCTACTGGACTCCCTTGTCCATTCATCCCTCCTCGCACTTACCCTTGCAAGCAGAACGAGTGCTACACCTGCCCTACATCTCCTCCCTCACCACCAGTTAGGGCCTCAAACAGTCCTTCCAGGTGAGGTGACACTTCTCCTGAGAGTCTCTTGTGGTCAAATAGTATATCTGGTGCTCCCGGTTTGGACTCCTACATATCGGTAAGAAAAGATGTAGATTGGGAGACCACTTCACCAAGCACCTACACTCCGTCTGCCAGAAAAAGCAGCATCTCCCAGTGCCTACCCATTTTAATTCCGCTCCCCATTCCTATTCTGACATGTGCATCCGTGGCTTCCTCCATTGTCGTGCAAGGCCACACTTAGGCTGGCAAAACAAAACCTTATATTCTGTCTGGGTGCCTACAACCTGATGGCATGAACATTGATTCATCGAACTTCTGGTAATGCTGCCCTCTCCCCCCCTTTTTACCATTCCCCATTCCCATTACCTGCCCATCACCTCCCTCTGGTGCTCCTTCCTCTTTTCTTTCTTCCATGGCTTTCCATCCTCTCCCATCAGATTCCCTCTTCTCCAGCCCTGCACCTCATTCAAACAACTTCTCAACTCCTTATTTCACCCCCCTCCAAGTTTCACCTATCACCTTGTGTTTCTCCCTCCGCTCCTCCCATGTTCTAACTCTGATTCCTCATCTTTTTTTCTCCAGTCCCGCTGAAACGTCTCAGCCTGAAACGTAGACTGTGCTCTCTTCCATAGATGCTGCCTGGCGAGTTTCTCCAGCACTTTGTATGTTGCAAAGATTTTACTTGATTGTATTCTCCCACAACTGTTGATACAGGCGACATTTCCAATGCCATTGTTCATTAAATGCCGATTTCAATAGCAACAGCAGTAAGAATTTTGAAAACAAAGATAAGTTACTAAAAAAAGACCAGAAGGAACAAACATAACTAGAAATGCCAAGTCTTTTAGATTGGCCAAGTTATTTGCTGTCAACATAGCCCAAGTTGACAGAACTCAAGACTCACAATACCAAGGATGAGGCCTATTAGTCAGCCATTCCTTGACTACTTTTACTGAACCTCCAAGCTCAAATCCTCCAACCAGAACAATAGTTTATGTTTCAGCACAGACTGGATAGACTGAAGGGCCTGTTTCTGTGGTGTACTTTTCTTGGACTTTAAATTCTAGCAGGAAATGGCTAAATTCAGCCCAGAATGTGCGCTGACACTTGTGGGCTGCCCCCAGCGCACCATTAGTTTGTGTAATTGTAAACACAAAGGCGCATTTCATTGTATGGTTCAATGCACGTCACAATTTAATTTGAATCTGAAGTGGCCTCTCAAGCTTGTTCCACTACCAAATAGCATGAGAGTATATCCAATCCCCTGACATCCTTTTCCTCATCCATTCTCCAGGTTTTCTGGTCCATTGATCTCCAGAACCAAGCTTCAGATAATGACTGAGCATCCACAACAGGTAAGTGTAGAATTCCTCAGATTACTAGCTTTGTGCAGAAAGACATTCCTCACAACTGTCCCAAATCACTGACTCCTGAAATGAGTTCACATCCACTACATTTAGATTCTCCAGAATAAAACAACTTCTTTGGGAAACCCCTTAGTACTTTGCACAGTGCATTTCAGCAGAGTTTTGATTTCCAACCCATTCATATTCCAAATAAAAACATAAATAATTCAGGGAGCCATTTCAACCATTCTTGGTGTGTGTATTTCTCAATTCACTTTGCTTGTGTACTATTGTTATTGAAGAAACAACCAATGAAGAGCACTGTATTTGTAACATAGAAACCAGTCGTTCCTCCCTGCTAGTTTGGATTGGCCTGCTGCACCACAGCCTTCACCCATTCTTTAAACAAAATTAAATAGTCACCTTCTGTTCCTGTTTCTCCTCCATAAGTTTTTTTTAAAAAAATACTTCCCCTGAGGAATTTTCCTCATCTACACAACAGGTTCCATGCACCAACAGTGCTGGGTAAAATAGACCCAACTGAAGACTTTCGTAGAAATAAATACAGAAATGCAAACTAAAAGAAGGCAACGTAACAATTAAAGTTTAATTACTTGGGAAGCACATTATAACATATAATAATATCCAACAGTAAACCTGATGTTGAAATTAGGAGGAGGATTGGGATTGCTAAATACACGTTTGTGCGTGTGAGCAAGATACCAAAGAATAACATAATTTCTATGGGTATGAAACTCAGTTCTGTGGTGCTATGTTCATTCCATACCAACGTATGGAATCATATGTTGGACAATACAAAAGCTAAATGAAAGAAGACTTGAAGCTCCAGAAGTGTGGTTTTTGAGAAGAATGATGAAAATAGTGTGTAAATACCAAGTAACAAATGAGGAAGTGTGGTGAAAAGCCAGACCAGGAAGAGAGTTGATATCATCAATTGGGAAACAGCAGGTTTGAATTTCTGGGACACATACTGAGGAAAGAGAAGCTTGAACATCTTGTAGTGATGGGAAGAAGCAATGAAAGAAAAAGTCAGTGCATGACATTCACAAGTTACATCAAGGAATGGACAAGTAAAAGTTTTGAAGAGCTTTTTAGAACATCTCAGATTAAAGACAGATGGAAGACCATGATCACCCATGTCATACAACATAGCACATAATGAATGAATTTCTGAAGTAAGAATGTAGAATCTCTTACGCCCAACCTATCAAAATTCAGTTTTTAAAAACCACTATTGAAATGGCCTCTTCCTTAATCCATCTTTTCCAACTGCAGTTAACTCTTAGTATGTGGCGACTGATGTAGCCTCACTGAAAAGCAATTCATCAATGTGAACAAAACCAGTGTTGACTTTCCTGACACTGTAAATTGCAATAATCTCAACAGCCACTTGGGGTGTGGTTGTATTCAATGCAATACAACATCAGTAGACTTCTCCTAGCGCATGTTTGACAATTTTATTTTTAGCTCCCATAATAAATATATTGCTTCTGCAATAATGCAGTTAGGAATAGCACTAATAAAGCAGCTTACTGACAGTGGAAGCCTTCTCTACATTACACAACACTGGATAGGTGGCTGGTGTATGTTAAATACTTTGTAGTCACTTTATTAATGCCATTGCATATTCTTGTCAACTGTTAATAATTTGGGCTGACAAAGATGGATGGAATAGACCTTTTGGAATTTGAACAGATCCAGGGCTGTTTACAAAGCAGATCCACTCCAAGAATAATAAAATCCTATTTCCTCAAATGCACTAAATTGGGATACTTGTGCCTTAAATAACTTGAACTATTGGATAACCTCTTTTGCTCAAAGAAACTGACCCGGAAGGGTCTTGGGGAGAATTGGGGGAGGTGGTACTGGCAACAAGACTTTCTGGAGCCCAGATTGAAAAAAAAGGGTTTTGCTTACATTAACTTAAAAAAAAGTCTGAGAAAAAACATTTCTATTTGGCACCAAACCAGAAAGAATGCTTCCAACTGCATTAATTTCAAACGCAGTAATTGAGGGCATTGAAAGCTTTACAGAAACGACAACGTCAGCATTCATTTTGTTCCCATCGTTTGGGGACAAAGCACTAAGGGACAGAGCCAAGGTTTCAGTCTCAGCATCTGTTATGTGGCTCTCAGCTTGAGGGAACACAAGCTTACTGCTGTGACAGTAACTCAATAATTATACATGCGTCTCACAGGAAATCTGAGGAGCAATGGTGCTACTGCTGACCCATCGCAATATGATGCCAGACAGGAAGACCAAGTCTATAATGCCCGCACTGTCATCTCCATAAGGGTCAGGTACTGGAAGCTGCTCCCTAACAGACAAGGCTCTTTAATTCTGGAGGAACTCCGCAGGTTTTGTATGCATTGCTCTCTGTTTCCAACATCTGCAAAATCTCGTGTTTATCGCCCCCTTTGCTCTGTTTATTACACTCAATGTTTTCCAGCCATGCCCATTTTTGTTTACCCACCTGATATTTGACCAAGGACACATAGGATCAGAATTAAGCCATTCAGCCCATCGATTTTGCTTTTCATTTTATTATGGTTGATCCATTTCCCTCTTAACCCCATTCTCCTGGCTTCTCCCTGTGATCTTTCATGACCTGACTAATCAAGACTTCTATTAACCTCTGCCTTAAATGCATCCAAAGACCTGCCTCCTCAGGCCCTTGAGACAATAAATTCTGCAGATTGACCAACCTCTGGCTAAAGAAATTCCTCATCATCTCTGTTCTAAAAGGACATCCCTCTACTTTGAGACTGTGCCTCCTGGTCCTAAAATCCCCCGCTAAAGGAAACATCCTCTTCACATCCACTCTATCTAAGCCTCTCAACATTTGATAGGTTTCAATGATATCTGCTCCTTATTCTTCTGAATTCTCACGAGCACAGGGCAGAGCCTTCAATCTCTGCTCATACGATCCTCCTTTCATTCCCAGGATCATTCTTGTTAATCTTCTCTGAACCCTCTCCAATGTCAGCACATCCTTTCTTAAATAAGGGCCCCAAAACTGCTCAGAGAATTCTGCTCACATAGGAACAGAGTTAGGCCAATTGGCTCATTGAGTCTGTTTCACCATTTAATTACGGCTGATTTATTATCCCTCTCCATCCCCATTCTCCTGACATCTCCCCATAACCTTTGACACCATTATAAATCGTGACCCTATCAACCTGTTTTAAATATGCCCAATGGTTTAGCCTCCAGAACAATCCATGGCAATAAATTCAACAAATTCACCACCCTCTGGCCAAGGAAACACTCCTCATCTCTAGTCTAATGGGACATCCTGTTCTGAGGCTATGTCTTCTGATCCAAAATCTCTAACTAATGGAAACATCCTCTCCACAGCCATTCTATCTGAGCCTTTCAAAATTTGGCAGGTTTCAATGAGATCCCCCCTCATCTTCTAAACTCCAGTGAGTTCCGGCCCAGAACCATCAAATGCTCCTCATACAGTATGTTAATTCTTTAATTCCCAGGAATGTTTGTGTAGAACTCCTCCGGACCCTCTCCAATGTCAGTACATCTTTTATAAGATGAGGGCCAAAACTGCCAGCAATACTCAAAATGTGGTTTGCCCAATGTCTTGGAAAGCCTCAACACTGCATCCTTGCTGTTACATTCTAGTCCTCTTGAAATGAATGGATTTGCTTTCCTTAGTACCAACTCATCCTACACTTTAACCCTTAGGGAACCTGCACTTGAACTCTCAAGTCCCTTTGCACTTCTGATTTCTGAATTTGCTTCCTGTTTAGAAAGTAGTATTTGCCTTTACACGACCATACTTTTGTGATTACTTACATTTATCACAACTTTGACAATTTGTTCTTGTGACTTCAATTTTGTTTTTTTTCCCTCTATTACTTATTTTACTCTTCCTTTATGAACATTAATAACCTCCATCCTAAAGTAAGTTTCCACACCAGTAATCAGTTTCTTCTCTCCCCAGGGAACCTCCACTCATTTCTAATTTTCTGGTTTTAGTATGGGATTGTTGTACAGAGAAGGGGAGTTCTGGTGCCTTGACCAGAATTAATGTCAGCTAAAAACACCTTACTGGTTGTTATTACACACTTAACGGGAGATTGCTGTGTACAAACTAGTTGTAACAGTCCTACTAAACAACAGTGACTGCAGTTCATATTGGACTTTACACTTCAATAGTGTAGTGGTTAGCATGACGTAATTACAGCTCAGGGCATCAAAGTTCAATTCTGGCATCCTGTGTAAGAAAATTAGCATGTGCTTCCCTTTGTGCGCATGGGTTTCCTCCGGGTGCTCTGGTTTCTTCCCAGTCCCAAGATGTACCAGTTAGTAGGTTAAAGAGTCACGGTAAATTGCCTTGCGGTTAGGCCAAATATTAAAACAGAAGTTTGGTTAATGGATGTGATGAGATGAGGGGCCTGTTTCACTGCTGCACCACTCTAGTGCCCTTGAATGAAAAATCCTACAAAAGGTAGTGGATTCGGCCCAGTACAACATGGGTAAAGCCCTCTAACCATTGAGCATATCTACATGAAACAGTGTCACTGGAATGCAGCATCCATCATCAGAGATCCCCACTACCCAGATCAGACTCTTCCCACTGCTGCCACCAGGTGGAAGGCACAAGATCCTCCAAATTCATGTACAGTTTCCACCCCTCAAACTTCAGGCTCTTGAATAAAAGGGGATAACTACACTCACTTGCCCCATTACTGCAACGTTCCCACAACCAATGATCTCACTTTTAGGACTACCTCATTATCTAATTTTCCTCTGTAGTTATTGCTATTTATTTATACTTGCATTTGCACAGTCCTATGCAGTGGCTGTACACTCTAGCCGATCTTTCATTGTATCTGTTTTAGTTACTATTCTATAGATTTGCTGAGTTTGCCCACAGGAAAATGAATCTCAGGGTTGCATTTATGTACTTTGACAATAAATTTACGTTGAACTTTAAATCTGTACACATTGCCAGCAAGCTAAGATTTCTGCAGGCATTATTACTCCTTTGAGGGCATCACATCAGACACAAAGACCAAAAGCTCAACTCCAATTTGAATTGTCAGAGCACTGACATCTCAAAGACATAACATATAACAGAACTGCACTGTATAAGCCCTTTGGCCCACAAAGTTGTGCCGACCTTTTAACCTACTCTAAAATCAATCTGGGCCGGCTGGTGGTGCATCAGCATTGGACTTCAAAGCAGATGATCTTGAGTTCAAACCCAGCTGGGTCCCAACCCGAGTAGCAGCAGTATCTGTGTAGAAGAAAGGCCTGGCAATCTACTTCCGTATCTTGCCATGAAAACATGAAGGTCACGAAGAGTCTGACTGGACTGAATGACTGAGCAACAACAACAAAATCAATCTACCATTCCCTACAATATGGCATGTCATTTTTCTATCATTCATAGCCCCCAATGTATCTGCCTCTACCACAATCCCTGGCAGGGTGTTCCATTCAAGTTCAATTATCATTTAAGCATACATGAATACCCACCTACACTCTGTCTGCCAGAGGAAGCAGGATCTCCCAGTGGCCACACGTTTTAATTCCACATCCCATTCCCATATGTCCATCCATGGCCTCCTCTACTGTCAAGATGAAGCCACACTCGGGTTGGAGGAACAACACCTTGTATTCCATCTGGATAGCCTCCAACTTGATGCCACGAACATCAATTTCTCTAACTTCTGTTAATGCCCCCCTTCCTCTTCTTACCCCATCCCTAATTTTTAATTAAAAACAAAGTTCTCTTTCCCTCTCACAATAACTCCTTGACTTGTTCTCCATCTTCCTCTGGTGCTCTCCTTCCCCCTTTCTTTCTTGCAAGGCCTTCCGTCCTATGATACTCCCCTTCTCCAGCCTTGTATCCCTTTTTGCCAATCAACTTCCCAGCTCTTAACTTCATCCCTCCCCCTCCTGTCTTATCCTATCATTCTGGATCTCCCCCTCCCCCTCTCAAATCTCTTAGTACCTCTTTTTCTCGTTAGTCCTGATGAAGGGTCTCGACCCGAAACGTCGACTGTACTTCTTTCTGTAGACGCTGCCTGGCCTGCTGCGTTCCATCAGCATTTTGCATGTGTTACTTGAGTTTCCAGCATCTGCAGATTTCCTCGTGCTTGCATGAACACCCATAAACACAGTCTAACAAAACAGCATTACTTGGGGGCCAAGGTCCAAACTCTACCAGCAATCATACACAGCACACATAGCACATACAAGTGTGACAGCAGTCATGCAAAAATAACATGGTCCAAGTGTCCTGTCCTGTAGATTGATGGTGCATGGGATGTTGTTGGCAAGAACAAGCCTGCAGCAGTCTGATCACATTCTAGTTTCTCTTTGACTGAGTGAACGCCGAAAGGCAGCATCAATGGGTGGAGTCAGCCCTCACCCCAGCATGGATGCCACACCACACCGCCTTCAGTGCCGCTTCACTGGGTGGCTGCAACTGGCGACCCTGCGGCTCGAGGGCCTGTTCTGCTCTACAACAGAGGCCATGCAGCTTCCCTACTATCGGTCTAGTCAATGAACCAGACTTGCAGTATTCTACATCACCAATGTCCAACAGGGTCTTGCGATCACAAGAAAAATGTCCATGACAACCAGCCACACTGTGTTAGACTGGTTACTGCCTCTGAAGCCTTCCTGTAGCAGGTGGCAGCACAATCTGTACCAATTCCAGCACCTCTGCTTTCAGCAACTGACTGATGACGAAGAAAAACTTCAATACCATATTTAAGTCCTACTGTAGGGTCTTGGCCCAAAACAATGACTGTACATTTTCCCCCCATAGATGTTGTCTGGCCACAACAACAACCTCTCACTCAATAGCATCAGGTCCAAGAAGATGATTATTGACTATAGGAGGAGGAAAATTAAGGTCCAAGAGCCAGTCCTCATCGGGGAAAATCAGAGGTGGAGAGAGTCAGCAACTTTAAATTCCTCAGTGTTATCATTTCAGAGCGTCTGTTCCTGAGTGAAGTAGGCAAGAGCCATTATGAAGAAATAATGGCAGCACTTCTACTTTCTTAGAAGTTTGCAAAGGTTTGCTCATCATCTGAAACCTCAAAACACGTCTATAGATATGTAGTGAAGAGTGTATTGACTGGTTTCATCACAGCTTGGTATGGAAACACCAATGCCTTTGTATGAAACAGCCTTCAAAAAGTAGTGGATATGGCTCAGCTCATCATGGGTAAAGAAAGCCCTCCCCACCATTGAGCACATCTGCATGGAGCACTGTTGCAAGAAAGCAGCATCCATCATCATCCAACACTATCTAGGCGATGCTCTCTTCTCACTGCTGTCATCAAGGTGGTAGTACAGGAGCCCAAGGACTCACACCACCTGATTCAGGAACAGTTATCATCCCTCAACCATCAGGCTCTTGAATCAGCGGGCATAAATTCACACTGCGTCACTGACACATAATCCAATGACTCTTCATCTTATGTTATCAATACTTATTGCTTACTTACCTATTTTTCTTTTTGTATTTGCACAGTATGTTGTTTTATTTACACACTATCTTACATCCGACATCCCTCCTATATTTTTCTCCAATCACTTTAAGATGATGCCCTCTTTATTAATTGTTTCAGCCATGGGAAAAAGTCTCGGACTGTCCCATGAGAAATTGTTTTAGGTAATGCTTTTTAATTTCCGTTTGACACTAATGTGTAAAGCCTATTGTTGAAAGTTTCACTCAGCCCAAATCTAATCTGTCAGAGAAAGGATGCCTTATTTTATGTGAACTGCGTAAACCACAATCTCCCTCATCACAAGTAGCTAATGGGAAGAACAAATCTATTTTTCGGTTATAAAGCATTCTGTCAAGGTTGTGACAGGTGATTAAAAAGTGCCAATTCTTTCTACTACCAGAAAGGATTCCAGCAGATGGCATCTGTTTACTGGGCCACTTGCAGTAGAGACTGAAGGTACTGGGCACTTAAGCAAGGACTCTTTTGATCATCTCAGGAATGAAGCATTTGCACCTTCAACTCAACCCACTTAGCGAAACATTAACAAACTTTTAACTTTTTATTAAAGTGGTGCAAACAAATCCAAGTATTTAAAATGCTATTTGTGACAGATGACGCATACACAAAAGTAAATACAGAGCTGGAGACAGCGGAGCCAGAGACTAGAAGACCTACCCCATTTTCCCCCTTCAGCTTTTAGAAATATGGGATGTGGGGGATGAATATGCCAACAACCTCGCTAAAAGAAAAACTGAATCATCCCAAGTCTTTGCTCAGCAATACAAGTGGTAGTACCTCGGTGGTCAGAGATTTCACTAAAGATTCCTGCTACTATCTGTAAGGAGTTCGTACATTCTCCCTGTGGCCATGCAGGTTTCCACCGAGTACTCTGGTTTCCTCCCTCCTTACAAAGACATGCAGGTTGAAGGTTAATTGGTCACATGGGCATTACTGGGCAGTGCCTAATTACACAGGTGCCATTGGGCCGGAAGGGTTTGTTGCCATGTTGCATCTCAAAATAAGAAATAATGGGTATCGTGGTTCTGTGCCTGGGAGGCTAATCATAATTAAAGGGGTATATAGAGATGGATTAAATAACTTTACCCACTTAGCTTTGGAGATCGGGAGTATTTCTGCAGAACATTTACCTCAAGGGATTAAAACAGATATGTAGTCCTTGTGAAGACAAGTGGAATGCTGGAGTTTATTGCAAGCACTGACCTTTTCCCTCAGTAGTTTCCTTTATCCTGAAGCAGGGAAACTATTCCTTCTTTCACATGAATGCCACCATTGTGGTAAGTTCAACAGACAAGTGAGAAAGCCTATTAAGTTTTCACTCAACTCCATCTTCCTTTGAGACAAATCTCAGAGTCCACATATATAAGAGTGTTGGATTAACAGGAAAGATGAGTTAACAGACCAATTGTTTCATTATATTTTACTAAACAAGGCATATTTTAAGACATTTGAGTAACAAGTTTTTAATCCAGCAGCAAATGATGGCTAAGAAGGTCTAGATAAGAACTGAAAAGCATCCAAGGGGAAAAGACTTAAAGAACATACAGTGCGAAAATGGACCATTAAACCCAAACAAGAGAAAATCTGCAGGTGCTGGAAATCTGAGCAACACACACACACAAAATGGTGGAGGAACTCAGCAGGTCAGGCAGCATCTACGGAAAAAAGTACAGATGATGTTTCAGCCCGAAACCCTTTGGCAGAACTAGAGAGAAAAGGCTGAGTAGTAGATTTAAAAGTTAAACCAACTAGTCCATGATAGTGATCTTATTCCACTTCAACCTCTCCATATCATTATTATGGGCATAACATTCTGATACATATAATTGGTATATTTATACTCTCAAAGTCACTTGGGCTTCATTTCAATTCTCATCTTCCAAGTAATGTGATGGTCTTAAATTCATCCAAATTTGTCAAAATTTATTTGCCAGTAATATTTCTGTCTGTAGATTTGTTTACATACTCAGATATCTAAAGTGTAAAACAGAGGTGAGTGTATGTATCAGGCCCTGTAAAATGATGCTGGAGAGGTAGTAATGGGGGAGCAAGGAAACTCCGGATGAAGTGAATAAGTATTTTGTATCAGTCTTCACTGTGAAAGACACCAGTACTATGCTGGAAGTTTGAGTGTGTCAAGGGCAGAAATGTGTGAAGTTGTCATTTCTAGGGATAAGATTAATGGGAAACTGAAATGTCTGAAGGTAGACAAATCACCTGGTCCAGATGGTCTACACTGCAGGGTTCTGAAAGTGATGGAGACTGTGAAGGCATTAGTAATTACTTTTCAAAAATCAATTGATTCTGGCAATTTCAAAAAGGGAGAGAGGCAGAGGAAAGGAAATTATAGGCCAATTAGTCTGACCCCAGTGTTAAGAGTCGACTGTTAAGGGTAAGGATGTTGGGGTACTTGATAGCACATGATAAAATGGGCTGTAGTTAGCATGGCTTCCTTAGGGAAAATCTTGCCTGACAGATCTGTAGTAATTCTCTAAAGAAGTAACAAGCAGTATAGTCAAAGGAGAATCAGTGGATGTTGTGTAATTAGATTTGCAGAAATCTCCACCCCCAAGGATAAGGGTAGCAGGCACATTGGACCACGCTGCATACTTGATCATTTCCAACTCACATACCACCTTGACTTGAAGATATACTCCTTCACTGGAATCTAAATACTGGGACATCATTCCCAACATCCCTTTACCAGAAAGGCTGCAGATATTCTTGGAGACCATTAACTGCAAGGATAATCCCATCTTTTGAGCTTGACACACCACTGCTGTTACATTAAAGTTCAAGATGGAAAGATTCACTCTTCATACACAATTGCTTGGTATTAGGTCTCTTTTGGTAATACTAGATGCACTATAATATCACAACAGCAGATTGTATCCTGCTCCTAAAATTTGGTTGCACTGGAACATTGGAAGCAGAGTACAGCACATGTGACTATGTAGCACATTCAGTAAAACCAACTCAAGTTGAAATTCTGGACGAGGCTGCTGTATTAAGTTCTACAGCAATATATTCCAAAATAAATCTTGGCAGTGTCAAATAGCAGATTTTTAAAAAGAGCAAGTCTATCACAGCAGCAGAGTTCCAACTGACCCCAGAATAATATAACGTTCTAGATTTATTAAGCAATACAGGATTCCAACATTTTAACAACTTAGTATGTTGTCTTTTCTGTTTCGGTCTTGTAACAAGTACACTAGCATAAAGAAAGCTTTCCTTGTCAGCCTACAGCTATTGTAAGTAACAGCACTTTAAGTAGACTCACTGTTAGCTGCCAACATCCAGGAGTTTCTATATAAAATGTACATTACCCAAAATTACCACAAAACAGTAGCCGTGCTTAAAGTTACCAGTTAAACATTTTTATATTTTAAATTGCGGGAAGTACCTTCCAAATGGGCGTCACGGCAGTGCAGTGGTTAGCACAACCCTATTGCAGCTCAGAGTATCCTGCCATTCAGAGTTCAACTTTGGCGCAGTTCTATAAGGAGGCTCTATATGTCCTCCCTGAGGAATGCACGAGTTTTCTCCAGGTCCTCTGATTTCCTCCCACAGTCCAAAAACTTACGACTTAGGTTAATTTTTCACTAAATTGTCCTGTGATTAGATTAGGGTTAATCTGGTTTGTCTGGGGCTGTGTGGCTCAAAGGGTCAGAAGGGCCTAGTCCACGCTGTATAACTAAATATTTAGATAAAATTCTTGTTGACAACAATTTGGAACTTTTACTGAGGTAACCACAAGACACAGGAGCAAATTAGGCCATTCGGCCCATGGAGTCTTCTCTATCATTCATCCCTGTCAACCTCATTATTCTGTCTTCTTCCTGTGACCTTTGATAATCTTACTGATACAGAACCAATCAACCTCCACTTTAAATATTCCCAATGGCTTGAACTCCACAGTCATCTGTGCACATGAATTCTCAAATATTAGGGCAAATGACCAATTCTGTCTGAGGTAGATTTTAAAGTACAGGCTTAAAAAGGAGTGGAATAGATGGATTTGAGGAAGGAATTAGGGTATCAAAGTCCATAGATAGGAAATATAGTGTGGTTAGAGCCAAAATGATTGGTTTTGGTCTTCCTAAAGGAGAAACCGCAGAATTTAGTCTCAGGTGGGTAGTGAAAGAATTGAGAAAGGGACCACATAGCACTGTGTACAGATAGAAACTGGCTTTGTTTCAGATACTGTTCAGAAGCGGCAGTGAAGTGGGTGTGTGGAAATCTGAAAAGAAGCAATTGCACACAATACTTGAGCTGCAGGTAAATGGATGGGAATGGAGTTGGTCTTACCCAAGCAGCTAAATTAAGACGACAACAACATCATGGGAACGATCTGTGAAATTCACTGACACAGACTAATGTAGAGACCAAGTGATTGGGTATATCTAAAGCAGAGGTTAATAGGTTCTTAATTAGCAAGGGTGTCAAAGATTATTGGAAGAAGTCAGAAAAATGGGGTTTAGAGGGAAAATAGTGCAGCAGACTCGATAGGCCAAATGGCTTAATTCTGTTCCTACGTCTTATGGAACAATGAGGAGTGGTTTGTCCTCATTACATGAATATACATCTTCTGAAAGGCTAGAGATATTTTAGTATGGGGCAGGCAATTAGACTCAAACTTCACATTTCAGAAGGAGAAACTGTGGATTTGGGAGAAGTGACATTTGTGGGGCCAGGCGCAGTGTGTACAAGAAACCATAGAGCTGTGGACATAATGCAGCAGATCACAGAACCTCCTCAAGAACTCTATACTTCTTGCCTACTCAGTAAAGCATTCAAAACAATCAAAGGCCCCTCCCATGCCAGGTATTCTCTTTTCTCCCCACTCCCATCAGGCAGAACAAACAAAAGCTTGAATGCATATTCCACCAGGTTCAAGGACAGCTTCCATCTCGCTGTTATAAGACTATTGAACAGATTCCTACTACAATAGAATGGACATTCTACCTCACAATCTACCTTGTCACGCTCTTGCATCTTGTTGACTATTTGCACTGTGCTTTGTCTGTAAATGTAACACTTTATTCTACATCATGTTGTTGTTCCCCCTTGTACCAGATACAAGATTGAAGATCCAACTACCTCAATGCACTGTTATAATGAAATAACCTGTATGGATAGAATACAAAGCATTTTTTCACAGAGCAATGCGACTATAATAAGCCAAGTTACCAATTGAAAGTGGAGCAGCTATTTTCAAAGGAGGGGATGGGGAAAAGGGGTGCAAGGTTAGGGTTTTGTTCTGAATGCTGAGGATAGCATGTTTGATTGAGGATGGGAAGCAGAGTTCTAGCAGCAAGAATTGTCAGCTACTGCAAGGACTTGGGGAAGTTGGAGCTATTCAACATCATTGTTAGGGAAAAATTATTGAATGGATGAAGAGCTCAGTGGAGAGTATAAAAGGAAGAAACTGGAGGAATACACCCGTTTCAGACTAGTATATTCAACAGAGGTCATAAATAAGAACTGGCTACTTAAAGGCTTTTGTAAGGATTGAATCATGTGATACCCTGGGCTACAATGTTCATTGTAATTTGCAGAGAGATTTCCTCTGCAAGTACCTCTTGAATAAACCATGTGCACTTTGAGTTTCTTGTGTCTCACAGACACGAATCTGAACCTCAAGTCCATTGCCAAGTGTAAAAAAACCTTAATGAACACAGGTAAAAGATTAAGGTAGGTGGGACACTTGGAGGAAGTATCAAATATTCTGGATCCTGTTGTCAATTACAGGAATCGATTTCCTAAACATTTCAAATTTCCATTTCAACAGTTCAATTTCACTTACCTTCCTGTCATTTTCTTCTATGGACTCCCCTCTGTAATGGCCCTGTAGAAAGTTCAAGTAGATCATGTGAGCTGGAAGAAATTGTATTCTTTGCCCGCTTCCCTTCCTTACAATATTATATTAAATTATTTAATACATTACATTATAACAAATGATTTCAGCAAATTTTTGCATTTTCCAAATTTGCCCAGTGAAAAACTGAAGGAGGAACATACTACAACTACACAACAAAACAAGCAAAACTTTATAAAAAATAAAAACAACGGTCAGAAGTACTCAGGATAGGCAGTGTTCTATGAGGCAACCTGTCAGCAAAGATGGAGCAATGTAAAGCCCAGTGCATTTAAGAACGTCTACCATGGAACACCACAGCACAGTACACGCCCATCAGCCCACAATGATGGGCTGACTTTTCAACCTTCTCTAAGACCAATCAAACCTTTCCCTTCTACATAGACCTTCATTTTTCTGTCACCCTTGTTGCTAAGAGTTTCTTAAATGTCCCTAATGTATTTGACTCTACCACATTCCACTCTCTGTGTAAAATACTTGCCTCTGACATTCCCCCCTCTACTCTCCTGCAATCACCTTAAAGGTATGCCCCCAGGTATTAGCCAGTTAAGTTGCCGAGAAGGAAGACCAGGGAGAATAAAAGGAAATGGCTGTGATGGAGATCATCCAATTAATTGATGGAGAGCAATTAGAGAAATAAAAGAATCTGGGAAAAATTGGATGCACAACATGGCAGCCCCCATCAACCCAAAACAAAATGGCTGCTGGAACTACTCAACAGATCAGGCTCCCAACAGATGCTGCCTGACCAGTTGAATATTTTGACTCCAGCAATTCTATTAGATCAAATCCAACACATTGTTTTCTTTTTAAACAGTAGAGAAACAAGAGGCAAATAATCCAGACGACACCAGGGATTTTCATCATATGGAGAACAAGAGAATTTGCCTTTTGCATAAAAGCTGCCAGTGAAATGTGTTTGGGGTGTGTGGGGTTTCCAGGGAGGGGTAGTACCTCTGGTGAAGGGGCTCGTCATGTTTATTCTGGAGCAGCTCATTCACCTTTGGTCGCCACTGGACTCTCAGCTCTCACCTGTGGCCTCAAGAAGCTGTTTGCGGTGACAGCAGCCACACCCAAGTACACAGTTTTAACAGGCAGGCTAAATCAGGTGGTGGTACCCTGCTGAGATTGGGACATATCTATCCTAGCATGTGAAGTCAGCTCCGGTGGATTGGGTGGATGGGATCTACAGTGAGATCCAATGGACAGGAAGGCAGATCTGCAATGCTTTGTGGAGAGCGAAGGGCATGACAAGGCACCGAAGATGTCATGGTCATCTGCTGCAACAAAAGCCGACTACCAAAAGGGTAGATAGGTTGTTAATTCCAAAAGCAAGGATGTTAACACTGAACGGTCACTCTATTGTCTCCAAAATTCATCTGCTCAATCGACCTCCGCAGTTCTACCTCTGGAACCTAAATGGCTAATACCAGGAGGTATAACCTTGAGGTAATTGGAGGATGTCAGAGGTAAGTTTTTTTTTAAATCAGAGAGAGAGCAGTGGGTGCATGGAATGCCTTGCCAGGGTGGCAGTAGAGGCAAATACATTAGGGATATTTTAGAAACTCCTAGATAGGCACATGGATGTTGGAATAATGAAGGGCTCTGTGGGAGGGAAGGGTTAGATTAATCTTGGAGTACGTTAAAAGGTCGGCACAATATTGTGGACTGAAGGGACTGTATTGTGTGGTAATGTTCCATGTTCTTAAATGCAAAAATGAGCTTTACTAAAAACGTGAAACATATTTAGAAAGAAGATCTAGAATTTCTACTTGTAAATTGCATTGCCACATATTGCAAACACAATAAATGAAATGCAATGTTATCAAAAAGACTGGGGTGCATTAACAAGTCTCCCTCACTCAACATGCTTATATTGCAATGTTGTAACACTTTTTCTTGTCCTTGGCATGTATTATAGATTAATATTACTTACATCATGTAAAGGATAGGCTGCAACATAAACTCCACTGGCTAGAAGACTGGTGATCCCTACATCAAAAAAAAATGCTGGTTTCAGTTCAAAGTCTATTTTGTTATCAAAGTATGTATACAGATTACAACTCTTGAGTTTTGTCATTGGAGAATGCAAGGAAAATCTAATAGCAAATGCATCAACTGCCAAAACAAGTGCTTAAATACAACATTTCTTTTTTGATCATAAATGTTTTTTAAAAAATCGCAAATATTAGACAAGCTATTAAACTTTTTTAAACTGTAGACTAAGAATGTGGATAGAGACTAATAACGCCATACTGGGGTGGGATGGTACCATCTACTTGCACTCAACTTCACAACAAAGTTTAATATCAATCTTTATGGGCATGCATCTTATGATGAAGATTAGGAAGCAAATCTGTTTTACCCATGCTGTATTTGGCTTTGGTGCAGGTTGTTCTTTTTAAAATTTCATAAACCTGGGAGAGAAATAGAGAAAGTTGATTATTTCATGATGAAACTACATTATTATTTAATTTTCTCCTGGTGGTAAAGGGTGTCAGATTATTTGTTCTATCAAGAAATCAAGGTACAACTCCAATGACCAAGCAGGTGCTTTTCAACTGCAACAGTATACTCTGTAAACTCAGAGCAAATTCAAAGTGTTAAAAAAAAAAGTATGCATATTTAGAAGCAAATTTCCCATGTCTAATTGTTTGATAATGTGGGGAAATAATTCTAAATGATTTAAATTACTCTAAATGATCCCAACCCAAATCCAGTCATCGAGGTACTTGGAGGACTCATACTAGCATAGTTGTTAGCGTAATGCTTCACTATGCCAGCTGTAGGATCAGGGTTCAATGTACATCACTCTCTGTAAGGAGTTTGTACGTTCTTCCTGTGATCTTGTGGATTTCATCCTGCTGCTCCATTTTCCTTTTGCATTCCAAAGACATATAGGTTAGGGTTAGTAAGTCCTAACCTATTCAACCTTTCCCTTTAATTCAGGTCCTCAAGACCTGGCAACATCCTTGCAAATGTTCTCTGCACTCTTTCAATCTTATTGATAACATTCCATAGGTAGGTGACCAGAGCTGGCCTCAATATTCCAGATTTGGCCTCAATGCCTCATACAACTTCAACCTAACATCCAATATTCAATGCCCTATTTTATGAAGACCAATGTGACAAAAGCTCTCTTTATGACCCTATCTACTTGCAAGGAACAATGGATCTGTCTGTATTTTCAAATCCCTCTGCTCTGCCCCAAAGGGATATGGGCATACAGATCCATAATTCCTTGAATTCCTACCCAGTCCAGATACACAGCAACGTGGAGGACTTTTAACTAACCTCTGAAATAGAAACAGTGACTAACCAAGGTGAAGACATTTAAAGACTGGCAACAAACAATAACCTTGATACTGAAATCAACACCCTGATGAATTAATGCAATTTTATCAATAGTTTGTATTAAATAAAGCAGCAGTACCATAGTAATGAGATGAGTTGTGCTTTTCTGGTAAGATGAAATTGTGTTCGATCTCAGCAGCTTTGAAAGGGCCAACCAAAGGTGCTATTGTATTTTTTTAAAATGTATTTTTTTATGATCACAAGACCCTGCGGGATATTAAACCCTTAAAAGTATTGCAGGTCTACCCCAGCAGTGTTTTGCTCATTGGTGGGAAAACTGAAGGAGCTGGACTTGGTGTAGACCGTGATGCTGCCTGCGTCAGAGAGCATGGGAGAATTCAGGGCATGAAGGCAGTGTGCAGTCTAACAGTGAGTGATTGTCTTAGTTCTCTTTTACTTGTGATTATAAGATCCTGTTTGACGTTGTTAGCATGCAACGCTGCAAGTCTGATTCACTGATTTATTCGCGGGTGGCGGGACAGCTGAATGGCTCAGTCATAGCAAGGATTAGGCCTCAACCCATGGTCTCGCCTGTTTATAGCCGGCCAGGAGAGAAGCATTGCAATCGGCGCACTCCACTGGAGTGCTGGGGGCAGTATGGTGCGGCGCCAAGCTGGGGTTGGTGCTGTCCCCAGTGTCGACTCAGCAGAAGACAAGCCGTATTGCAGACTGCTGCAACATTCATGACTTGGGGTCTTGGGCTGTATTTTCTTTTTGTGACTGTATTTACTGATACCTTGTACACACCTACTATGTGGCTTGTGCTTATATAACTGTTGGTACTGTTTTCTTGTACCTTGCCTGGAATAACTGTTAAGTTTGGCTGTATTCATGGGTATTCATGTATGGTTGAATGATAATTAAAGTTGAATTTGAACTATTGATTTCTTGAGAAGCTCAAATCCCACTATTGCAGCTGGGGAATCCAAATTCAAGATATTCAAGTTGTAATTTTAAGAAGATTCTTTTTGCAAATGTATTAATGAAACGACCAGTCTTCCCATTGGGGGAGGCAATATCATCCTTACCCTGGATGGCATATATGGAACTTTGAGCTCACCAGTAGTGGTGACTCTTAAGTGTCCCTGAACTACCACAGCAGCGAGGTTTGGAAGATAAATGCTGGCATTGCCTGTGACATCCACATGACATTAAAATCTAAAAGTCAAAAATCTTCAAAAATTAAAATATAGAGGCAATTTAATTTTGAACTTGACTCTGCACATTTACAAGGTGAATTTTTAAAGTAAATAGTTTTGTATTAAGTTTTCCTCACCAGTTCCAATATTTGTAATTTTTAAAACACAAGCAAAATTATTGTATAATTTACTCAGTTTAGCAATATTAACATAAACAAGCTAAGTATTTGGATACATTAAAAATGCACAAAACAAATCTACTCAGCAAATTGCTATTTAGCCAATGGGATAATACCAGTAGTTTCAGTGAGGTTAAAGATTACAAAAGTAAACATTTGAAGATCAGTTTTAAGTTCTATCTCCCTCCCACCCACCCCCCACCACCCTCTGAAGATGTGTCAAGGACTGAGCCAATGATAACAGCAAGACAGTGATACTACTGGACCTGGTATGTCATCAACAAAGTGACCTATGTATCCTCAGAATGGAGACATTGGGGCTGGAGGGAGATTTATTTAGAAATTAGTAGCTGTGTGGGACAGAAACAAACTTGGATTATAATCAGAAATTTCTATCAAGTTAAAACAGTCACCATTTCTTCCAAGGCAAAATTTCTTCTTGAAAAGATGCTCCATTCACTACATTGAGAAACTTTCTAATCCAAGTCTGTTGACAAAAGCTGATGGGAAAACTGCTGAGTGTAAGTGGGGGTTGCGTGGGTGGAATAAAAGGTCGTCTTCACTTCCCACATCAGCCATGGATCAGCTGGCAAATGATTCAGAAGGACGCAGGCTCAAGTCCCATCCCATAGGGTCAAATCAAGCCTCACTCCAGAGAGTAGAGCATACCAAAAACAACAACATTGTGATTGCAGTGATGAAGGAAAATGGCACAGACTTTCAAATGAATTTTGATATACAGACCTTGTTGCAAATTAAGGCATTGCTTTGAAGAGCAGGAAAGGCATCACATTACTCTGGCCAACATCTAACCCCTAATGAACACTTGGGATCACCAACGTGTTGTTGTTTATAAAAAGCTCAGTTTTATTTGTCACATGTATATCCAAACGTGCAGTTAAATGCATCATATGTGACAAATCAAATCAGTGATAACTGTGCTGGGCAGCCTGCAAGTGCTGCCATGCTCCAGCACCAAAACAGCAAGCCCAATGCTTGCCAACACCGCCCCCCCCCCCCCTAATCCCACACACCCTTGGAATATGGGAGGAAACTGGACCACTTGGAAGAAATCCACACGGCCACAGGGAGAACACACAAACTCCCCACAGAGAGAAGCAGAAATCAATCCCATTAAGCAACAACCTGATCAGCTGCAGTGCTTTCGCAACTTCTAGAATGCAAGCTTCCCTTATTTCTGCGAAGTGAGTAGAGCCTGGAGACACAGGTATTTGTTGCCTTGTAATAGGACAAGAAAATAGCAGAGAGGAGAAATGTGATGGGTTTTGTGTTCTCAGTTACAACTCTCAAGATTATAACCTTCCAATGGATTAGTACATCATTTCTCTATATAGAACAGGGTTTCCCCAACTTTTTTTATGTCATGGACCAATATAATTAAACAAGGGGTCCAGGGACCAAGGTTGGAAACCCCTGACATAGAAGAGGGAGCGATTAATAAAGCAGCTATTAATCTGGCTATTAATAAATTGGCTATTAATAAATTGGCTATTAAAAAGCAGTGAGTTTCAAACTTATCAGGATAGAAGATGCATTAAACCAAATTACAGATCAGTTAACAATGATTATGGCACAAGCTTCACTGAATATTGTTGATATCTGGGAGTCAAAATCTAGTCATAGAACATTATAGCACAGGAACAGGCCCTTTGGGCCAAACTATTATTCTGCACAGCACCTTCAACCTGCGCCTAGACCATAGCCCCCCCATCCATGTACTTATCCAAACTTCTCTTAAAGTTTTGAAATCAAATCCACAGCCACCACTTCTGCTGGCAGCTCGTTCCACATTCTCATCACCCTTTGAATGAAGAAGTTTTCCCCCCATGTTCCTTTCACCCTTAACCTATGACCTCTAGTTCTAGTCTCACCCAATATTCCACATTGCTTGGAAATCACTACATTAATTGAACTTTAGCAACTTAAGAGATTTTTGTTAAATATAAAAGGAGTTTGTACGCAAAGTATTTATATTTGAAACCTTCGGTGAAGGTTCAGAATAATATGCACTAGGGAATACTTCGAGCCAGGTCAGGTACCAGGAAACACAGAAAAATGGCGGGCCCTAGCCCAAAGTGAGACTTGAAAGTTTTAATAACCTCCATGTGAATGAGGAAGAAACACATGACATCAGGTGTGTATGTGAAGAAAGTGACATCTAAATGTTATTTGAGATGCAACTTATTTCCACTCTGAGCAGAAACAGAGGTTCTGCAGATGCTGGAAATCCAGAGCAACATAGATAAGATGCTGGAGGAACTCAGCAGATCAGGCAGCATCTATGGAGAGAAATAAACAGTTGATGTTTTAGATTGCGACCCTTCATCAGGACTGGAAAGGAAGGGGGAAGATGCCAGAATATTCTTAAGCATACCTGCAGGGAAGAAGGCAAGAGAGCACATGTAAAATTGTTCCAACAAGAAAGCAGATCAAATTGTTAATTTTGAGTTGTCTTATGATTTGTAAATGAGTTCTTATTATTCACCCTTGAAGTTTTTGAATGTACAGGTTTACAGAAGACCTTAAAATGCTGCGAGAAAGCAATAGCATCAGGATAGGCAAAAATGGCAGAGAATGTAAACAGCCTAAGCTTATGTGTAATAAACGAGACACAGCTTTGGCCAAAGGATGGCAAGGCAAGTGATGAAAAACTGTCCATTCAGTCAAAGCTTAGCAAACCAGGGAATTAATCAGTTCTGAAAAATTGCCTGCAGAATGAATTACTGATACCCAGAGAGGACAGACATGTCCAGAGAGAGGATACCTTAAACCAGGGGTTCCCTATCTTTTTTATGCCATGGACCCCTACCACTACCAGAGGGGTCTGTGGACCACCGGCTGGGAACCCCTGCCTTAAACAATGAAAGTATAACATCTAATCAGGGCAGATGGATGCCAAGTAATTGCAGCATTGCTTGAACAAAGACAAATTGTTAAATCTGAATAACAATTTTTCTGATTGTAATCTGTAAATCACAATAAGAGTAAAAAGAACTATTTTCATTAACAGAATGCACTTTGCTCCTTGGAGACTAGATGATCCCTGCTGCCAAACTGAGCTGGAAAATGGCTCAGGACAATTTTCTCAATGCGTTCTCAACAGAAAGCTAAAAATAAATGCATACGGAAGTGATCAAGAACCCACACTAACACCCACTGACCATTCTCTTTGTCACAAGCCAAGTGACATCCAAGGCTTTTCATTTGTTTGTTGGATCCAGACATCTTATTTATTCTGAATACACGATACTGATAAAAGAACAGCACAAATGAGGAACTCAGCTAGTCAGGTAGAATCAATGCAGGGAAGTGGACAGTCAACATCTCTGGTCGAGACTCCTTCTCGGGACTGGAAGGAGGCAAGATAGCAAGTATAAGAAGCGGGGGGGGGGGGGGGGTTGGTGGCAGAGAAATGGTGGAGCAAGATCTGATGGGTGATAGGACTCAGATGTTAGAATTTGTCAGGTCTAAAAGGCAAGTAATGAACAGTAGGCAAGATGAGTGAATCTGCAGATACTGGAAATAAATAAAAAGCACAAAATGCTGGTAGAACTCAGCAGACCCACTACCTCCTCCCATAGATGCTGTCTGGCCTGCTGAGTTCTGCCAGCATTTTGTGTTTTTTAAGTAATGAACAGTGGTGTTCAGAGTGGAAATCAGGCAGAAAGAAATGAACCTGCCAGTCTTGAAGGGTCTCAGCCTGAAATGTTGACTATTTAACCCTCTCCATAAATGCTCCCCAACCGGAATACTTCCAGCATTTTGGGTGTGATGCTCTGGATTTCCAACATCTGCAGAAACTCTTGTGTCTATGAAGTACTTCCAAGTCAGGAATCTAATTTGAAGCCAACACAAGATATTTTGATCAACTCCATCTAAAGTCATCTCTCTTTTTCTCCAGGCCTCTCTCTCTCCACAGAAAATCTTGTACACCATGCCCCAAGTCTTTCAACAGAAGGCAGAGCAGAAGTTATACCAATTAAGTATCTCCATTTTTTCAGATTTTCAATGCTTGAACATTAAGGGCAGATTATGGCCTGCCAGATGACTCATCTGTCTTTTCCTGAAACCTGCTCAATATCCCCTATAGCCAGTGAAAAGTTCTCAAGATGTACAGTACTTGGGCTAGGCTGCCTCAGATTTTTGCACAGTCCTGTATAATTTTAAAGTATTGTGCACTGTGGCTGCAAAAGAAAAAAAAAACAAATTTCATGACATATGTGAGTGATGATAAACCCGATTCTGATATGGGTCTCTATTGGGGACTGAGAGTGGGAAGCACAGGGGCAAGGAGAGGGGTATCATGGTTGAGAAGAGGGAAAGGGAGAGGTGAGAGAGTGGGAAGCACCAGAGAATCATTCTGTAATAATCAATAAACCAATTGTTTGGGATCAAACGACCTTCCTGGCTGTGTGTGTCTGCACCATCCTTCCCTCCAGCCCCAGCACTCCTCCTCTGCCACCTGATCCACACCCCTCCTGTGGCACTCCACCGTCACCATTGCCACCATCCTTACAAACTCATCCTTCACTCCACGTTGACCAAAACAATACTGTTTAAAAATCTTAGGCAACCTAGCTATATATGCGAGCACTGTATTTGTCACACCTCCCTGGAAGCAGGATGCGACAGGGTAAAGAGGGAGGTCAAAATTGCCAAGTACTGCCTCTCCTTATGAGGAGATTTCTGCATTTATCATGTCAGTGACCATTTTAAGATATCTCAAGCATCACCTTGGTTTGCAGACATTTAAGTTTTAAACATGTCCACCTTCAGAGACTCATTAGTTGGGCTTAATCAAAACTCAGTCTGACCCAGCCTCATTGTTATAATCTCAAGGTGCCTTGTAACCCACTGTTGTGTATTTACCAGAAAGTGAATGAGGCAAACAACCCTGGATAATAATGACACTGGTCCAAGTGACTTGTCTTAATTTAGCAGCTGATGAAACAAAAACCAAGCAACTCCTTCAAAGGAGATATTCTATGTGGATGGAAAATGGTGTCTCCTGGCATTTCCCACATGCTTAATGAGAAACAATTACTCCACTTTAATTAATGATCTTGCAAGAGACAATGAAGCACGATGGGTTTTGTTGTGAAAGGAACTTCTTTTATAGTTTGCTTCTGAGTATAAGCTCAAGAACCAAGAAGATAACCCTTCTAGCAAAATATATTGTTTGAGTCTTTACACCAAACTAGAGGGAGTACTTATGTGGAGTAAGGTTGGTGGAAAACAGAAAAGCAACTGAGTTCCAACAGGAAAAACTCATAATTCCACAATGCCAGTCACATCCCTTTAGGAATGTTGCAACAAGATTCTTGGTTTTAAAAGAAAATATTTCTGAGGTGCAGTCACTCAAAGTTGTGTGATGTTGGAAGTGCTGTAGTGAATTTGCTTGCAGTAACCTTAAGAGCATGGTCTTGTGGAGTAGCAGATGCATTCCCAAGACATGAGTGACACCTCTTCTTCAAAATAAGACCATAGGACAGTATGACATAGGAGCAGCATTAGGCCATTTGGCCCATCGAGTCTGCTCTGTCACTTGATCACTGCTGGTTTAGTTTTCCCTCTCTAGCCCTTTCTCCAGCTTTCTCCCTGTAACCTTTGACAGCCTAAATAATCAAGAACCTATCAATTTGTGCTTTAAGCATACCCAGTGATTTGGCCTCCAGAGCTGTCTGAGGCAATGAATTCCACAGATTTGCCTCCCTCTGGCTAAAGAAATTTCTCCTCATCCCTGTTCTAACTGAACACTTGTATTTTGAGGCTGTGCCCTCCGCTCCTAGACTCTCCCACTATTGGGAAAATTATGTCCATGTCTGTTCTATCTAGGCCTTTTAATATTCTGTAGGACCAATGAGGCCCTCCCCCATTCTTCTTCATCTGAACTCATCCATGGACTCGCATGGCCACTCAAGGATGCAGGTGGGACCTCAGCTGAAAATCGCATTTGGTTGCAATGTTACTGCCCCAAGTGTGGCATCGGAGTATCAGGCGACATTTTTGCATTGCAATCCCTGCAGTTTAGACTGGGCTGTCTGACCACCAGTGAAGTGAAAGCTCTCAGTAGGTGCTTGCTTCCAAAGTCAAGCAAATAAACCATTAGATTTCCTAGTAATTAACATACTTATTTCTTGATTTCCTTAGGTCATTATACTCATAAAAATCTCTTTGATTTGCCAAATGATGATAAAACATTAAAGCATACTTATCATGGGAATTATGTGCGATAAGAGCAGCTGAACTAAGTATTTACCAATCATCTCTGTAGGGGTGCAAATTAAATACAACATTAACGAGCTTCTTTACCACTCCGGGAAATAGAAATTGCTTTCTTTTCACAGCACTGAAGTCCTATTAGTGTTAATATCACAAGACCGTGTGATCATAAGGCATAGAAGCAGAATTAAGTCATTTGGCCCA
The DNA here is from genome assembly GCF_030144855.1 of Hypanus sabinus. NCBI lineage: Eukaryota > Metazoa > Chordata > Chondrichthyes > Myliobatiformes > Dasyatidae > Hypanus > Hypanus sabinus. The sequence goes on along the minus strand of NC_082712.1, from coordinate 167,363,531 downwards.
TCAAGTCTGCTCCAACATTCCATCATAGCTCTCAACACCATTTTCCCGTCTCCTTCCTGAAACCTTTGACACCTTCGACCTCTGTTTTAAATATACCAATGACTTGGTCTCCACTGCCGCCTGTGGCAACAAATTCCAGAGACTCATTACCATCTGGCTAAAGTAGTTCCTTCCCATCTCTGTTCTAAATGGACGTCCCTCTATTCTGAGACTGTGCCCTTTGGTCCTAGACTCGTCCACTATAGGAAAACATCTTCTCCACATCCCATCAGCATAGTATCCTGCACAATCTCTGCTTCGTGCATTTTTACGGGGATAATAAGGCACAAAAACACACCAATATATTAAATTGTTTCTACAATAACTCCAATCATCTCACCTCCTCAGTTTTTTTCCTTCCACAATCATGCACTTTGAATTCTGACTGGGTGCTAAATCATTGCCCGTAATCAATTTTGAATGAAGTTATTTCCAGAGATAACATTGCATTCATGGAGTTAACTCTGGCACATCTTGTAGTACAGTCATTATTGAGTTTGTTTACAACATAGAACAGCACAGGACAAGCCTTTCAGCCCACAATGTTGTTCCAAACTTTTAAACTACTCTAAGATTAATCTAAATCTTCTTTCCTCCACAGGCCTCCATTTTTTTTTTAAAATATCATTTATGTGCCTGACATCTACTTTTTTTCCTCCAGTCCTACTGAAGGATTTCTGCCTGAAACGTCGACTGTACTCTTTTCCATAGATGCTGCCTGGCCTGCTGAGTTCCTCCAGCATCTTGTCTGTGTTGCCTGGATTTCCAGCATCTGCAGATTTTCCTTCCTCTCTGACATAACCCTATATTTTCCGCCTATTACCTTAAAATTACACCCCTTTACAGTAGATTAGCCATTTCCACCCTTGGAAAAGTCTCTGGCTAACCATTCCTATCATCTGGTACACCTCTATCAAGTCACCTCTCATTCTCCTTCATTCCAAAATGAGTAGCTCTAGCTCACTCAACCCATCCCACAATACATGCTCATGAATCTGTGTAGCATCCTAGTAAAGCTCCTCTGCACCTTCTCTAAAGCTTCCATATCTTTCCTATAATGATGTGACCAGAAATGAACACAATATTCCAAGTCTGGTCCAGCCAGTTTTATGGAGCTGCAACATTACCTCATGGCTTTTGAGCTCAGTCCCCTGACTAATGAAGGCCAACATCCATACACCTTCTAAACCACCCTATCAACTTGTCCATTTAAACACCGATTCAAATTACGTTTATCATCGAAGTATATATATAGTATACAACCCTGAGATTCCTCTTCCTGTAGTCCATTCTTGGAAATAAATCATGCAATAATTCATTATATAATGGAATTATGAATTTTTCCATGTAATTACTTGAATTTCTAGTATATGGGAAGTACAGCAAAGAGTAATAGTAACAATCCAAAATATTCAATTCACCTGAAACAAAATCACACAATTTAAATGCCACTCATTCAAACAGCAACACTGGAGAACACACAATATTGATGAAGCTTGGTTATTTAGGACACTGACATCACAGCCTAAATAAGAGACACATTCATTTAAAATTAATAAGATCACTGCTAGTTCCACTGTTGTACCTAGGCCATAGCAAGTCATGGGGATCATATACCTGCCCAACAAAAATGGTCTTTCCTACAACCCAAAAGCTGAAGCCCACTTTTGCCGTCTAGCAGTTCTATAACCAATGTGCCTAGAATTAATTACCTTTACCTCCCTCACCAACCTCCATCTTCCTTCAACTCTATGGCATCTCTAAAAAAAAAACCTTTGCTACTTCATCAGTAGGATCTTGCACATTTCCTGAGTTCATTCCATCACTAGCCACAGCATCTTTGACAACCAGGTTAGATTTTCTGGAATTCCCTCAAAAATCTCTTCACCGTTGCAAACCCTAGTTCTTTTGTTCCGGATTCACTTTACATTTCAAACTTTTGCTCTCCACTTCTAATAAATATTTTGGTTCAAAGTTATTTTTCCTCATACCAGTGTCTCTCATTCCCCCACTTTGCTTGTGTATAGCTTTTCCGTTGATTCTATTGTATTTCTTTGTACTACTGTGCATGCCTGAAAGAAAATGAATCTCAGGGTAATATATGGTTACATATACATATTTTGATAATAAATTTACTTTGAACATTGAAGTCTGAGGCATGTTATCGTCATTACCAACAATAGAAAATTACAATGGTCGATATACCCTATCCAAGATAGAGCAAGGGGACGAACACAAACCAAAATTGCTGCATTTTCTCCGGCAATTTCCAGAGCATGTGGATTCAACTATACTACAGGATGCACATTACATTACTACTTTGTACTTCACAAATCAGTACAATACAGCACAGGAAGAATCCATTCGGCACGCAATCCCTGTGTAGACCGCAATGTCAATTTTAACCAATCCAATTTGCTTGCACAAGTTCAACTATGACTTCCTTGTCAAGTTAACAGTACAAATTTCAATTGATTGGCAATTCATCAGTTAGGTTAGTTAGGGGGCAAAAGTTTAAGGGTAACAGGAGGGGGAATTTCTTTACTCAGAGAGTTGTAGCTGTGTGGAATGAGCTTCCAGTAGAAGTGGTAGAGGCAGGTTTGGTATTGTCATTTAAAGTAAAATTGGATAGGTATATGGACAGGAAATGAATGGAGGGTTATGGGCTGCGTGCGGGCCCGTGGGACTAGGTGAGTGTAAGCGTCGGCATGGACTGGAAGGGCCGAGATGGCCTGTTTCCGTGCTGTAATTGTTATGTGGTTATATATATGGTTATAACTGAGCATTGGTAGAATCTCGTGTTTGTGCATTTTGTGTGTTGTGTGCAATTGAATCTTTCTCACATCTCTCATCTCATTCCCAAAAAATAAAATCTCATGTGCTCTGCAGGATGAGATCTTGATGAGTGGGCAACATCTACCTACAGTTTGTTGAACAGCTCACCGCTGCCTGATGTCTCAGATGGGAGGCCCAAATGGGGATGTTTGCTCTCCAAATCAATAATACTGCTAAAAACATTGCCACTGCTAACTGATGTGCCTTACTCTCCTGGGTACATTTTCCACAGAGACTGGGCCCAAAGGGGAACACCCAGAGTCTATTTTTACTTCCTGCCAACTCCGAGTGGTAACAAACAAGCTGCAGGAAGACATTTTCCACAGATCAATCTATCCTTTCAAGTTCCAGTTAGTCCGGATAGATGTTGTTCTAGTTCTCTTTTAAAGAAATAGGGTGGGACTAAGACAACATTCTTCAAAAATGCTGGAAGAATTGTTTACAGTTCCTGATGTTTCCCTCACTATCGAGTTCCCTACCACCACCGCTCCCTTTGACTTAGCACCAAATTACATTTTAACTTCTCCTGTGACTGTGGATCATTAGTGAAACATCCAACTCCTTCAGTTAGCCACAGAAAGTAGAAGGAATGTAGAAACAAAAGCAGGAAATGCTGGAAAAAACTCAACAATACAGCAACTGCAGAAAGAAAATTGGTTAATGTTTCTCTTTCTGTAGTACTACCCGACTTTGAGTCTTTCCCATCATTTTATTGTCTTTGCTCAAGACTGAATATCTGAAGGTTTTGATTTTTAAAGAAATATTGAAGTTGTGGTGTGGATCTACGTGACGTTCAAAAGTTTGAGGTAAGTTTATTATCAAAATGTGTCCGTATGTGTAGACACACACACTGACACACGCGCCACCATATAGAATATGGAGAAACACTTAAATTATTTCAAATATATTGCACAGTAATAAACAATGTAATTTTATACAAAAAGTTAAAAAATGGAGCATTTTGCAAATTGATTTCAATTAAACTACAAAAATTTAAGCATTTTACAAATTATTGGCTTCAATTAGACCATACAATAATTTCAATACTCACTATTGTGCTTCTTGTTGTACTGCTGAAAAAGTTATCCTTATCAGAAAGATCAAATCTGGGGAAGAAAAAGTTGTTTAATTAAATAAAAGAAAAAAAAATTTGAATAACCAGATTACATGTTAAAAATCATTATGATAGCAGTCAAGGAATTATCAAGCCTGGTACAAAATTTTAGAATACCATTTTAATGAATTGGAATACAAAAAAATTATGAATTACTTCTCTCTTATGCACAAAAAAAAAATGAAGAATGCAAAATTTAACACTTCAGGAGCTCCAGGGAACAACAATCAGAAAATCTGGAGTAAGTTTAGATCCAAACAAAGTATACGGAAAAAGAGAATGTATGGTTACTGAACATTCATTTCAATACCAGGGTCTAGAAATCCATCCTCTTGTATGCACTGAACAAAAGATTTAGTAATATCTTGAGTTCTTTAGAAATGAAGAACATTGAACCTTAATGAGGTCTAATTCAGATATAGTAAGTCTAATTTCATTAGTGGATCAGATGTTTAGAAGACAATTTCTGTACTTGGAAAATTGAACATTCATTCAAATTACAGAAATTAAGTTCAAAATAAATTATCAAAGTATGTACACATCACCATATACAAACACGAAATTCAGTTTTGTGGGCATATTCAATAAATACAATAACCATAACACAATCAATGAAAGGCTGCACTAATCAAGTGGATGACCAGTGTGCAAAAGCCAAACCATGCAAATACAAAAAGAAAGAATAAAGAAATAATAATATCAATAATAAATAAGCAATAAAGAGAGAAAGTTAGATGAAGGGACCTTCAAAGGTTGTGGAAAGAGGTCAGTGATGGAGCGAGTGAAACTATCCCCACTGGTTCAAGAGCATTTTGAAAACGAAGCGTTGGATTTATAAAACCTTCCAGCTAGCTTTGCACCACCTCAGGAACAAGGAAGAATGCGTCAAGAACAGCAACAGCACTTTGATGGAAGTTGGTCAGATTCCATTGGTAACTATCTTGGAAAGATGTGTTGGAACATGACAGCTTCTAATCTGACCAACATCCAAAGTGAATGGAATATCAAAGTCTCCATTTTTTCCCCCTGCCTGGGGAATTTATAAAATGCATTATATTTCCCTTTTATTTCATTGGTGGCATGGTAGTGCAGAAGTTAGTGAAACACTTTATAACGCCAGCCATAAGATCTGGTTTCAATTCTCACTGCTGAATGCAAGAGTACATTCTCTCTGTGACTATGTGGGGTTCCTCTGGGTGCTCCAGTTTCCACCCACAGTCCAAAGACTTGTGGGTTAGGTTAGTGAGCTGTGGGCACACAGTGTTGGCACTGGAAGCACTAACATTGCAGATTGCTCTCAGCACAACCTTGGACTGTGTTGGTCACTGACACAAACCAACATTGTTTGTTTCAATGTACACATGACAAGTAAAGCTAATCTTTAAGATCTTTATCTTAGAAGTATGAAACTGGCTTTTTCATCTCTCTGGTAATTGTGAAATCTCATCATCTTGATAACCACGACTACACTTGAATTTCAGTGACTCAATGGTTGTAATGCAGGCATTGCACAATAGTAATTATGTTAGCCGGCCAATATTTGCATCTAATAATCAATACATTAAGGTTAAATAAGTAGCATATAGATGCAAATTTAGTTTGTTAAATGAAGCAGTCCTACAATATTTTAATGTGTATTAGAATCTGATGCTGAATTTCTAAAGCGCCATAATTAATACTGTAAAACAGGAGGCAGCCCAAATAGTATTGATATCTGTTAATAATCCAAGGAGGAAGAATATTTAAAGGAAACACAGAGCAGAGAATGTAATTTCTCTCCTTATAACTCTTCTGCTCATTTTCTGCCGAGAAGGCAAATGACTTAACATCTCATTAGGTGGCTTGTCTACATTTCAGGAGTGCTCTTCCTACTTAACCAAAGTTCTAAGTTCAAAGTATATTTAGTATCAAAGTATGTCTACATTATACAACCTTGAGATTCATCTCCTAACAGGCAGCCATGAAGCAATGAAACCCAAAAGAACCTATACATTAAAAAAAAGACCAAGCAGCCCAATGTATGGAGAGGGAAAAAACCCCAAGTCATGCAAACGATAACTGCAAGAATATAGCATTCTGAAATGAAGTCTGCAAAGAGAGTCCCATAGTTCAACACTGTGCCAAGTCATGGAGCATCGATTGGAACTGGTAAGTCCTTCACCTCGGGCCCCGATACCCTGCCCTTTTCAATCTGGCCCAGCGCCTTAATCAACCTCTAAACAATCATCTCGATATGCTGTGGGGCCAGGACCCCACCATCTCGATTTGGCCCTTATCTGAGCTTTCTGATTCGGCCCTGCACTCAAACCTCCTTCCAAACATTGGGTTCAGTCACTTTGGCATCAATACAACCACAGGCTAAATAGCCCATCAATTTATTGCACATTTAATTCAATTTCAGTCAGCTTCATCATGAATCACAAAGGATAACTTAATTTGCCCCGTTACTCAACTCTTCCCACAACCTATGACTCCCTTTCAAGGACTCATCTTATGTTTTTGATATTTATTGTTTATTTATTCTTACTATTTTTTTGAAATCTGTTGTATTTGCAGAATTTGATATCTTTTGCACACTGGCTGTTTGCCCGTCCTGTTGGGTGCAGTTTTTCACTGCTTCTGTTATATTTCCTGGATTTATTGAGTATGCTCACAAGAAAAATGAACCTCAAAGTTGGATATGGTGACATACATGTACTCTGATAATCCTTTTATTTTGTACTTGGTATTGCGCTGTACTGCTGCCACAAACAACAAATTTCATGACATATGTCAGTGATAATAATTCCAATTCTGATTCTGATCCAATTGCAATCAATCCATTTACTACCTCTGGGCTATCTTGACTGCAACAAACAAAAACTCCATCAATCTCTTTCCACTGCCAGCTCCAAATCACCACTACCACTTGGAAAAGCATTTGTTGACTTCCCTCCTGAGTAACTGGTTTCAAAGACCTCGTTGCTGCTCTTTGCTGTCAGCAGGCAGGTGTTTCTCAGTGTCCTGCCTAGTCAGTCAGTCACAGGGTAATAGATCAGCAAGAACATCCTGTCTCTTCCTGTATGAGCGAATTTCTGGAAGCAGTTCAAGTTCTCCAACTGAGTTTAAAGTGCAGGAGACCCCAAAGTTACTGGAGTGGGTTGCCTTCCCTAGAAGACAGTCTGTATTGCAACCTTCTATAATGTGAAGCTCTATAAAAGGAACAACTACAGAAAACAAAAGTGTTTATGATTACTTCTCCACATACATTCCAGGAGATTGAATTTCATTCCATAACTTAAGTTTTTGGGTAGTGATTTGTAAATTCTGTAAGGGTGGATTTCCATGACACAATGGTTGCAATGTAGGGGTTGTCTGCAATAGTAATAAGTGGGCTGGCCAAACTCAGCATCCAATTGACACTGTAATTTCAGTTAATTCCCAAAGGAAAATATTGCAGTTCTTAAAATTAAAATACGGCAGAGACCGAAAGCAGGTTGAAAAGAGAAAGGATTATAAAAATAAAGATTTCTAGCATCTGCAGATTTTAAGATTAGTTAGAACTGATAGTGCTGACTTATACTGGTCGAGGATCACAGATGGCTGTTTATTTGTCAGGGGCAGAGCCATGTTTTCTTTCCCTATTATAGCAGGGCATAAATGTTATACTTCAAGGATACAAGGCTTGAAATACTTGCTGCATTCACAAGATGTTTCCCTGCATGCTATTTTAATGCAGGCATAATTAAATTGACACCTGCATTAAAATAGTAGGAGATTCGGAAGGTGCTAAGCCTTCATCTGCTGATATCTTTAACAGTCATTGCTTGGCTAGCATCAAGTTCAAGACAAGCACGCTGGATATTCCTCCATCTCGTGGCTTTTCAGATCCCCATTTCAGAATCAGTGCAGTGAAGCAGCTGACATTGGAATTGTAGTCTGCCTTCCAGTCCAAGGAATTCAAAGGCATCATTCAGTTGCAGGCTCTTTGAAGCTTTCAAATCCTTCAATCTGTACCTTGCTGTTCTGGCAAAAGTCTTTGTGCCCAATTTTTTCCTCATACGTCCCAAGGCTGTGCATAGGAACCCACACATACAAGATACAGAATGGAAGCAGGCACTTCTGTCCATCTAGGTCATACTGATCATCAAGTGCCCACTTACACTAATCATCTTCCTATTCTCCTCCCCCCCCCCTTCCCCATTCCTACCACAAACCTATACTTGGAGCAATAATTTAGTGGTCAAGTCAGTCATCAATCCAGAAGGCTTTGTGTTGTGGGAGGAAGCTGGAGCACCGGGGGTGGGGGAAACTCACTTGGTCACAGGGAGACCATGCAAACTCCACACAGATGGCACTCCAGGTCAGGTTTGAACCTGGGTTCCTCGAGTTTTAGACAGCAGCCCTCTCCCTCTCTGTACCACAATGCTTGTTCACAGGAGTGTGACTTCAGGGGCATCTTTTAAAAGAAAAGGGAAGGGAGCAGTGCTAAATGCCTCAGGAGTGTGGAGGAGACAGCAACCCTTAATCGATTAACCTTGAACTCTACAACAGTAAGACCAGGGAATTGATTGTGGATTTCAGGAAGGAGTGTTTGAGAGAACACACACCAGTCCTCAGTGAGGGATCAGCAGTGGAAAGGGTGAGTAGTTTCAAGTTCCTGGCTTCAACATCTCTGAAGATCTATCCTGCACCCAACATACCAATGCAATTACAAAGAAGGCATGACAGAGGCTATATTTCATTAAGAGTTTGAGGAGACTTGGCCATCACCAGAGACACTCCTAAATTTCTACAGATGTACAGTAGAGAGCATTCTGACTGGCTGCATCTCCATCTGGTATACAGAGGCTATTGCACAGAATTGGAAAAGCTGCAGGAAGTTGTAAACACAGCCAGCTCCATCATGGGCACCAGCCTCCCCAGCATCGAAGACACCTTCAAAAGGCGATGCCTCAAAAAGCTGGCATCCATCATTAAGTACCCCCATCACCCAGGACATTCCTTCCTCTCATTGCCACTACCAAGGAGGAGGTACAGAAACCTGAAGACACACACTCAATGTTTCAGGAACAGCTTCTTCAGTTTCTGAATAGACTATGAAACCATGAACACTACCTAGGTTTTTTTAAAAACTCTCTTTTTATACAACTTATTTAACATTTTATATATATTTATTGTAATTTATATTTTTTATTATTATGTACTGCAATGTACTACTGCTGCAAAACAACAAATCAGTGGCACTAAACCTGATTCTGATTAAAATGTTTGTGGATAAATATTTAAAAATCAGTTAATGTGATGTTTTATATGGAGAACTGTAAGGAGAGTGTAATTAGTGAAACTTTTAGACCATAAGGCATGGTAGCAGAATCAGGCCCTTCAGCCCATTGACTCTGCTCTGCCAGTCCATCATGGCTAATTTATTATCCCTCAAATCCATACTCCAGCCTTCACCGCATAACCTTTCATATTAATATTAAACAAAAACCTATCAATCTCCACTTTAAATATATAGTCAATGACTTGGCCTCCACAGCCGTCTGTGGCAATGAATTCCACAGATTCATCACCTCTGCCTAAAGAAATTCCTCCTCCTCTTTTCTGAAGGAATGACTTTCTGCTCTGAGGCTGTCCCCTCTGGTCCTACACTCCCCCACCATAGGAAATATCCTGTCCTCTATGTAGGTGTTTCAATATTTAAGAGGATTTAATGAGATTCCCCTCATTCATCTAAACTTTGAGGAATACACACCCAGAACCAGCAAAAACTTCTCACATGTTAACCCTTTCATTCCCTGGATCATTTTTGTGAAACTCCTCTGGACCATCTGCAATGTTAGCACATCCTTTCTTGGACAATAATAATTTTATTAAGACACGTAGCTACATTAAAATGCAGGCTCAAAGTGTTTTACACAGATTGTAAAGATAAATCGATATAGTCATAAAAAGAGACAAGATTAAAAATTGTAAGTAAAGACAAACATTATATAGAATAAAATGTAATCAGATATGCCAAATTATGTAAATGCAATCAACATCAACAGGCATCGAGTAATCTTCTAAATTGGCCAAATTAAAAAAAAAGTAGCTTTTTAAGAAGTCTTATGAAACATTCCCCAGTACTAGTCTGGTGATTCTCAGTCAGTAGACCATTCTAGATTTTTGGTGCGCAAGAGCAAAAGACTGCATCACCAGTTTGTACGTGCTTGGCTCTAGGAACACTAAACAAACCAGCATTTGTAGATCCAAGATCACAGTTAGGGACATGAGGGGATAGACACTCCAAAATATACAGAGGAACTAGATTATTCAGAGCCTTATCTACAATTAGAGGCATTTAAAATTAATCCTAAAGGGCACAGGCAGCCAGTGTAATGACGCCAAAACTGGTGAAACGTTTTCAGATTTATTTTTTTTTTGGATAAGATTCTTGTTGCTGTATTTTGAACAACCTATAGCTGACTTATATCCTTCTTACACAGTCCTGAAAAGAGTGCGGTACAGTCGACTAAAAACAAAAAAATGATCACTTTTTCTGCAAGAAATCAAATTCTTTCAATGTTCCTTAAATTAAAGAAAGTATACTGAATAATAAGGCTTAGTATTTTGATTGGAACTTAGCTCAGTGTCGATAATAAAGCCTAAATTCTTCACTTAAAGAGCCCAAAACTGCTCACAATACTCTAAGTACAGGCAAGGATGGTGCCTCATGAATAGTTTTTAATCTGTTGTGCCTCTTTAATCGAACTTGTACTAAACAAGTTTAATTTTTCAAGTTAAGTTATGCTGCTTAAGATACAAATTACTCTTTCCCAGTGTTTACCTATAGACGAGGAGCAGGGCTGCAGATCAGTTCTTCAAGCATGGTCTAAGCTCAATCCAACTTTTATTCTATATTTTAATACACCCATAGTAACCACTCACTGCTTTGCAAATTAAAGGGTGAACATATGTGGAGAGTTTGACAGCTCTGAGCCTGTACTCACTGCAGTTTAGAAGAATGAGTGGGAATCTCACTGAAACCTATCGAATATGGAAAGGTCTCGATAGAGTGGATGTTTCCTAAGGTAGGATAATCTAGGACCAGAGGACACTGCCTCAGAATAGAGAGACCCCCCTTTGAGAACAGAGATGAGGAGGGATTTCTTTCGCCAAAGGGTGGTGAATTGGTGAGATTCACTGCCACAGACAGCTGTGGAGGCCAAGTCGTTGGTTATATTTAAAGAGGAGGTTGACAGTTTCTTGATTTGCAATGGCATCAAAGGTTTTGTGAAGAAAGCAATGATATTGGGATTGAGAGGGTTAATAAATCAGCCATGATTGGATGAACAGCCTTATTCTGCTCCTATGTCTTATGGTCTCTTTGCTTACCAAGGCCTTCTCGACCTTTGCCTTAAAAATACTCAAATATTTTGCCTTCACATTAGGGTTAATGCATTAATGCGAGGACTCAAAATACTGGCAAAATATTTTCACTACACTTTTGTTTCAAGATAAAGATTTTCCCATTTAGAGCAGTGATTCCTAGTTCTAGATCCTCTTCATGAAGTGTTCCTCCCACCCTGTCAGTATCTCTCAGGATCACGATTCATTAAGGTCGCGTCTCACTCTGAATTCCAAAAGATACAATTCCAGTTTGTCCAATCTTTTCTGACCATTACAGGTAAATCTTCTTCAAACCTCTTCCAACACATTAGCATAATTTCTTAAATAAAACCAGTGATGTATACTGTGCAAGACACACCATGATGATGATGAGTGTATATAGTAGTCATCATGTTCTCAACAATGTCTTATTATCTGAAAATGACCTTCCTCCTTTTGTATTCGAACAATAAAAAAAAGCTGTAAAGTTAGCTTTTGATCTATTTAGTGCATAGATACTTACAAGTGCTTCTTCTCTCTGGAGAAGGGATAGGACAGATGCTTGTACGTAACATTGTTCTGTTCTTCCACTTTTGTTCGCAAAGGTGAAGTCATTTTATACAAAATATTTGAGATTTTGCTGAGGATCCCGGTTTTCTGCTTTACTTCATACACCTGAAGAGTTAGTAACAGATTTAAGTTACAAGATCCCGGGACAAAAAAATCGACTAATGCAGAGAACAAAACTAAACTATATCTGAATAAGCCCCAGAATTTAAGATTAAAATCCTTAAGATTATCTTTGTAATCTTAAAATCCATCACAAAGAATCTTAGGGTAGTATTGGGGACATATATGCAACTTCAATAATAAAATAACTTTGATATACCCCCCCCCCACGACCCCTTGAGTCTTCTATACATTACGCCAGTTACCTGCATGCACACATGATGTAAAAGGGCATGTTATTGTTGATGTAATTATTAAGCATCCATATTATCTGGTCATTGCTCATGAGTGTGAGGAGCTGCGGATTGGGAGGACAAACAAGGGGTGGGATCTGCACGGTGAGCTGCAGAGCAGGATCTGGGAATATTGATCCGCAAATGCCTTGAAAGTGACGTCACAGGTAGATTATTTCAGAAAGAGAGCTTCTGGCACATTGGCCTTCACAAATCAAAGAACTGAGTACAGGAGTTGGAATGTTTTGCAGAAATTGTACAAGACATTGGTGAGGTCCAATCTGGTATATTTTGTCACCTACCTACAGGAAAGATGTCAATAAGTTCAAAAGAATGCAGAAAGAATTTACAAGGAAGGTTGCTGGGGCTTGAGAACCTGAGTTATATGGAAAGGTTAAATAAGTTAGAACTTTATTCCCTAGAGCAAAGAGTGACAAGAGATTTGATATAGGTATACAAAATTATCAGAGGCAAAGACAAGGTAAATGCAAGCAGGTTTTCTCCACTGAGATAAGGAGATAATACAACCAGAGATCATGGGTGAAAGGTGAAATGTTTAAGGGGAACTTCTTCACTCAGAGGGTAGTGAGAGTGTGGATATATCTAGGCAGATAAATAGTGCAGCATGGACTAGATGGGCTGAAGAACTTCACACATACAAAAACTGCTGGAGGATCTCAGCAGGCCAGGCAGCAGCTTTGGAAATGAGTAAGCAGTCGACATACAGCAATGGAAACAGGCCCTGCAGCCTGATGGCTCAGTGCCGATCCCTGCTGGTCTCAGGTGCTAACATCTGGCCTATATCCTTTCAAACCATTCCCCTCCAAACGCTTCTTAAATATTCCAATCTGGCAGCTCTTTCCAGATACTTGCCATTCTCTGAAGCTCAACAGTTCTGTCTTACTCTTACGAGAGTCCCAGTAGGAAGAAAACATGCCCCCTTACTGTGTCTCAGAGATCTTAGAGTTTGTGCCGGGCTGGATTATATCTATCGATTGTTCTCTTTCAGAGGAATTTCTCACAACCTCATTTCAATCGGATCTCTCTGAAGAAGCTTTTGAAATGTGAACTCTGCATGTTATCTATGATAGCTAACTGTTTTTTTTGGCAGGGAAACATGTTCATAGTAAGCTTTTGAAAGATCTGCTTGAAGTATGGTTTACAGATGCAGATAAGTAGCTAATTTATTTTTTTACTTAGAGATACAGTGCAGAACAAGCCCCTCCAGCCCAATGAGCTGCTCCATCCAACCCTAGCCTAATCACGGCACAATTTACTAGAAGCAATTAACCTAGTAACTGGTACAGTGCGAGAAAACCGGAGCATCCGGAGGAAACTCATGCAGTCATGGGGAGAACTTAGAAATATCTTACAGACAGTGGCGGGAATTGACCATGGGTCGCTGGCATTGTAATAGCATTATGCTAATCACTACACCACTGTGTTGCCCCTTTTTGTTAGAACTTAAATATTAATTTCATAATATTGTTGATTCTTCAGGAATTCAACCAAACAATTAGAGTGTCTTAAAAGCTATGATTACGATACTAGGTCATCTCAACCTACCTTTTTAGTGGGCATCTTAATCTTGAGAAATTCTGCCTCCCGACAGAGCACATGCCACGGTGTGTGTACCTTCACAAATCCTAGGCCATAAGCTTTAGTCTGGGAGGAGGAAGAGCACAACAGATTACAAAAGGTGACCTCACCCCTCAATTATATCTTGGGGATACGGCGATGCTTTAAATTCTGTGTTGATGTGCCGTTCCAGCAATGGCCTGGAAGTTCCTCAGTCATGGCAAATCGGTTTTGTACACAAGCTCCACTCTCTAATGTATAGTAGACATGGTTCCTCTCAGTGATTTGTGGTGCAGTGGGCAGAAACCTTACCGATTCTTTATATGAATCTTTTTTTTAAAAAAACAAGGCTGAGTTGCTAGCTCGAAGCTCAACCCAGCACAGGTGGAAAGCACGCAAGGAGCTGGCCAGACTCAAGCCTGGAACCACTCACCTCGAAGTCCAGTGTGGATGCCACTACACCAGCTCTCTAATGCACAGAACTTTTTCAGAAAATGAATTGGATCAAATCAAGGCTTCTTACACACAATTTGAGCTATTTAGATGTCAGAACTCAGATCTACCCTTCTTGCTTGAGATATGCTACACCAGACCTGTGGTGCTCTATGCCACTGAAGAGCCAGAAACACTCCTTTCTTCTGGAAGCTATCCCACAGTGCAAGCGGGAACAGTCGGTGGCTCAGCGTTACTGTGACTAAAATAGTATGCCATCTCATCTCCCTCATTTTCATGCATCTTCACACCTCACTTCACCCAATCCCCCATTTCTTCCCCACTACCAAATATCTGAGGATATTTTAAATGAAAATTCCCTTGAGTTTAATCTTCAGCAAATAGCTAGGCATTGATAATATGATAAAACTCGGAGACTATTCACCATTACTTAGAGGTTTAGCCCAAATGAGAAATGCAGAATCAGAAAGTGAACTTGCCCTATTTTTCATTATATTAAAACACAGAGGATTCCAGTCAATTGGGCCATCAGTTAATTGGGGCAGCCGCTTATTTGGGACAACTAAAGAACAAACAGGACTCCTTTTATTTGGGACACTACGTCACTTAATTGGGACAGAAGACTGTTGCCAGTTTCTAGCTAGCATTCATCACATGCACTTGTGTGGCTGTTGGACACTACACTGTAATAAGAGCAACGTTTTTAAATAGCATCGGTTGCACGTGCTTGTGTTATGTTATCCATTTTGGCCGATGGATGCAGAGTCAAAAAGCAGTGATATTTTTATAATTTTGTTATTTTATTTTGACTTTAAAAAATTTCAGACCCTTATGATACTACTTCATGCAGGAAGGCAATCTGTGTCTACACTGATTTTGTTCACTGACAGTCAAGCAAACATGGCAATGTCTACTGGATGAATTCTGTCGATAGCTATAAGGAACTAATACACAGTTTTATAGTACTGAAGTAATATTGGTAGTATTCTGATTTGTTCTGTATTTCATTTAAATGCATAATACTTTAAAAAAAACAATTTCCATGACTCATCAGCTAATTTGGGCAATCGCTTAACTAGACCAAAATGCATTGGTTCCAATGTGTCCTAATTAACTGGAATTCACTGAATTGGGCTGACAATCTCAAAACAAAAGCCCAATTGGAAAGAGTGTTTATAAACTTGAACTAAATGGGAAACCTTGGGTGATTATATGCAAACACTCCAACTAATCAAACTCTACCCAAGTAACACACTAAACAGTTTCTCTGAGCTGGCCTTTTACTCTTACAATTACTGCCTTCTCCCAAGCATCATAAACCCTCTCTAATGGGGGGGGGGGGGGAGGGAAACACAATTAGATGTTAAGATGAATTTAAAACATTACCTGCTTCACATAAGCTGTGCAAAGGTAGGCAGGAAGATTTTGGGAGGAGAATGCCTGGTAATTTTGCACAGAGGGAAATGCTCCATTCTTCTGATATACCAGTGAAATTTAATAGTTCACTTGTCAGCAATTTTGATACTGCTCTTAGCAGATTAACCTAATGTGTCCCTGTCAACAATTGATGTTTGTGAATATTTTAGAAAAGACTTGAAGCAAATTGACTTTACATAGTGAGGCTTATGTTCAAATAACAAGACAAACTGAAACTACACACTGACAGATGCTGTTCTGGGAGGCATTTATATATGCATCCAGATTTATCAAGAAAAATCCAGTCAGTTTTCCAACATTGATAAATCCCAAAATCCACACCAACAGAAGAAAACGAAACACGAGAATCACTGCACAAAGTCTGACAGATCACCACCACCACCAGACAGGAATCACCAGTAGTAAGAAGAGGAGACTGCAGGAACCACAGCTAATGAAACAAGTCAGAATGACATGGTGTGAATAACAGCAATAAATAGGTGTGATTTGTAACGTCAAAAGTGTAATGGTTTAATGTTTAAAAACCAAGCCAATTTTGTTTTTAAACCACATTTTATTAGGGTATGGAACCAAGTGTAAATTTAAAATTTATAGTCTTAGAAATAAAGTTATCAAACCAATTCCATTCTTTAAAAGAAGCACTGTTATTCACCCAAATGACTCAACAAAATGATGAACTGGGTACTCTTCATATAAAGATCCAGCTATTTCATTTATGACCCACTTTCATCTCAAGTTCTTTTAACATTCCTAGCAGTCTAAGGCAGATCAAAAAGGAACACATCATAAACAGTGAAAATACCGAGCTGCAGCCAAACATGGCCTTTCCGATCACAGGCTCTTCTTAACAGGTCAAATGTTCAGATACAGAGCCATTGAAACTTAAGGTTCAAATATATAATGTTTAATTTTCTTTGTGGTGGCAACAAGGCTAATCCACATAAAATAACACAGTAAAACTATTTTATTCACATTCCCACAGAGCAAACTGTACAACCCGAATGTTTAATACTTGTCCAAGTGATCTTTAGCTGAGATTTTTAATAAAGCTTAGAAAAGGATTTTTGGTGTCCAAGCAAATATTTGCCGCTGAAGTGCTGTTCTTTGAGGAGAGATTGAACAAGATTGGTCAACTTTCAGATGGGATTCAGAATTCTGAGAATGATCAACATGCTGGATGCTAAGAGGTCACTTCCAAAGGCTGGATCTTTGGGCATTCCTAACCTTTTTTATGCCATGGCTCAGTGCCAATAAGCAAGAGGTCCATGGACCTCAGGTTGGGAACCCCTGGTCTAGAACAAGAGGATGAGTTCAGGCTGAGCAAGCCAGAAAGAGTATTATTTTCTTCCCCCCACAAAGGTGAAGATCTTTGGAGTTCTCTAATCCAAGGCCATGGAAGCTCAGTCAACTGCATTCTAGAAAGAAAGCAAGAAATGTTTGGACATTCAAGAGATTGAAGGGGGGAAACACAAAAAAATGAGGCAGCAAAATGGAAGTGTGGTATTTTACATTGTGTATTAACCTACTATATTTAAAATATCTTTACCCAATGCAATTCTAGAATCAGAATTGGTTTTGCTGTTCTAAATCATGAAATTTGTTGTTCTGCAACAGCAGAGCAGTACAAGGCATAAAAATGACTATAAGTTACAAAATAACTAGTGCAAAATACGAAAAACGAGGTCATGGTCATGGACTCACAAATCATTCAAAAACTTGATGGTGGAAAAGGTGTTCTTAAAGCATTAAGTTAGATTGGTTCCTGTTCTTCCTCCTCACTGGTACTAACTATTTGTGGAAGGGTAGGACAAAATAGATTTCAGTGCTAGTTAATCCAAAATGCAAAAAGCCAAATTATAACTTAACTAATTCCACTAAAGTGGAGCAACTCATTAGTCGGATAAAAATACTGGTTACAGCAGCTGAGGGGTTACGAAAATTTGGACATTAAATTGGCAACATGCCTTCAGCAACTAGCATTTCTAACATAAAAAGATCTTGCTGTGCAAGCAAGTTGAAGTGGTTAGGACAGACGTATAATCTTTTCCCCAGATGAGATTTATGGAAATGCACTTGACAAATATTGAGCTGCCGTTTTGTTCAGTTAATACACTAAAAATGGACAGAAGCAGCCGGGTCACTGTCCATCTACTCCCACGTCCACTACCACACCACTCCACTCAAAACTAGCAAGAGTCCAAAGATATGTACACTTTTGGGAAACAATGCATTTGAACACGCGGGACTGAACCTGCAAATCAAGGACATCAGAAATAGACAGTGAGAGTTTGGCAGCTCCATTGCAGATCACGACAGAGACAACTTTCTCCTTGCAGACCTGAAGGTAAACTGATATTCCTCAAAAGCTGCTTACAAGCCAAATAATTGCATTGCATAATGGGCACCAAGTCATGCCGATCCCTGGTCTGTGCTGAGTGAATGTATATCATGGGCCTGAGATATGGCCAACAACTTGTGTTAAGAGCCAGGCCCCTGCCTGATCCCATTTCTTCAACATACACTGGAAAGCTCATGTGTACATTGGACAACACTGGGGACAAACTTCTTCAGATTACACTACGACACTCCCATAAAAATAGACTGTTAAATAAGTTACTGGATTTGGCAGTGAGAGAAAGGGGAGGTTCAACTATTTTTTTAAAATCATTACTGAGCATCAGATACTGTGGCCAAAGTTTGCAATCAGAGCAGAAGCATTAACCATTCCTCTAATTTCAGATATTCCTTGACCAGCTGAGTATTCATGGCATGTCTTTTTTATTATCCATAAATTAGTCCTGTTTACAAAGCAGTACATTCAGTCTGTATATTCAAAGTGCCTGTTTTCTTCTTTATTAGAGTTGACGAGTAAGGGTTAGAAAACCATAGACCTAATGTGGATAACTATGATTTGTGCAGATGGGTGCAAAAGTCAGAATGGACATGATGGGCTGAATAGCCTACTTCTATGCTGTGTGGCTCGGGGACTAAACCAGGACATAACTGTCCCCCACTTTTACAGAGATCATGTTTGACCCAAGTTTCACTAGTAAACTGGCCCCTCATTGGAAACTATCATCAAGAAATTTGAACTGCAAATGGAGAGGTTTAAAATGAAAACAAAATAGAAAATGTCAGTAATACTCAGCATGTCAGTCAGGCTGCAGCTGCGGGAAGAGAAACAGACCTCATGTTTCAGGTCAGGGACTTGAAACCCTTAGAACTATGAACCTGTTGGAGGAACTAACCAGGGTCAGCCAGACAAATTCAAAATAATTGTCTCAATTCCTCATATGTGGTTTCAAAACATTCGCTGTTTTAGAATAAATTTAGCCAATTACTTGGAAACTTTTCCACTGTGGGAGATAATACACACAAGTAAGCTGCTGGTTTCACTGACAACCTGTGGTTATCCTAACCACAGTTTAGAGCAAGGGTTCCCAACCTGGGGTCTTCAGTTAATGGTAAGCATCCATGCATAAGAAGTTGGGAACCCCTGGTTTAGAGTACGTTAAACAATGATAGAGTTCACGATAAGCATCAAGAACTTAAGTAATTAAAAAAGACCTGTTACATTAATACTCACCTCGGGTCCCAGTATGGAGGTTCCAAATTCTCACAGTCTACTATTTAAAGTAAAATTTTAAAAGTGTAATAGACTTCAACATTCCCCAGCAAGTTAGACTTCTCCCTCCTACGGGAGTGAGGTGATAATCCGACACCAACAGTCACTGTTTGTGGGAGGAGAACGAAAGGACAGGAAAATTGGGGGCTTGTGAATCAAGTACCCAGTTCGTGATTTGCAAGAATCATTTTTGTCACTAACGAAAGGAGCAGTTGATTGAATTGTGGAGTGGACAACTATCTACACACTGACTAAACCACTACAAAGGCTACAGCTACCAACACCACAGTAATGATGTGACTATGTAATTACTCCTACCAGTTGTTGCGGGTCCCCATTTCCCTGCTGCTGCACGGAGTCAGAGCTATTAGCTCTTTTCATTACTGGACTGGATTCACAGCTGAGGTCATTCTGAATATCAGTGAAATAGCAGTGGGGGGAATAATATATGTAAAAAAAAACAGACAAGCAACACACAAGACACACAGTGCTTAAGTAAAATATTAGTATCAAACGTTATACATACACACATGATAAATAAGTTCCAGTGAACTGTGATCAAAATCCGAAAAGCTGCTGTGCTTTTTGAACCTTGTCATTCTCGGTTAGTTATATAGATTAGTAAATACAAAGCCATTTCAAAAGTGCAAGATTAAAGACAATCTTACATAATAATATTGAAAATTATTGAGAATATTGAAGGCAAAGCCCATCAATCTGATAGAAAAACCACTTTACAAAACTGAGAATCGGGATTTCAGAAGCAAAAATGGACAAACTTCCGACCACGCTCGTAAGAGGGGTTGGGATTTTGGATCATTCTCTTTGGAGCGAAGGTGCTGGATACCAGATGACGAGTTTGGAGAAGGTTGTGGGTGGAGGCGGGGGAATTAAAATTTTATTTAAGGTACAATAATTAGTGCTGAAATTTGTGGCGACATTGCTGAGGTGCCCTAGCACACCCACGGGTATGTTGGTTGTTAACACAAACGATGCATTTCACTGTATTTTTCCAATGTGTACATGATTTTTAAAAAACCTTGAATTTTGAGAGCCCAGGCAGAGCTGATAAGTTGGGACACATTTCCATTAGAGGGGTGACCAGTTAGAGATGCACATATTTAATTAAAAGATCAAATTATTATAGCTGCTGATTATAGTTAGGAGTTGGAGGTATTTTCGAAACCACCCCTCCCTCCCAGAGAATGGTGACATGAAGATAAAGTGCATGAGAGGGAGAACGGTCTACAATATCAATAAAAGTACTTCAATATGCATCACATCCTTCAGTACTCTAGATAGCTTTGCATCTGCAGGGTAGGACCTAATCGGTTAGATACAATTGGTTAGACGGCCTTTTCTGTCAAATATTTCAATGAACCTATAAATAGCTTTCAATGGTTAAAACATTAATGAATTTAATAGGGTAAGTAATATTTGTTCAATATTTTTCAGCAATGGCGTGATAAGAGTCATTTGAAGTCAAAAGTAGGATGGCTTTTGCTTAGGAGAGCTTAAACACTACCTCACAAAGAAAAACATCCCAGGGAATGAGTGATGTTTTAAACTATCCAGTTTTATATTGCAGTTTGGTCAATAACTTTCCACAGAGTAAAAAGCTAAAGCACTTTTGATTCCAAAAGATATTTGGATAATTCAGTGGAGAAGCACTTCCGTTGGGCCCATGGCCTAATTGGCTCCTGTGCTTTATGTTCAGAGTTCAAAATAAGTTTGTCAGGGTATTGCACTTTGGAAGGAAAAACCAAGGTAGAACATACAAGGTAAATGGTAGGACACTGAGGAGTGCAGTAGAACAGAGGGATCTGGGAATACAGATACAAAATTCCCTAAAAGTGGCATCACAGGGAGATAGGGTAGTAAAGAGAGCTTTTGGTACAATGGCCTTTATAAATCAAAGTATTGAGTATAACAGTTGGAATGTTATGGTGAGCTTGTATAAGGCATTGATGAGGCCGAATTTGGAGTATTGTGTGCAGTTTTGGTCACCGCAGAGAAGGTTTACAAGGATGTTGCCTGGACTTGAGAAACTGAGTTACAGAGAAAGGTTGAATAGGTTGACTTTATTCCCTGGAGCGTAGAAGAATGAAGGGAGACTTGATAGAGGTATATAAAATTATTGTGGGTATAGATAGATTGAATGCAAGCAGGCTTTTTCCACTGAGGCTAGGGGAGAAAAAAACCCAGAGGACATGGGTTAAGGGTGAACGGGGAAAAGTTTAAAGGGAACATGGGTGGGGGCTTCTTCTCACAGAGGGTGGTGGGAATGTGGAATGAGCTGCCAGTTTACGTGGTAAATGTGGGCTCACTTTAAACATTTAAGAAAAACTTGCACAGGTACATGGATGAGAGGTGTATGGAGGGATATGGTCCAGGTGCAGATTTGTGGGACTAGGCAGAAAAATGGTTTGGCACAGCCAAGAAGGGCCAAAATGCCTGTTTCTGTGAAGTAATGTTCTATGGTAGATATACATTGCCATATACTAGCTTGAGATGCTCTTTCTTGCAGGCACTCACAGGAAAACAAAGGAATACAATAGTTTCAATGAAAAATACAAAGACAAGCAACTAATGTGCAAAAGATGACAAACTGTGCAAATAAAAATAAATAAGTAAATAGACAATACCAAGAACACGAGTTAAAGAGTCCCTGAAAGTGAGTCCGTAAGTGGAATTTGTTCAGCGTTGATGCAAGTGAATGGCCTTGTGCTCAGTCAGATGTACCGAGTAAGTTCCATAATTCACTGAAATACTGCATTTGAATTCATTTAATTTTGTTTCGAACTGGTTTCACTATCACGCATTAATGCTCAAAGACAGAATGGTGGTACAATAGTTAGTGCTGTCTCAGCTCCAGGGACTTGCTTTAATACTGATCTCAGGTGTTGCCTCTGTGTTCTCCCTATGACCTCATGGGTTTCCACCAGGTGCTTTGGCTTCCTCCCACATGCCAACGATTACTAGCAACAATAAATTAGCTCCTAGTCTAGGTAGTGGCAAGAAAGCAACAGGGAGTAGGTAAACAGCAAGAGGAAATAAGTTGCAGAGCTCCAATTAAATGAAAGGGGGAAATGGGATTGTTCTGTTGGAAGCTGGTTTGGACTGGAGGACGACGGGATCTCCTACTACGTGAGTGTGGCAAAAGGAAACAAATGACTCAAAGGTCACAATGTGCATGCACCAAAATAACAGCAAGTTCAACAATTACAAAGCATAAACAATTATTTAAAGATGAAGTTAGAGGTTAAAGTACAGATATGGAATCAACACATTGCTCAATACAGTAAAGCTTCTGGGAAAACTGTTACATCAGGAAAAAAAATGTAGCAGCTATAATTAAACATTCAACGATCCGAGTCATAGAAAATGACATCACAGAAATAGCAAATTTATTCAGAACACAGTGTGCATTGCCCTCCGGATCAAAAATAAAAATCAGCAATCAATTGAAGGTATTAGAAATGGATTTTCTGCAGTTTTACCTGATTTATCTGCCATTTTCCACAGGTATCTGGATTTATTTTCTACAATTAACTTAAGTACACAGGAGAGAGATAAAAATACTAATTAACAGTTTAGTAGCAAAATTAAGTAGTTAATATGGAATAGAAGCTTCATTTTTCCTTACATGGAGGAGAAATTGATGTATTAAAGGATAACAAAGTCCCCTCTGTCAAGCACTTTCAATGTGTCCACCACAAAAGCTAGAATTGCACGGTGGTCACCAATTTCAATTCTACAGGTACTTCTCATGCCCATTTTGACATCTTGGTCCATGGCCTCTCTGGTTGTGTTATATGACCCACCTTATACTCTGTCTAGGTTTCCTCCAAACAGCTGGCATGAAAATCAACTTCTCCAATGTCTGGTACTTTCTCCCTCATCCCCCTTCTCTCTTTGTACATTCCCCATTCTCTTCACCTCATCTGCCTATCACCTCCTTCTGGTGCCCCTCTTCCTTCCCTTTCTCCCATAGTCCGCTGTTCTCTCCCATCTGATTATTTCTTCTTCAGCCTTTACCATTACCACCTACTACCTCCCAGCTTCTCATTTCATCTCCCTCCCCCACCTACCCATTCTTCTCTTCACCTGGTTTCACCTGCTGCCAGATTGTAGTCCTTTCCCTCTTACTGCCTTCATTTTCTTATTCTTGCTTCTTCCCCCTTCCTTTCCAGTTCTGAAGAGATTCAGCCCCAAATATCAACTATTTCACTAAGTTTTCCTTATCATAGAAGTTTCCTGACCTGCTGATGTAGCTCTGGATTTTCAGCATCTGCAGAATTCCTTATGCTTGTGCCCAGTATTAATTATTTCTTCCTTAATGAAGGAATACATTTCAATAAGCTGTCAATTACTTATCTTCCCATTTTCCACCTTAATTCTTTTGACAAATCCAACTCTTGCTCCATTCAGAATTTAGATATTTGTCATTATTTCCCAACTCTCTCTCAACAAATCTGGTGTTTACTGCTCCATAGATCACAAACAAGAACAAATTCTCCCTTTATAGTACATCTGCTACCTTCTCACCATCTCATCCCAAGTTTTAATCTCGGGCTTAAATCAACTAATAAATGCTGATGGAGTCATCTTCTGAAAACAAGGCAAGAATGCATCTGTTCAAAGGAAATTCATTATCAAAGCACGTGCATGTCACCATCTACAACCTTGCGAGCCTTTTTCTTGCAGGCACTTACAGGGAAAATACAATAGATTTAATGAAAAACTATACATGAACAAAGACTGACAAACAGCCAATGTACCAAAGATGACAAACTGGGTAAATAATTTTAAAATCAGAATCCGATTTATTATCACTGGCATGTGACATGAAATTTTTAACTTAGCAGCAGCAGTTCGAAGTAATACATAATCTAGCAGAGAGAGGAAAATAATAATAAAATAAAACCTAATAATAAACAAGTAAATCAATTAAATGTATTGATTGAATAGATTTTTAAAAT
This sequence comes from Hypanus sabinus, assembly GCF_030144855.1. Classification (NCBI taxonomy): domain Eukaryota; kingdom Metazoa; phylum Chordata; class Chondrichthyes; order Myliobatiformes; family Dasyatidae; genus Hypanus; species Hypanus sabinus. Next base: position 167,339,153 of record NC_082712.1, on the reverse strand, counting down.
GTGCAAATAAACAGAAATACTGTATATTAAAAAAAAGTGAGGTAGTGTCCAAGGCTTCAATGTCCATTTAGGAATCAAATGGCAGAGGGGAAGAAGCTGTTCCTGAATCGCTGGGTGTGTGCCTTCAGGCTTCTGTACCTCCTACCTGATGATACCAGTGAGAAAAGGGCATGCCCTGGCTGCTGGATGTCCTTAATAATGGACGCTGCCTTTCTGAGGCACCGTTCCCTAAAGATGTCCTGGGTACTTTGTACCCAGGACAAAGATGGAGTGCCCAAGATGGAGCTGACTAGATTTACAACCTTCTGCAGATTCTTTCGGTCCTGTGCAGTAGCCCCTCCATACCAGACAGTGCTGCAGCCTGTCAGAATACTCTCCATGGTACCCACGCAAGGCTTATTGAGAAAGTAAGGAGGCAATGGGATCCAAGGGGACATTGCTTTGTGGATCCAGGACTGGCTTGCCCACAGAAAGGAAAGAGTGGTTGTAGATGGGTCATATTCTGTGTGGAGGTTGGTGACCAGTGGTGTGCCTCAGGGATCTGTTCTGGGACCCCTATTCTTCGTGATTTTTGTAAATGACCTGGTTGAGGAAGTGGAGGGATGGGTTAGTAAATTTACTGATGGCACAAAGGTTGGGGGTGATGTGGATCGTGTGGAGGGCTGTCAGAGGTTACAGTGGGACATTGATAGGATGCAAAACTGGGCTGAGAAGTGGCCGATGGAGTTCTACCCAGATAAGTGTGAAGTGGTTCATTTTGGTAGATCAAATATGATGGCAGAATATAGCACTAATCGTAAGACTCTTGGTAGTGTGGAGGATCAGAGGGATCTTGGTGTCAGAGTCCATAGGTCACTCAAAGCTGCTACGCAGGTTGACTCTGTGGTTAAGAAGGCATAAAGTGCATTGGCCTTCATCAATCGTGGGATTGAGTTTAAGAGCCGGGAGGTAATGTTGCAGCTATTTCGGACCCTGGCCAGACCCCACAATGCTGCAGCTATATAGGACCCTGGTCTGACCTCACTTGGAGTACTGTGCTCATTTCTGGTTGCCTCACTACAGGAAGGACGTGGAAACCATAGAAAGGGTGCAGAGGAGATTTACAAGGATGTTCCCTGGATTGGGGAGCATGCCATATGAGAATAGGTTGATTGAACTCGGCCTTTTCTCCTTGGAGTGATGGAGGATGAGAAGTGACCTGATAGAGGTGTACAAGATAATGAGAGGCATTGATTGTGTAGATAGTCAGAGGCCTTTTCCCAGGGCTGAAATGGCTAGCACAGGAGGGCACAGTTTAAAGGTGCTTGGAAGTAGGTACAGAGGAGATGTCATGGATTTAAAAAAAAAACGCAAAGAGTGGTGAGTGCGTGGAATGGGCTGCCAGCGGTGGTGGTCTTTTAAGAGCCTCCTGGATAGGTACATGGAGCTTAGAAAAATAGAGGGCTGTGCGTATGCTTAGTTAGTTCTACAGTAAGGTCATGTTTGGCACAGCTTTGTGGGCCGAAGGGCCTGTATTGTGCAGTAGGTTTTCTATGTTTCTATGTTCTATGTTTCTAGCTATAGAAGTTTGAGTGTATCTCAAAAACTATTTGCATAAATAAAAAATATTTATTTATTCAGATACAGCAAAGAAAAGGACCTTCAAGCCACCCTGCCCAGCAATCCCCCCATTTAACCCTAGCCTAATTAATCAACAAGTTACAATGACCAATTAACCTACCAACCAGTTGGTTTTTGGCCCGTGGTAAGAAACTAGAGCATCTAGAGGAAATCCACGCGGTGACAAGTAGAACATAAAAACTCTTTACAGGCAGCTGTGGGAATTGACCCTGGGTCGCTGGTACTGTCCAACATTGCGCTAACTACTACACTACTGTGCTGCTCCTCTGAGATAATACTGAGAACACAAGTTGTAAGAGATCCTTGAAAGTGAATCTATGCAAACCAGTTGGCCTGGTCAAGGCAAGGACCAGGTAGCATCATCACATACAGGTTTCCTGCCAAGCTGTGCACTACCCTGAGCTTGGAATAGTAGCATCGTTCCTTTATTACTGCAGCATCTATTTTCTAAAATGTTCCCTACAGCACAAGCACCTTTGCCTGAAGCCTGGTAATGGTTCAAGAGTGTCGCTCTCCACGACCTTCACAAGGGCAATTAGGCACAGGCATCAAATTCAGGCCTTGCTAGTAATGCCCACATCTTTAAAAAGTTAACACTTAGTAAAATAGTGCACTCTGACCTGGGAACAAATGTTATGCACCAACATTAAACTGGAGGCTGCAGGATTGAAATATATCATCTTCAAATGCATAAATAAATCAAGAGCTTGCTTACAGGGGCAATAAGGGACTAAGGGAACTTGTAAATTTAAAAACAAGCTCATGAGTTTCATGGGGTATATTACATGGGAGTAAATAAAGGTTTGCAATAATCCATCTGTTGATGTAAGTTCTTTTTTGGGAAAAATGAATCATTTCCTGTCCCTTTGCCATTTGCACTTGCTTTTATTTGAAAAATCAAAAATTGGAATTTGACAGAGGATCAGAAATAGTGTTCTTGCCTCAGAACAAAACAGGCCAAAATATTATGGAATGGGCCAATAGTTCAGGGGTTATCCATACAGATTTAGTCCGGTATTTGGCAGGCAAGGACAAGAAAATTGGCAACAGATGATGAAGGTCACCAAGGAGATGGAAGGTCATGTGGCAGACACTTTGGTCAGGCAAATCACAAGGCTCTATCGCAGCGGAAAGTAAAGGCAACAACCACCTGTTTCCAAAACAGTGGTTTGCGGGTAGAGTTGAGAAAATGCAAGGGTAAAAAGACCCTAATGGGAGTTATATATAAGCCCACAAACAGTAGCCAGGATATGAAATATAAATTTCAATGGGAGGTAAAAAGGCATATAATAAGGGCAATGTTACAATAGTCATGTGGGAATTTCAGAATGCAGTTATATTGGGAAAATCAGTTTGGTGCTATATCCCGAGAGGGGAAATTTGTAGTATGCCTATGAGATTTCTTTTTAGAGCAGTTTGTCATTGAGCCCACCAGGGGAAAGGCAATTCAGGACAGGGTGTTGTGAAATGAACCAGTTTTCATCAGGGAGCTTAAGGTAAAAGAACCTTTAGGAGAGTAGTGATCATAAAATGATAGAAGCTAAAGTCAGACATATTAGTATTAGAATTGTGTAAAGGGAATTACAGAGGCATGAGAGACAAGTTAGCCAAAGTTGATTGGAAGGAAAAACTGGATGCTGGCAGAACAGCAATGGCTAGAGTTTCTGGGCATAATTCAAAAAGCACAGGATAGATGCAACTCAAAGATGAAGTATTCTAAAGGGAGGATGAGGCAAACATGGCTGACAAAGGAAATGAAAGACAGCATAAAAGCAAAAATTTGAAGGCAAATAATATAGCTAAGATTAGTGGGAAGTTAGAGGATTGGGAGAACTTTTAAAAACCAGAGGGAACTAAAAAATATGAGAGAAAAGACTAAATATAAAGTTAAGCTAGCCAGTGATACAGAAGTGATTATAAAATGTTTTCCCCCTCCCTCAGACATATGATGAGTAAAAGAGGAGAGAGTAGATATTGTACCACTGGAAAATGATGCTGGAGAGGTAGTAATGGAAGGTGAAGAAACTGCAGACAAACTTAATAACTATTTTGTGACTGTCTTAACTGTGGAAGACACTAGCAGTGTGTCTGAAATTCAAGAGTGTTAGGGGGCAGAAATGAGTGTAGTTGCTATTACTAAGGAGGAGCTTGGAGCTGATGGATCTGAAGATAGGTAAGTCACCTGGACCAGACAGACTCTAGCCCAGGGTTCTGAAGGAGGTAGCTAAAGAGATTGAGGAGGAATTAGTAATGTTCTTCCAAAAAATTACACCAATTCTGGTGGACTGGAAAATTGCAAATGTCACTTCACTCCTTAAGGGATGAAGGCAGAAGAAAGAAAATTATTGGCCAGTTATCCTGACTTCAGTGGAATCCATTATGAAGGATGACATTTTGGGGTTCTTGGAGGCCAGTGATAAAGTAGGCCAAAGTCAGCATGGCTTCCTTAAGGGGTAATCTTGCCTTAAAAATGTTGTAATTCTTTGAGGAAATAACAGGCAGTATAGACAGGACAGTCAACAGATGTTGTTTACTTGGATCTTTAGAAGGCCTTTGACAGACAAGGTGCCACATATGAGGCTGCTTAACAAGATAAGAGCCTATGGTATAACAGGAAAGATACCAGCATGAATAGAAGATTGGCAGACTCATGTGGCAAATATTCAGAATAAGGTGTGCTTATTCTGATTGGCTGCCAGTGACTAGCAGAGTTCCACAGGGACAGCTTCCCTTCACGATATATGTCAACAATTTGGATGACAGGTTTGTGTTCTAGTTCGCAGAAAGTACAAAGAAAGGTGGAGGGGCAGGTAGTAAATTACAAACATGAAAAAAAATTCTGCAGATGCTGGAAATCCAAAGCAACACACAGAAAATGCTGGAGGATTCTGTGGGTCAGGTAGCATCTATAGAAAAGAGTAAACCATCAATGTTTTGGGCTGAGATCCATTTTCAGTATTGAGAGGGAAAGGGAGAGGTCCCTGAATTATAGGGTGGGGAGGAGGAGAAAGAGGCTAGCTAGAAGAAGAAAGAATCTGACAGGAGATAAAAGTGGACAACAGGAGACAGGGAAACGGGGGACCCAAGGGGAAGTAATAGGCAAGTGAAAAGTAGTAAAAGGTCAGAGTGGGAAAGAGGATGGGTGAGTGGGGAGGAATTTTGATCATCAGAAGGAGAAATCACTATTCATACCATCAGGTTGGAGGGTACCCAGAAAGAATCAAGGTGTTGCTCCTCCACCCTGAGGGTGGATTCATCTGGGCACAAGCTGAGACCCTGGATTGACATGTCAGAATGGGAATGGGAATAGGAATAGGAATAGGAATTAAAATATTTGGCCACCAGGAAGGTCCACTTTTGGAGGATGGTGCAGAGGTACTTGACAAAACAGACCCCAATTTAGGATGGGTCTCACCAGCGCAGGGGCACAGGGCACAGGGCATAAAAGACAACACCAGCAGATTCGCAGATGAAGTATTACCTCACCTGGAAGGAATGTTTGGGGCTCTGAATGAAGGTGAGGGAGGAGGTGTACGGGCAGGTATAGGACGCTCGCAGGGATAAGTGCTGCAGGGAGATTAGTGGGGAGGAAAAATGGACAAGGAATCGAGGAAGGAACGACCCATGTGGAAAACGGAGGGAGGGGTGTGATAAAGACATGTTTAGTGATAGGATTCTTTCAGGAGATGGCAGAAGTTGTGGAAGATTGTGTCGTATGCAGAGGCTGATGGGATGGTAGGCAAGGACAAGAGGGACTGTATCACTTTTACAATGGCGGGAAGATGGGGTGAGCACAGATGTATGGGAAATGGAGGGGATACAGGTGAGGGCAGCATCAATAGTAGAGGGAGGAAAACCCTATTCTTTAAAGAAAGAGGACATCTCTGACGCTTTAAAAGAGGAGGACATCTTTTACACAGATAGGTAGTGTTGAGAAAGCAGGGAGACTGCAGAAGGACTTGTAGAGATCTATTATTTTCTGTGGGGAGAAAAATCAAAAATCAGAGGTGCAAAGGGACTTGGGGAGTCCTTGTGCAGGATTCCCTAATGGTTAACTTGCAGGTTAAGTTGGTGGTAAGGAAGGTAAATGCAACGTTAGTATTAATTTTGAGAGGACTGAAATATCTGCATGCTGTATCTTTAGAAGGCATTGATCAATTTGCACTGGAGTACTATGAGCAGTTTTGAACCCCTTATCTAAGAGATACGCTGGCTTTGGAAAGGGACCACAGGAAGTTCACAAGAATGATCGTGGGAATTAGACAGTTAATATACGAGAAGTGTTTAGTCACTTTGGGCCTGTATTAGCTGAAGCTTTTAAGAATGTGGGGGGGAAGGGTGGATCTCATTGAAGTGCATCTAATATTGGAAGGCCTTCATAGGGCCAAAGTGGAGTAGAATGTTTCCTATAGTTGGTGAGTCTGCAGCCTCAGTAGAGGGATGTCCATTTAGAACAGAATCTCTTTAGCCAGAGGGTGGTGAATCTGTGGAATTCATTCTAACAGATGGCTGTGGAGGTCAAGTCATTGAATATATTTAAAGTAGAGGTCGATGGGTTTTTGGCTAGTCAGGGTGTCAAAGGTTACAGGGAGAAGGCAGGAGTATGGGATTGGGAAGATAATGAATCAGCCATGATGGAATGGTGGAGCAGACATGACAGACTGAGTGGCTTAATTCTGCTTCAATACCTTATGGTCCTTTGATGAAGATAGACAGTAGAGTGAGAGTGTAGGTAATGATCTCTGTTAATTTGTCAGAAAGCTGATTCTGTTAAAATGTTAATGACCAATCAGTAACAGTTATTACCTTCAACCACCAGGTTCCTGAATCACTGTAGGTAACTTCACACACCTCAACATGAACAGATCGCTGAACACAACCTATGGATTCACTTTCAAGGACTCTACAATTCTTATTCTCAGTATTGTTTATTTATTTCTATTTGCACAGTTCGTCTTTTTTTGCACACTAGTTGTTCGTCAGAGTGTGTAGTTTTTAATTGATTCTATTATATTTCTTTGTTCTACTGAGAATGCCTGAAGAAAATAAATATCAGGGTAACAAATGTGTCTTGATAATAAATTTACTTTGAATCATACTTTCATTGGATAGGCTGAGCATAAGTTGGAAAATTCAAAACGAGGATTAGCGTTCGCAGCTGGACAATAGTATATTTGAAAAAATCCATCTTAAAATAGCCACTGGCTTCATGAGGGTGCCAGAATCCAGATTCTCGAGTCAGTTCGGACTGAAAATATCCACGCATTTGGACCAAGTATGAAAAATAACAGTGAGGTAGGATGGTGTCTTTCCAGAGCAGTCTTTGGTCCATACTTATTGGAACTCTGACATGATCAAACACCAGCAGGGAAAATACACTGAGCAATATGAACAAGCACACACTTAATACATAGCAAATTCTTCTTTCTTTAAGTGAGGTATTAACTCATCATAATTAGCTATTTGAACTTAGCTTATCAATACAGCTCACTATTGTGCCCTTGGATTTAAGGGACATTCATAACTGCACTATGGCGTGAAGTAAATGTGGCTGATAATATTCATTCAATACCTGGAGCAAATAATAGGATTTTAATTCAATCATGTTTTGGCTGATAGAAACATGGATTAATTGGAGGTCAAAATTAGTTCACCTTTCTAGCCCTTCAAAATTCTACTCTCCATATTCCAGATTAAATACCACATTAATCTACTGATCAGACTTGTTAAGATTTTCCACAAAGGCTTAGCAAAAGAATTTGACCAACTGTTCTTCATTATAATTAGCAGAATATCTAATGCAATGGCTTCATTCCTCAGGACTCCCCCATTTAAGAAGTCTACACAAAGTATGAAAGTCATCCCTAAAAAGATTGCTTTAAAGTTAGATCATAGCCAGCTAGAGAACCCAGAAACTCAGTACTAACATGAACAAGTGGGACATTACCTCTTCATCGCTCTCCAGTTCCAGTCCAGCCTCAAGGAGATTTAGTTCAAACTCTTCCCGGCGCAGCCTCCGGTCATCCTCCGGGAAATCCACTGGCTGCAGATTGCCATCAACGTCCAGCTCCTGCTGCCGACTACCGACTGAACCCCGGTGGCGTGAACTTAACCCTTTGCGGCTTGATTTCTTGTACTGATACACCAACACATAATCCACGTGGCGTTTTCCATCTTGGAAGTACAAGCCAGTAGTCTGATGAGCACCCAGGTCTGCGGTAAAGGTGTTCAAAATCTAAAAGAACCGACAAAAGAAAATTTTCACATGGAAATTCCTTTTCGCCATTTCTCTTCAAAGATTACACAGCCCATGATTACAGGCTAAGCCAACAGATTTCATGGCCTGGGCAAGTTAAATGAAGTTGAGTTCAAAACCCTACATGATCTTGAAACTCCATCTTTAATTTCTTCAAGAACTGCTTTCCTCCTATTCTGGCCTCCCATACACAACTGAATTTCCATTGCTTCATTACTGGAAGCAGAATTGCTTTGGAATTCATTTTTAACCATATTCTCATCACAACATATCCTGTCAAATTCTTGTGTGGTTCATTCTCAAAGTTCAACAAATCATTGCTGAAACTTGATAGAGCCATAGAGCACTACAGCATAGAAACAGACACGTTGGTCCATCCAGCCTATTTCAAACTGTTTTTCTGTCAAGTGGTATTGACCCACATCTGGACCATGGTCATCCATACCCCTCACATTTATGTACTTGACCAAACTTCTCTTAAATGTGATAAACAAACCTGCATCCACCCCTTCCGCTGGCAACTTATTCCACATTCTCTCCACCCTCTGAGTGAAGACGATCCCCTTCAGGTTCCCCTCAAATTTTTCACCTTTCACCCTTACCAAATCACCTCTAGTTCTAATCTCAACCAACTTCAGGAGAAAATGTCTGCTTGCATTTACCCTATATATACACCTCTCCATTTTATATACCTCTATGAAATCTCATTCTCCAATTAAGTCCTAGCCTACACAGCCTTTCCCTATAACTCAGGTCTCAACAACATCCTTGTAAGTTTTATCTGTATTCTTTCATTTTTATTGGTATCTTTCCTGTAGGTTCATGTTTCCGTTTAGAAGTCGGCATGGGAGGCTTCAGTTCTGTAATTCCCAGCAGCCGTCGCATAGATGGTCACTGATCATACTCCAGAACAGTTCATCAAGCGAGAAAAAAAAAACAAGCCAACAGGCTGAATATGGCAAGTAGAGAGGGTGCTGAATAAATCTTCCGGCACACTGACCTGCATCAGTTAGGGCACCAACTAGAGCAGTTAGGATGTTATGTTGCAGTTGTACACATTGTTGGTGAGGCCACATATTGTGTTCTGTCTTGATTACACTGCTATAGGGAAGTTTTCCCGAGGTTTCAGCAACCATCATTCTTTCACTTGTGAACCTCCGAAACTTCAGCAGAAAGTATGGCTTTATTACTCTAACCTCTCCAGAGAAGATACTAAAATTGTTTACATCTTGTGCCTTTAATTGAATTTGTGAGTTGCTGTGGTCTTCCATTGATTCTATTTTGGATATAATTCTGTTATGGATCTATTGAGTATGCCCATAAGAAAATGAATCTCAGGATTGTATATGATGATACACATATGATAATAAATTTACTTGGAACTCCTCTTTTAGCTTGATGCACTGCTCTGGTAGGGGCAAATACAAAATCAATATTTGAAAGACATTTTGACACATGTAATCAGGTAATGAACAGAAGAACACAGAGGAGGGGAAAGTGCAGGGAGGTGGGGAAAGTTTGGATTGGCATGATGGTCAGCACAGACACAATGAGCTGAAGGGCCAGTTGCTGTTTTATGTTCTAACATTTATTTAACTAAATGATTAAGTCTCATCCATACTTCAAGTAATAGATGGACAATGGTTACAGGCATTCTTCAAAGTATGGGGCTTGAAACACAAACCATATCACACACACACACACACACACACACACACCTACCTACCTCTGGAGGAACTCAGAAGGCCAGGCAACATCTATGCAAATGAGTACAGTCGACATTTTGGGCCGAGACCCTTCTTCAGGACTGAGGAGGAAGATCACATGATATTGGAGCAGAATTAGGCCATTTAGCCCACTGAGACTGCTCTGCCATTTCATCACGGCTGATCCAATTTTCCTCAGTCCCATTCTACTGTTTTCTCCCCATGTCCCTACATGCCCTGAGCAATTAAGAAACTATCAAGCTCTGCCTTAAAAATATATAAAGGCGGCCTCCACAGACACCTATGACAAAGAATTCCACAGATTCACCACTCTCTGGCAAAAGAATTTTCCTCCTCATCTCCATTCTAATAGGGAACCTCTCTATCTTAAGGCTGTGACCTCTGGCCTTAGACTCTCCTACCAAGGGAAACATCCCCTCCACATCCACTCTATCAAGGCCTTTCACCATTTAACAGGTTTCAATCAGGTTTCAATGAGGTCACTCCTCATTCTTCTGAGTTCTAGTGAATACAGGCCCAGAACCATCAAACACTCTTCGTTGGACTAGGCATTCAATCCTGGAATCATTTTTGTGAATCTCCTTTGAGCGCTCTCCAGTTTTAGCACATTCTATGATAAGGGGCCCAAAACTGCTCATAATAGCCTAAGTGTGGCCTCACTAGTGCTTTATAAAGTCTCAACATTACATGCTTGCTTTTAAATTCTAGTCTTGAAATAAATGCTAACACTACAAACTTAACCTGCAAATTAACCTTCAGCGAATCCTGCACAAGGACTCCCAAGTTCCTTTGCACCTCAGTTTCTTTTTGTATTTTCCCCTCCATTTAGAAAATAGTCAACCTTTTCATAGCTTCTACCAAAGTGCATGACCATACTCTTCCTGACACCGTATTCTACCTGCCACTAGTTTGTCCATTCTAATAATCTGTCTCTTCTGTAGCCTCTCTACTTCCTCAAAAATATTTGCCCCTCCACCCATCTTCATATTACCTGCAACTTTGCAACAGAGTAATTAGTTTCATCATCCAAATCATTAACATATAACATAAAAAGAACAGGTTCCAACACAGAATCCTGTGGAAAACCACTAGTCACCAGCAGCCAACCAGAAAATGCTCCCTTTATTCCCACTCTTTGCCTCCTGCCAATCAGCCACTGCTTTATCCATGCTAGAAATTTTCCTGTAATACCATGGGCTCTTAACTTGCTATGCAGCCTCATGTGTGGCACCTTGTCAAAAGCCTTCTGAAAATCCAAGTACATAATATCCACCGATTCTCCTTTGTCTATCCTGCTTGTTATTTCCCCACCCCCACCCCAAAGAATTCCAACAGATTTGTCAGGCAAGATCTTCCCTTGAGGAAACCATGCTGACTATTGCCTATTTTATCATCTGCTTCCAAGTGCCCTGAGACCTCATCCTTAATAATCAACTCCAACATCTTCCCAACCACTGAATTTAGACTAACTGGCCTATAATTTCTTTTCTTCTTCCTCTGTCCTTTCTTGAAGGGTGGAGTGACATTTGTAATTTTCCAGTCTTCTGGAATCTTTTCAGAATCTAGTGATTCTTGAAAGATCATTACTAATGCCTCCACAATCTCTTCAGCCACCTCTTTCAAACTCTGGGGTGCACACCATCTGGTTCAGGTGACTTACCTACCTTCAGACCTTTCAGTTTCCCAAGAACCTTCTCTCTAGTTATGGTAGCTTCACACACTTCATGACCCCTGACTCCTGGAACTTCTCCCATCCTGCCAGTGACTTCCACAGTGAAGACTGATGCAAAATACTTATTCAGTTCATCTGCTATTTCCTTGTCCCCCATTACTACCTCCAGCATCATTTTTCAGTGGTCCACTGTCATATTCCTTCTTTCCACTCTTTATGAATTTTTAGTCACCTTTGGTTGGTTTTCAAAAAAAAACTTCCCAATCCTACTTCCACACTAATATTTACTCTATTACACGTCCTCTCTGGCTTTTATGTTGGTTTGACTTTGCTTTTTACCCACTGTAATGCCATCTTTCACTTAGAATATTCCTTCCTCTTTGGGATGGATATATCCTGTTTCTTCTGAATTGTTTCCAGAAGTTCCAGCCAATGCTGCTCTGCCATCATCCTTGCCAGTGTTCTTTTCCAATCAATTCAGGCTATCTCATCTCTCATGGCCCTGTAATTCCATTTATTCCAATATGGATATAACTGACTTTAGCTTCTCCTTCTCAAATTTCAAGGTAGATTCGATCACATTGCAATCACCCTCTCCTAAGGGTTCTTCTACCTTAAGCTCTCTAATCAATACTGGTTCATTGCATGACAACCAGTCCAGAATAGCTGATCCTCTAGTGGGTTCAACCACGGGCTTCTCTAAAAAGCCATCTCATAGGCACTCTAGAAATTCCCCTCCTGGAATCCAGCACTAACCTGATTTTCTCAATCTAATTACATATTGAAGTCCCTCATGACTATTGTAACATTACCTTTCTGGCATACATTTTCTGTATCCCATTATAATTTGTAGGCCACATCCTATGACTGTTGGGGGGGGGGGGGGTTCTGTGAACAACTCCCATTGGGTCTTTTTACCCTTGCAGTTCCTTAGGCTTTGTCCACAAAGATTCAACACTTTCAGACCCCATGTCACCTCTCTCTAATGGTTACATTTCATTTTTTAAAAATGAACAGAGCAATGCCGCCCTATCTGCCTTCCTGCCTGTCCTTTCAGTAAAGTGTGTATCCTTGGACGTTAAGCCCCTGCCTTAAGTTTTCTTTCAGCCATGATTCGGTGATGCCTACGACATCATACCTGCCAATCTGTAACTGTGCTGCAAGTACAATTACCTTATTCCATATACTGTGCACATTCCAAAACAGCAACAAGGGGGAAGACACCAGAATGAAAAAGGTGGGGAAGTGGAACGAGGCTAACTGGAAGGTGTTGGTGAAGCCAGGTGAGTGGGAAAGGTCAAGGGCTGGAGAAGAAAGAATCTGAAGAAGGGGAGGAGAGTGGACCATAGGAGAAAGGGAAGGAGGGAAGTGATCGGCAGATGCGAAGAGGTAAAAAGTCAAGAGTGGGGAATAGAGGAAGAGGGGAGGGGTCGGAAAAAAGTTACCAATATTCATTCCACCCAATTAACCAAATTGGAATTGCAAGAGAAATCAATATTCATTCCATCAAGTCAGAGGCTACCCAGACAGAAGAAAAAGTGTTACTTCTCCACTCTGAGGATGGCCTCATCCACCTTCTAACCTGAGGGCATTATTTACTTTCTGGGTATGCAAGATATTCTTACATATCTTATTGGTATCTTATTAATGGAATAAACTGCATGGACTTCTGGTCTCAGAGTGATGAATGGAAGCAGCTGAGGCAGATTACTGGAGTTGTTTTAGTTCCACTGCCAGTCTAGTTCAAGAGGTTTCATTTTCTCTCCCTACAAGACATTGACAATTTGCATAGTAATGAAAGGTGATTATTTCACTAGTCCAAGGCTTAAATTGTTTCTTTTTCTTTAAATCCTAAAATAGTAATACAGTAATATTGATTAGATAATCAACCATTGATTAGAAATGTGAATTTCACATACCGCATGGTAGTCCAGTGGTTAAGACCATTGGCTGCAGGTCAGAATGTTTTGGGATCAAGTCTCACTGCATAGATTTAATTTCTAAAGGAGAAGGCTTCTGTCCTAGTGCTTTTCTGAAGGAATGCTAAACCAAGGTCAAATCTGCTCTCTTGAATGACCATTACATAACAGAATAAGGTATTATTGTTAGTGGCCTAACTAAATTTTCTTCATTAATTAGTTATTAGTGTACACTTTAACTGAATTTCCTTTAATTAAGCACTTCTTTAGCTGAGCAGTACACAGAATTCATCTCAACATGATCTACACAAGCCTGACCTGTTGAGTTCCCTCAAGTACAGTCATTGTGGGATATGAATGCACAAAGTGCCCTGGTTCAGAAGGACCTTTCGGGTATTCATCGAATGATTTAATCACCTAGTACTGCTTTAAGCAGTGTTGTATTTTTTCTAAGTTTTATTATTTGGCAAATGGAAGAAACTTTAATCCAAAGAAATAAACATCTGCTTGTTTAGATTATGTTGAGATGAGCTTCATGTGCAAGATTGCAGGAATATTCCAATTGTACACATTTGATGGTTAGCGAACAAATTGCAGCTCACTGGCCATACTCACTGGGAACTTAATTGTCACAATCTCAAAGGAACTGAGTAGAACACGAGAATAAATAGGAAATAGACCAAATGTGGAATTAAAAGGAAAACACCAACAATATAAAAATGAAAGCACATTTGTAATATTTGAGAACTTTGACTGACACCCACTTAACCAAATTAGAATTGCAATGGGAAAGGCAAGGAAAAGGAGGGTAATATATTTGAAGAAGAAAGAAGTGTCTGAGAGGCCAGCTGGGGATGAAGGAGAAACTAGCTAATCAAATACATTGTAACACAAAATGCTGTAGGCACTCAAGGAGGTCAGGAAGCATTTAAGGAGGAGAATAAAAAGTTGACATTTTGGGCTGTGACCCATCATCAGGACTGAATAAGGGGTGGAGCAGGAGTACAAGTTGGCAGGTGATAAGTGAGACCATGTGAGGGACCAGGGTGAGGAAGGGTGTCAATGTGAGAAGATTAGAGCTGATGGGGAAAAGAAGAGTGGGCACTAACAGTTATAGACAATAGATGCAGAAGTAGACCATTCAGCCCTTCGAGCCTGCACCGCCATTCTGAGATCATGGCTGACCATCTACTATCAATACCAGGTTCCTGCCTTGTCCCCATATCCCTTGATTCCCCTATCCATAAGATACCTATCTAGCTCCTTCTTGAAAGCATCCAGAGAATTGGCCTCCACTGCCATCCGAGGCAGTGCATTCCAGACCCCCACAACTCTCTGGGAGAAGGATTTTCCTTAACTCTGTCCTAAGTGACCTACCCCTTATTCTCAAACCATGCCCTCTGGTACTGGACTCTTCCAGCATCTGGAACATGTTTCCTGCCTCTATCTTGTCCAATCCCTTAATAATCTTATATGTTGCAATCAGATCCCCTCTCAATCTCCTTAATTCCAGCGTGTACAAGCCCAGTCTCTCTAACCTTTCTGCGTAAGACAGTCCAGACATCCCAGGAATTAACCTCGTGAATCTACGCTGCACTTCCTCTACAGCCAGGATGTCCTTCCTTAACCCTGGAGACCAAAACTGTACACAATACTCCAGGTGTGGTCTCACCAGGGCCCTGTACAAATGCAAAAGGATTTCCTTGCTCTTGTACTCAATTCCCTTTGTAATAAAGGTCAACATTCCATTAGCCTTCTTCACTGCCTGCTGCACTTGCTCATTCACCTTCAGTGACTGATGAACAAGGACTCCTAGATCGCTTTGTATTTCTCCCTTACCTAACTCTACATCATTCAGATAATAATCTGCCTTCCTGTTCTTACTCCCAAAGTGGATAACCTCACACTTATTCACATTAAACGTCATCTGCCAAGTATCTGCCCACTCACCCAGCCTATCCAAGTCACCCTGAATTCTCCTAACATCCTCATCACGTCACACTGCCACCCAGCTTAGTATCATCAGCAAACTTGCTGATGTCATTCTCAATGCCTTCATCTAAATCATTGATATAAATCATAAACAGCTGTGGTCCCAATACCGAGCCCTGTGGCACCCCACTAGTCACCACCTGCCATTCCGAGAAACACCCATTCACCATTACCCTTTGCTTTCTATCTGCCAACCAGTTTTCTATCCATGTCAATATCTTCCCCCCAATGCCATGAGCTCTGATTTTACCCACCAATCTCCTTTGTGGGACCTTATCAACTGCCTTCTGAAAATCGAGGTACACTACATCCACTGGATTTCCCTTGTCTAACTTCCTGGTTACATCCTCGAAAAACTCCAATAGATTAGTCAAGCATGATTTGCCCTTGGTAAATCCATGCTGGCTTCGCCCAATCCTATCACTGCTATCTAGATATGCCACTATTTCATCTTTAATAATGAACTAGCATCTTCCCCACTACTGATGTTAGGCTGACAGGATGATAGTTCTCTGTTTTCTCCCTCCCTCCTTTCTTAAAAAGTGGGATAACATTAGCCATTCTCCAATCCTCAGGAACTGATCCTGAATCTAAGGAACATTGGAAAATGATCACCAATGCATCCGCAATTTTCAGGGCCACCTCCTTTAGTACCCTAGGATGCAGACCATCTGGACCTGGGGATCTGTTAGCCTTCAGTCCCATCAGTCTACTCATCACCGTTTCCTTCCTAATGTCAATCTGTTTCATTTCCTCTGTTACTCTATGTCCTTGGCCCATCCATACATCTGGGAGATTGCTTGTGTCTTCCCTAGTGAAGACAGATCTAAAATACTTATTAAATTCTTCTGCCATTTCTCTGTTTCCCATAACAATTTCACACAATTCATTCTTCAAGGGCCCAACATTGTTCTTAACTTTCTTCTTTCTCTACACATACCTAAAAAAGCTTTTGCTATCCTCCTTTATATTCCTGGCTAGCTTGCGTTCGTACCTCATTTTTTCTCCCTGTATTGCCTTTTTAGTTAAGTTCTGTTGTTCCTTAAAAAATTTCCCAATCATCTGTCCTCCCACTCACCTTAGCTCTGTCATATTTCCTTTTTTTTTTTATGCGATGCAATCTCTGACTTCCTTTGTCAACCATTGTGGCTCCTTTCCCCCCTTTGAATCCTTCCTTCTCCGGGGGATGAACTGATTTTGCACTTTGTGCATTATTCCCAAGAATACCTGCCATTGCTGTTCCACAGTCTTTTCTGCTAGGATATCCGTCCAGTTAAATTTGGCCAGCTCCTCCCTCATGGCTCCATAGTTTCCCCTGTTCAACTGCAACACTGACACCTCTGATCTGCCCTTATCCTTCTTAAATTCCAAGTTTCTCACATCGATCTCCTTCCACACCTGGTCTTTTTCACCCTTCCCTCGCCTGGTCTCACCCACCAACCTGCCAGATTGTACTCCCCCTTCCTTCCTTCTTATTCTGCCTTCTGCGCCTTGCCTTTCCAGACCTGATGAAGGGTCACGACTCAGGGCATCAACTGTTTATTCACCTCCATAGATGCTGCCTGACCTGCTAAGTTCCTCCAGCATTTTGTGTGCATTGCTCAAGCTTTCCAGCATCTACAGAATCTCATGTCTATGCTCTCTAATCCATATTTGTTTTGTACGAGAAAACTATTGGAATCAGTAATCAAAAACAAATAGAAGGATACCCACTGGGAAGTATACCAAATGACAGGGAATAAAACATTGGAACAGGAAAATTCTGCCTTGCTTGCAATAACAGAATCCATGATTGATGAACAATGGACAAGCAGCAGAATGCTAATCTTATAACATTAAAGGCACACGGTTACTTGGATGTTCTTCTATAATCCAAGACAGTTGGTCTCCAAGTCAAATAAAAATAGAAAATGCTAGAAATACTCTGCAGGCCAGACCACATCTGTGGGAAAAACACAAGTGTTTCAGGTTGGTTGAAAGGATTGCTCTGATGAAGAGTCTTTGACCTGACATGTTAACTGCTATTTTTCTTAGAAATACTACCCAACCTGTTGAGTACCTCTGGTTAAGTACACCCAATGACTTGCCCTCCGCAGCCACCTGTGGCACCAGATTCCACAGATTCACCACTGTCTGGCTGAAGAAATTCCTCTACATCTGTTTTAAATGGATGCTCCTCTATTCTGAGGCTGTGTCCTCTGGTCTTAGACTCTCCCACCACAGGAAACATCCTTTCCAAATCCACTCTTTCAATGCCCTACAACATTAGATAGGCTTCAATGAGGTCACCCCTCATCCTTCTGAACTTCAGTTAATACAGGCCCAGAGCCATCAAACACTCTTCATATGTCAAGCCTTTCAATCCCGGAATCATTTTCTCTTTTTACTTTTGATTGAGCATTTACAGTTCATTTTTGTAATTTTCATGGTTGGATCTCAAGCACACTTTGTTAGCTGTGAAGGAAAACAGATAGTGATCCAGCCAACCACACTTTCCACTTAAACTCTCCCTTCATTATTCATGATCCTTCACATTAAATATTGCATTTGACACGAATACAAAATAACTTTCCAGTCTGAATCCACTAACTTTGCACATTAATGACATGGTTCACAATCCAGCTTTCTCTTCTTCCAGCTAGTTTTTAAAATTATTGACATAAATATTTCTTAAATTATCCAGTATTATAACTATATAACAACCACCTGCCTGTAGTTCTAACTTTCCCCTTTCACAATTATGAGAAAATTATGTATTATCAGCAGATACCAACAAACATCCCTTAAAATGTAAAGACCATAAGACAAGACCACAAGAGAAGAACTAGACCATTTGGCCCATCAAGCCAGCTCCATCATTTCATCATGGCTGATCCATTTTCCCCCTCAGTGCCAATCTTCTCCTTCTCCCCATATCCCTTTATGTCTTAATCAAGGCCATAAGATATAGGAGCAGAACTAAGCCTCTTGGCCCATTGAGTCTGCTCTGCCATTTCGTCATGGCTGATCCATTTTCTCCCTCAGCCCCAATCTCCTGCCTTAACCCGTATCCCTTCATGCCCTGAACAATTAAGAATCTATAAACTCTGCCTGACATATACCCAATGACTTGGCCACCGCAGGATACACATGGACCAGTGTAGCAGAAGAGGGCACCAGCAGCTTCCACAGAAATGCATAAACATGAGATTGTATGAAAACGCCCAGTAATGATCACTTAGTTGGCATGTTCAGCACATTTTAGCTGGAGATATGGAGGTGTTATAAATCAGCATATTGCAGTCCTGTCAGAATTGGCAGTGACATCAACATCAAACCATAACATGTAATCCTGAACTCTTCCCCCATTTAAAAAACATGAGGCTCTCATTTTGCAGGTGGAATAGATGATACTATTGCCTAGCAGCTAACAAGTGGTGCCCTAGTTAGTTGCCACACATACTCAGCACTGGGATGTTTGTCTGATTTTCTACAAACACCCATTCCAAGCCCGGTTAAATCACACAGAAATTCATTAGGTTTTAGAAGCAGATGTGCAGTCAATCGGAAAGGTCGGGAGACATCACGGCAAAATCCTGAAAAGCTGGGAAAATTTGAACTGAGGTTCAGAATAGCTCAGAAGATAATCTGAGTAGCGGATTAGATGTGAGAAGCAAAGTCTCGCCAGCAGACCAAAGATCATCCCGGCATTGGGAATAGGAGAAACTAAACGAGAAATTGATTCATTATTTAGCAAAACAAAAAAAAAGCATAGCATACCGCTTATTTAATCAGGAGCGTGAAGTCTACAACTATAGTTTCTGAAGAACTGGCTGAGTGGAGTTTATTGTCATAAGGTAGGATACAGGTATAATGTAAAAACTTGCAACAGTAGCCCAAACACGCAGACACCAAACACAATTTAATCCAATTTAAAAACATGTTTCAATCTAGGGGCCAAGTCCAACCGTGCACAATAGCTGCATTCCCGGGAAAAGAGTGAAAGCAAGAGGTCGGGGGGAAGAGAGTGGACTTACAACAGCGTCTCCGCTCTTTGAATCCTTCTCCGGGAGAGGATCGGACCCCGGGTCGCTCCCATTGAGGAGCTGGCTGTCTGGGAAAGTTTCATTCGAGATCTCGGTGTCCTGCTTGGTCAGCGGTTCGGCCGCTGGCTCCTTCTCGTCTGTAATGTCCTTGGTGTCCACGGTAGGAACCTCAGACGGGTCAGTTGCCATTTCCCCCTTAATACAGATGGTTCTTTTCATATGACTGTCGTGTCCTATTAAATTGTCATTACTAAAAGAATGGTTCCCAAGCAACTAGATGCCTCAAGTAAGTTCTTCTTAAACGCCAATACTTAAGACAAACTCTAGGTTATAGCAGCTCTATAATTAGATCAAGATTGAATCTTGATTTTAGATATTAGGTTTGGAAACATTCTCAGTAATGCCAAGCTTGGAGCGAAACCCTGTCACCTCCACTTCACAGGAGTACCAGTGCCTCAGTCACTCAAACACCCTATACTTAATTGAACAATTAGCATCTGCCTACTTATTAACGGGGCAGATTGCATTTCTCGAGGGAGCTCAAATGTAACTTGCTTTCCATTGCAAAGCACAAAAACACAATCATATCATATCATACGCTGGAAAAAAAATTAAGAAAGTAAACTAAGGCGAGCGCAAATTCTTCCAAAGACTTTTTGTGTCAAACTGCGAAAATATGAATTATTTGCAGATGGAACTTTTTGAGGGGAGTGCGTGTCGAATAATAAGGTTAGATTTGTGCTCTTTATATTGGATCACCCTACTCATTTGCTGTTGTGTGTTGTCACTCGCCGCTGATTAAAAACAAGGTAGACCTCAGCGCCGTCACCTGACGGTGTTGTTGTACACATCAACACCTGTTGTCCACCTTACCCCAAATCCCTGCGTTGGATAACGCCGACATCAGTACAACAACATCTTGGCAGAAGCAGGAGAGAGAAGTGATTCGGAAACAGAAAGGAAACCTTTCTTATTCCCTCTCCCCTCATAGCTTGCTGGAACCAGCGGAGAGTCCAGTGTATCTCGCCGGGAACCGCACAGTCTCCGGTCACTGGAAGAACCAAAATCGCCCGCTGCCGAGGAAAGCGGCAGTCGATTTGCCATTACGAAGCAAATATATACAATCAAAGTACGTGTGTGTCACCACGTACTAGCCTGAGATCCATTTTCTTGCAGACATTCTCAGCAGAACAAAGATACAATGGAATCAATGAAAACCTACAGACAGAGACTGACAACCGCCCTCTGAAAGAGGTGCCCATTAAACATTTCACCTTTCACCCTTCACCCACGATCTCTAGTTCTAGTCTCCTCCAACTTCATTAGTAAATGCTTGCTTGTATTTACCATACCTATATCCCTCATAATTTTGTATACCTCTATAAAATCACCCTTCATTCTCCTATCCACCTAAAGCGCAAACCTATTCAACCTTTCCATATAACACACAAAAAATACTGGAGGAACTCAGCAGGCCAGGCAGCATCTATGGATAAGAGTAAAGAGTCACTGTTTCAGGCCGAAACCCTTTATCAGGACTAACGACGGGTCTTGGCCTGACACATCGACTCTTTACGCTTTTCCACAGATGCTGCCTGGCCTGCTGAGCTCCTCCAGCATTCTGTGTGCATTGCTTGGATTTCCAGCATCTGCAGACTTTCTCATGTTTCTGTTCTGCTAACCTTTCCATATAACTCAGTTCCACAAGTCCTGGCAACATCTTTATAAATCTTTTTCGGCGCTCTTTCAATCTTATTGATATTTTTCCTGTAGGTACATAAAACAAAGAACATAGAATAGTACAGCACATTACAGGCCCTTCAGCCCACAATGTTGTGCTGACCCTCAAACCCTGCCTCCCATATAAAGCCCCACCTTAAATTCCTCCATATACCTGTCTAGTGGTCTCTTAAGCTTCACTAATGTATCCGCCTCCACCACTGACTCAGGCAGTGCATTCCACGCACCAACCACTCTCTTGAGTGAAAATCCTTCCTCTGATATCCCCCTTGAACTTCCCTCCCCTTACCTTAAAGCCATGTCCTCTTGTACTGAGCAGTGGTGCCCTGGGGAAGAGGCGCTGGCTGTCCACCCTGTCTATTCCTCTTAATATCTTGTACACCTCTAACATGTCTCCTCTCATCCTCCTTCTCTCCAAAGAGTAAAGCCCTAGCTCCCATAATCTCTGATCATAGTCCATACTTTCTAAACCAGGCAGCATCCTGGTAAATCTCCTCTGTACCCTTTCCAATGCTTCCACATCCTTCCTATAGTGAGGCAACCAGAACTGGACACAGTACTCCAAGTGTGGCCTAACTAGTTTTACAGAGCTGCATCATTACATCACGTCTCTTAAACTCTATCCCTAGACTTATGAAAGCTAACACCCCATAAGCTTTCTTAACTACCCTATCTACCTGTGAGGCAACTTTCAGGGATCTGTCAACATGTACCCCCAGATCCCTCTGCTCCTCCACACTACCAAGTATCCTAGTAGGTGACCAAAACTGCACACAATACTCCAAATTAGGCCTCATCAGCATCTAATACAACTTCAAGATAAGATCCCAACTCCTGAACTCAATACTTTGATTTATAAAGGCCCACGTGTCAAAAGCTTTCTTTATGTCCCCATCTGCCCGTGATGCCACTTTTGATACAATATGGATCTGTACTCCCAGATGCCTCTGTTCCACCACAATCCTCAGTGCACTACCATTTACTGTATAATTCCTACCCTGCTTTCTCCTCCGAAAGTGCAACAACTCACATTTTCCTACATTAAATTTCATCTCCCATTATGGTTAATGGACTGCATGGCTCTCCCTCTGTGCAGGTAGATTCTATAGTGTGTCAGACTGCGCTCATGTTTTAAAGGGATTTGTATTCATAAAACTTTGCTGTAACTTGCTGCTTTGAATAACTTCCAGCGACAGCGTTGAAGGGAGAGGTTGGCAGGCTAAGACTTTACTGCTTGGTGCAAAGATTATCTTATAGAAATGTATAAAATCAGAAGGAGCACAGATATTATGAATGCATGCAAACTTTTTCCCAGGAAAGGTGGAACTAAAATCTAGAGGTCGCAGGTTTAAGCGGAGGAGGGGAAAGATTAAAAACGGACCCGAGGGACAGTGTCCTCATGCAATCTGTTTATGGAATGAGCTACCAGAGAAAGTGGTTTAGGCAGGTACACATAACATTCAAAACACAAGTAAGTAGACAGGAGAAGTTTAGAGGTACGCCGGCCAAACTCAGTCCAATGGGACTAATTTGGTTAGTTGGCATGGACAACTTGGGCTGAGACCTCTGTTTACACTCTGTATTACACTACGACTCTGTATACACAACTGGCTTCTGGATGCAGGCAATTCTCCAGAGGCTGGAGTCACAAGGATTCTTTTCTGCACCACTCAACAGTAACTGATATCCTCAACTGACTTGGGCCACCATGGTAGTGTAGCGGTTACCCTGGGGCCTCAGGGTTCGGACTTCAATTCTGACTTCTGTGAGAAGTTTGTACGTCCTTCCCTCTGAGCGCATGGGTTTCCTTCGGGTGCTCCGGTTTCTTCCCACATTCCGAAGCTGAGTAGGTTAGGTGGTCGTTGTAAATTTTCCTGTGATTTGGCGAGGGTTAAATAGGTGGATTGCTAATTGGTGCAGCTCGTTGGGCTAGGAGGGCGTGTTTTACCCTGTATCTCTAAATAAAAATTAATGAAATAAATAAAAAGCCTGCCCTTATCCCTGATTGTGTTTGATGTTGTGACAAGACATGGTGAAATGGGAGTACACCCCTTCTGCCCACATCCCCCCCACCTCGACAAAGCTTCAGCAATCAAATCTCATTGGCGCACAGCCCCGTAAGTCTCCTTACTCACCTCTGACTCATCATATGAAATGTTGATATGAATTTTTAATATGGCTTTTTATTTGAAACCGAGCTGTAAGTTTGAACAGAGACAAGGCACACTATTTTAGTACATTAAAAGCCCTGACCTGGAATATTTGTGTGTTATTGGGGAAGCAATAAATATCTGAGACATTTGTGGTGAGCAGATTCATCTGTGGAGAACTTTAAAACCATGTTCTACAACTACACAATGCTAGAAGACCAAAAGCATTTCTGTATTTTCCTCTGTTCTTTAGATTCAATATTCAAGATTTAAGGATATTTATCACATGAAACATACAATCACCTGCTTATTAATGCAGATATCTAATCAACCAATCATATGGCAGCATTTCATGAAAGCATGCAGACATGGTCAAAAGGTTCAGTTGTTGTTCAGACCTCGGATTTTACAAGCTTGAGCTGAAGAAAATGCAATAATAAATAATAAATAATACTGAGAACATGAGCTGTGGAGTCCTTGAAAGTGAGTCCATAGGTTGTGGAATCAGTTCACTGTTGATATGAGTGAAGTTATCCATGTAATATCTGTCCCTGAACCTAGTGCTGTGGGACCGAAGGCTCCTGTACCTCCTTCCTGATGACAGCAGTGAGAAATGAGTATGGGCTGGATGGGGGGGACTCTTGATGATGGATGTTGCTTTCTTGTGACAGGTCTCCTTCAAACCAGATGTATAACATCTGTGTACGTGCACTGACCTGTACCAGGTCAGTGCACATACATAGATATTATGCTTTGCCGTGTGCCTCATGTCCCTGGAGTGAGAGAACGTATCTCCCAGGATATTACTGAAACATTTTGCATTAATTGCGATGTCAAACTCATCTGCTAAATGAATTATTGTATGCTCTTGAGGACTGTAGACCCGATGGATCCTGTTTGTTGTAATGAATCAGGTCCTGCTTCCTATAGGAGGGCAATTTTTGATAAAATAACCAAATTTGTACTAAACAAGATACAGGGATTGATACTGGTTTGCAATAAGTATATCTCAATCTCTTAGCACATTAAGCTAATCTTTGCAATTGACATTATCATCTGGTTTTTATTTTCAAGAAGCACAACAGGAGGAAATTAATTAAGATTTGAGGAAAACATACCTATAACACATTGTAAATGGAAACAGGCTTTTTGCACTAGAGGTCATGGTTTCAGGGTGAAATTTGAAATATTTAAGGCGAACATGAGGGGAAACCTCTTCACTGAGAGGGTGGTTGTTTATCGGTTTTTGTGTGTGGCTTTTCATTGATTATATTGTATTTCTTTCTTCTACTGTGAATGCCTGCAAGAAAACTTGAAGTCATAGGTTAGGGCGAAATATTTAAGGAGAGCATGAAGAGAAACTTCTTCACTCAAGGTGATGTGAGTATGGAAAGAGCTGCCAGTGGAAGTGGCAGATGCAGGTTCAATTTCAATTTTGAAGTGACATTAGAAAATGTATTTGAATGGGAGGTGTATGGAGGGCTATGGTCCAGATGTGGGCCAATGGGACTGGGCAGAGTAAGTGTTTGGCTTGGACTAGATTGTCCAAAGGGCCTTTTATTGTGCTGTAATGCTCTATGACTCTAAGCATAGATCCAATGTCATATTTAAGTTTGCTGATGACACCATTGTCATCTGTCAAATCAAGGGTATTGATAATTCAGCATATAAGAGGGAGATTAAAAATCTGGCTGACTGGTGCCACAACACTCTCCCTCAATGTCAGCAAGACCAAGGAGCTGATTATTTTTGTAATTCAAATTTTTATTGTTATTTATTCTTATTTTACAAAGCAGCACAGCATATCATAGAACAGATACAGTACAGCATATTTATAGTCATCCCATGACAGGAAAACATATAAAACTAAGAAACAGAAAAAAACTTCTAATTTAAGTTTGAATTAACATACAACCAAAACTGATCCCACGCATCTCGCACTTTTCCCTCACTGTTAATTCTTCCCAATATATGTTCATATGATGAAATCTTAACCATTTCCTCAGTCCATTCCCTCACAGTGGGACAGCTGTTTTTTTTTTCCAGTTTTGCAATATAATTCTTGCAGCAGTGATGAGACCCACCTTTAAAATAGTAAGTTTGTCATTGTTTACATTAGGTATCATTGTCCTATCACCCAGGAGACAAAGCCGTGGGCACAAGGGCAGTGTAGGACCTGACCAATTCCCCAACAAATCAAGAACTTTACACCAAAATGGACGAACCATGGAACACTCCCAAATCATGTGAAAATATGTGCCCACCCTTATTTTTACATTTCCAGCATAATTATCAACATTCCCCATTTTGTAGAGTCTAGTTGGTGTCCAATAATATCTGTGTACTATCTTGTACTGAATAAATTTCCCTCTCGCTTCCCTAATATGTCTACTCACATTTGATAAAATATTTGACTGCTCATTATCTTCAATATCGCTTCCAAGATCCTTCTGCCATACTGCTTTAAGATTGTTACACAGTTCACCTACAGAGTGCTTGAACCTTTTATAAAACACTGATGCTTTATGAACTTCCTATGGTATTCAGTTAAAGGGTAAGGAGCTTCAGGAGGATGAAAGCAAAGGTCCCTGAGTCAGTCCTGTTTCAAGATGAGTCCTGGGCTCAGCATGTAAGTGCAATTACAAGGAAAGCATGGCAGCACCTCTACTTCCTTAGAAGTTTGTGAAGATTTGGCATGACATCTAAAACTTTGTCAAACTTCTATAGACAGTATGTGTAGTGGAGAGTATGTGGCTGGTTGCATCATAGCCTGGTATGGTAACACCCATTCGCTTGAATGGAAAATCCTACTACAAAAAGTAATGGATACAGACCCAGTCCATCACAGGTAAAGTTCTCCCCACCATTGATCACATCTGCATGCAGCGCTGACACAGAAAAGCAGCATCCATCATCAAGGACATCCACCAACCAGGCCATACTCTTTTCTTGCTGATGCCATCAGGAAGAAGGTATAGGAGCCTCAAGACCCATATTACTAGGTTCAAGAACAGTTATTACCCCTCAACCCTCTAGGCTCTTGAACCGTGGGGCTAACTTCACTCGCCCCATCACTATGGATTCACTTTCAAGGACTCTTCAGCCCATGTTCTCGAAAATTATTGTTATTTATTTATTTTTGTATTTGTTTTATATTTACACATTTTCCTGCCTTTTGCATATTTATTGTCCATTCTGTTGGGTACAGTCCTTCATTGGTTCTATTGATATTCTTGGATTTACTGCATATGCCTGCAAGAAAACAAATCCCTGGGTTGTATATGGTGACAAATATGTACTTTGATAATAAATTTACTTTGTACTTTTACTTTGTATTTGGTAATATGTAGTTGGCAATGGTTAATAAAGCATTTCATTATCTCTGTTCACCCTTGCCCCTTGGAGGCACTACAGACCTTTGGAGAAAATGGTCACTCCAACCAGTGAAAAGATGTGGAATTTATTCTATTTGAAGCTATCCTTAAAGACACTGTTGATTTTTCTTTCTTTCCTCTTTACCTTTGCACTAAGGTGCTTCTCCATGATCCAGTGTGTTAAAAAATTGATAACCTAACAGAACATGTTTGCGAAGAAAAAGAATTTCTGGATGTATATTGCATACATTTCTCTGACATTAATTGTGCCTACTGAAACATTCAAATGAATTTCAAAATATGCGCCAAGACTCCTGTCAAACTTTTGGGGATAATTTAAACTGGTTGTTTTGATTAATTTAAAATGAACCGAGAATCCTGGTGCAGCTCACAATATAACTATTCATATGGAAGCTAAGTATGAAATCCAAAGTTCAAAGTAAATTTATAATCAAAGTACCATACACTCATGGCCACTTTATTAGGTTCACCTGTACACCTGTTCATTAATGCAAATATCTAATCAGCCAATCACATGGCAACAACTCATTGCATAAAAGCATGCAGACATGGTCAAGGGGTTAATTTGTTGTTCAGATACAACATCACAATGGGGAAGAAATGAGGACTAATTGACTTTGACTGTGGAATCATTGTTGGTGCGTGAAGGAATGGTTTGAGTATCTCAGAAACTGCTGATCTCCTGGGGTTTTTATGCACAATCTCTAGAGTTTACAGAGAATGATGCGAGAAAGGGAAAACATCCAGCGAGTGGCATCTTGTTAATGAGAGAGGTCGGAGGAGAATAGCCAGACTGGTTCAAACTGACAGGAAGGCGACAGTAACTCAGATAGACACATTACAACAGTGGTATGCAGAAGAGCATCTCTGAATGCACGACACATCGAACCATGAAGTGGATGTGATACAGCAGCAGAAGACTACACTGGGTTCCACTCTTATACCTAATAATTTGGCCACAGAGTGTATACTACCTTGGGATTCATTTTCTTGCAAACATTCACAGTAAAACATTGAAATAAAATAGAATGGGTGAAAAACTACACACAACGGCTGACAATCAATGTGCAAAAGAAGACAAACTGTGCAAATAAAAAGGTACTCTAAGTAAATAAATAATACTGGAAACATGAGTTGTTGAGTCTTTGAAAGTGAGCCGATAGGTTGTGGAATCAGTTCAGAGTGAGTGAAGTTATTTACACTGGTTCAGGAGCTTGATGTTTAAAGGGTAATAGCTGTTCCTGAATCTGGTGGTGTGGGGCTTAAGGTTCCTGCACCAGACATAAGGCTCTTGTACCTTCTTCCTGATGGCAGCAGTGAGAAGAGAGCAGGGCCTGGATGGTGGGGTGGTTGATGATGGATGCTGTCTTCTTGTGGAAGTGCTCCATGTGACTGTGCTCAGTAGTGGATATATAAATGGTAACAATTCATATTTATATATGAAATAATTCATATAATAGAGCAATAATTAGTGGGAAGTTAGAGAATGGGAAACTTTTAAAAACCAATAGAAGGCAACTAAACGTAATTAAGAAGGTAAAGATGGAATACAAATATAAGCTAGCCAGTAATATTAAACAGGATACCATGAGTTTCTTCAGATACATAGAGTGCAAACGAGAGGCAAGAGTGGATATCAGACTACAGGAAAATGATTCTGGAGAGGTAATATTGGGGGACAACAAAATGGTGGATACACTGAGTAAGCACTCGTCACTGTGGAGGACACTAGCAGGATGGTGCAAGTTCCAGGAGTCAGGGGTCATGAGGTGTGTGAAGTTACCATAACTAGAGAGAAGGTTCTTGGGAAACTGAACAGTCTGAAGGCAGATGAGTCACCTGAACTGGATGTTGTACACCCCAGAATTCTGAAAGAGGTGGCTGACCAGATTGCAGAGGCAATAGTGATGATATTTCAAGAATCACTAGATTCTAGAATTGTTCTAGAAGACTGGAAAATTGAAAATGTCACTCCACTCTTCAAGAAGGGAGAGAAGCAGAAGAAAAGAAATTATAGGCCAGTTAGTCTGACCTCAGTGGTTGGGGAGATATTGGAGTCAATTGTTAAGGTCGTGGTATCAGGATACTTGGAGGCACATGATAAAATAGGCCATAGTCAGCATGGTTTCCTCAAGGGAAAATCTTGTCTGACAAATCTGTTGGAATTCTTTGAAGAAATAACAAGCAGAATAGACAAAGGAGAATCAGTTGATGTTGTGTGCTTGGATTTTCGGAAGGCTTTTAAAAAGGTGCCACACGTGGGGCTTCTTAACAAGCTATGAGTCCATGGTACTGCAGGAAGCATACTAGCATGGATAAAGCAGTGGCTGATTGGCAGGAGGCAAAGAGTGGGAATAAAGGGAGCCTTTTCTGGTTGGCTGCTGGTGAATGGTGGTGTTCCTCAGGAGTCTGTGTTGGGACCTATTCTTTTTACGTGTCAGTAATTTGGATGATGGAATTGTTGGCTTTGTTCCAAAGTTTGCAGATGCTATGAAGATACGTGGAGGGCAGGTAGTTTTGAAGAAGTAGAGTGGCTACAGAAGATTAAGAGAATGGGCAAAGAAATGGCAGATGGAATACAGTGTTAGGAAGAGTATGGTCATGCACTTTGAATGAAAGGATTGACTATTTTCTAAATGGAGAGAAAATAGAAAAAAACTGAGGAGCAAATGGAGTTGGGGTTCCTTGTGCAGGATTTCCTAAAGGTTAATTTGCAGGTTGACTCTGTGGTGAGGAAGGTAAATGTAATGTTAGCAATCTTTTCAAGAGGACTCAAATATAAAAGCATGGATGTAATGTTGAGTCTTTATAAAGCACTGATGAGGCCTCATTGGAGTATTGTGAACAGTTTTGAGCTCAGAAAGGTTGTGCTTAAACTGGAGATTTTTCAAAAGAGGTTCACAAAAATGATTCCAGGATTGAATGGCTTGTCATATGAAGAGCATTCAATGGCTCCGGGCCTGTATTCACTGGAATTCAGAAGACTGAGGGGTGACCTCATTGAAACCTAGCGAATGGTGAGAAGTGTTGATAGAGTGGATGTGGAGAAGATGTTTCCTATGGTGAGAGAGTCTAAGACCTGAGTCTAAGATCAGAGTAGAGAGGTGTCCTTTTAGAATGGAGATGAGGTGGAATTTCTTTAGCCATAGGCAGCTTTGGAGGCAGAGGTTGATGTATATTTATATATATTTAAGGCAGAGTTTGATAGATTCTTGATTGGTCAGGGCATGAAAGGATATGGGCAGAAGCCAGGAGACTGGGGCTGAGAGGGAAACAAGATTAGCCTCAGTGAAATGGTGGAGCAGACTCGAAGGGCCAAGTCACCCAATTCTGCTCCTAAATCTTATTGTCCTATGATCTGGAATGTTGTAATCTGGAATGTACTTACTGCAAAAAATTGATGGAAATGAGTTCTGGAGTTATGTTCAGCAGTGATCTCAGCAGCTGACTTAGCAATACATATATTAGACTGAAGAAACCAGGATGCAAATCACTTTGTATTTTAAACAATTAAGGAAATTGGATAATGATTGGATGAAGCACATGGATTAAGGCAAAAAGTTAAAATATCATAAACATACTGAAAATATTTTAAAATCTACAGTATTAGTTATGTTCTTTGGGAATTTGACTCCAAACATAAAATAATTTTGTCAGGGAATCTGGAAAAATGAGACTAAATTAGTAGGGGATCTTAAAACAAGAAAATCTGCAGATACTGGAAATACAAGCAACGCACACAAAATGCTGGAGGAACTCAGCAGGCCAGGCAGCATAAATGGAAAAGAATAAACTGTCAATGTTTCAGACCAAGACCCTTTGTCAGAAGTAAGGTGGTAGGGAAAACAGATATTTGTGATACTTTGCTTTTTCATAGCATGCATTGTTGTAGTCTCTATAAAAGTCTCTTAATGCAAAATCAAGAAATTTGTATGAACCTCAATTTTACACTCACTTCAAAGCCTCACAGAAAAATACAGACACAGATGGCTACATATGCTAGAATCTGGAATAACAACCAATTTGCTACAGGACACAATGGGCCCTACTATAGAGTTTTGACCTGAAAAGTCAACAGTTCCTTTCTACCACACATGTTGCTTGACCCACTGAGTTACTCCAGCAGATCAGTTTGTTTGTTACTGAAAATAAAGCCAATCTTTTTTAACTCCATTGTTGCTGATGGACTTGAAGAAGTTTTCCAGCACTTTCTGCTCTTTTTTCTAAAAGTCAATCTTGCATTTATTGTCATATGTTCAAGTACAAGTTTCTAGAGTGAGATGTATCAATTTTAGCAGAATTATTACTGGAAAATATCTCTATTTATAGAGTCAGAAAGCAGGCCTTTCACCCAACTGGCCCAAGCCAACCAAGATTCCCAACTAACACACACAAAATGCTGGAGGAACTCAGCAGGTCAGGTAGCATCTACGGAAATGAGTAAACAGTCAATGTCTCAGGCCAAGACCCTTCATCAGGACTGAAAAAGAAGATGAGAAGTTAGAGCAAGAGTTGAGGGGAGGGAAGGAAGAAGTTCATGGTGCTACATGATAGATGAAACCAGGAGAAGGGGAGGGGTGAAGTAAAGAGCTGGGAAGCTGTTCGGTAAAAGAGAAAAAGGACTGGAGAAAGGGGAATCTAATTAGGGAGGGTAGAAAATCATAGAAGAAAGGGAAGGGGAAAGAGCTCCAGAGGGAGGTGATGGGCAGGTAAGGAGATAAGGTGAGAGGGGGATATGGGAACGAGGGAATGGTTAAAGGGGGGACAATTACAGGAAGTACTAGGAAAAAGATGAGAAGGTAAAGCAAGAGACTTTCAGTCTCTGGATTCCCTATGTTTAATTGAGCACTTGTGGATGTTGAATATGAGGTCAATTTCATGGAATAACATTTGCAACTTCATCATTGCTCGCTTGTTCATTTTGTACCATGTCGTATGATGTTGGCATTCATGGTCTTTCACTGACCACGATTGTTCTTGGCAAATTTTTCTACGGAAGTGGTTTGCCATTGCCTTCTTCTGGGCAGTGTCTTTACAAGACAGATAACCCCCCAGCGATTATCAATACTCTTCAGAGATTGTCTGCCTGGTATCAGTGGTTGCATAACCAGGACTTGTGATTTGCACCAGCTGCTCATATCACCATCCACCACTATGAGTTTCACTATGAATATGAAAATTACATGTCATAATTTCCCTGGCAACTTCTTGTTTTATGAATGTAACGTCTTACCATTGTATCATTTTATACTTAATGCAGTATCTGTGATTAAAGAAAAGCTCCTACAAAAATATTTTCATGGAGGTAACCCTTGTCATTAAATAGGCTGCATTAAAATACCTCTTGTGATAATTGCTTTACGGAAAGTTTTCCAATTGGCCCAGTGTTACTGTTGGTACCTAAGTCCCCTCCAGCCTAGATGTAATCATGTAAAAGGGACTTTGTTTGAATCAGGAACTTCACAAAAAGTGTGAAAGTGCCAAGCTGTGCTGTTCCTTTTGATGCATCAGCTGCATGGAGAGGGAAAACAAGCTGCATAGATAACACCTTACTCTCCATATCATTCTGCTAGGATGCAACATTCGTGGTCGACCCCGACCAATGACGGGTGGGGGGGGGGGGAATTTCGAGAGGAAAAGCAGATAGTAAAAACCACGTTAATGACTTGCTTGTGGTACCAGGTGTGGATATGGCCCAAGTGCAGAGTGAGAGACACTGAAGCAGGTCGATAGTTCACAGACTTTAATGTGAGCAGTGTTAAAGGGGAAAATAAAACAATAAATGCTAGGCCAAAAAGGGCTGTTAACTAAAACTCTCAGATGGAAAACGAAGCCTACACTGAGGGTGAAAAGAACACCTAAATATTAAACTAATACCACTAGTCTTCAGAGTCAGTTGACTGTAAGTCCAATTTTTCAGGGAAGGCCAAATGCAAACAGGCAGTGAAACATTGCTGTGCTCTGTCCTAGTCTCGACAAGCACTACAACGACAAGTATGGAGTTAAATACTATCAGCGATTATGTAATAATTAGCTGACATGTGCAAATTCACAAGCGCAATTGCCATATCTGCTGTATCTACCGTGGTTGTGACAGCTTGTTAAGGGAGGTTAAATACAAAAATTTGCCTAAGAGAACTTTTCACAGCAACAGTTAAAGTTATCATCAACTTGGGGTCAATTAAAAATAATTTTATTCAGTATTCATAGGATGCAACGCTAATCAATGTATTACTCAAATTGCACTAAAATTGATTTTTTAAATTTTGTGTTCTTTCTTGTAAAGATTGTGTAGAATTATGTTTAATTTATGTTTTTCTTATAAATGCTACTGATCTAATGCTATAGTACATGCGTGTAATGCTACCACAAGTAAGTTTTTCAATGCACCTGTGCCTTCATGTATTGGACAATAAACTAGACATTGAATTGGACAAAAAGCGCAGAAAATGCTGGAAAATCTCAGCAACTATGGAGAAGAATAAGATTAGCTTTACTTGTACGTATGTGCACCAAAACATCGAAATATACAGTGAAAAGCAATGTTGGGGTCAAGTCAAATCAGCAGAGGTTGTTTTGGGCAGCCTGCAAGTGTCACCATGCTTCTGGAGCCAATATAGTATGCCCACAACTCACTAACCCTAACTACACATTGGAATGTGGGAGAAAACCCGTGTGGTCATGGGGAGAACATAAAAATTCCTTACAGCTATAAAGAGATGGACTAACTGCTAACACAACTCTGCCACCCTGAAACAAGAAACACACAATGCTTTGCGTCTGCGATCCTTTGTTGCAACACTGGAATAGAGAGATAAATGAGACTGTAGATCCTGGAATCTGGAGCAACACATAATCTGCTAAAGGAAGTAAGTGGTTGAGCGTCTGTGGGGAGAAAGGAACTGTTGATGTTTCAATTGGAGACTCTGCATCAGGACTGCGAGAGGAGAGGGAAGGCTGCCAGTATAAAAAAGTGGACCCAGGCCCGGTCTCAAGAGCAAGAAAAAACCCAATGTTTGATTGATTGAAACACCGTGCCAAATCTCGGCGGTGGGACCCATACCTGAGAACATATCCAAGTGGCAGGGCTGGGTACGAGAGTGAAGAATGACCTGAAGTTCGGAAGATTTAAGTGCAGGCTGGATTGAAAAGATCAGGAGGTGAGGAACAGACCCAGTGTTCAGCTCACTGCTCCACAATATTTACTCATTTCTGCACTGATCTGAGGCTGTGACCTTCAACTAATGGGCTCCTGAACTGGCTGCAGTGATGATTGGCTTCATAATTGTGAACTCAATTTCATGAACTTCAGTTCTGAATATCACTTGCTCTCTTTATTGTTTGCACAATTTGTTTTGTTTCTTCACATTGAGTGTTTGACGGTCTTCTGTTTTTAAAAATGGGTCTTATTGGGTTTGTTTTGTGGCTGCCTGTAAGCAGACAAATCTCAAGGTTGTACATGGTATACCTATTTGATATTAAATGTGCTTTGACCTTTGAACACGTTAAAAAGAAGAGGTGGAGAGGGTAAGGCAGGGACTTATGATTGGTGGACTGGGGAGAGGTGAAGGATAGGTGAGCCTTCAGACCCAGGTGGAGTCGGGAGAGGTACGGAGTTGGAAGGCAGAGGTAGGTGGATGACAGGTGGAAGCTGACAAATAAAGGGCAGATGGGAGGAGGTGGGGGAGAGCAGGGTGAAGATGAGGATGGCTGTGAGATACTATTTTTCTGTAGGAGAGAAGTTTGGGGAGTGATAGGGAAACTAGGGGGAATGTCTGTGATGGGTGAGTCTTTTAGATTGCCTTAGAACCTCTTTCACTGGCCACATTCATTGCCTCAATGCCAAATTGCATCCAATAACACTCCCCTGAAACAACTTAAAATGGTTAAGGTCAGTAAATAAGTCTTATAACTGGTGGGTGTTGTTGGTAATAGATGGAGGAAGTGGTTAAAACTTGGAATCAGTTTGTGAAAGTAATTACACGCCTCATTTACAATTGCCTACTCCATTACAATGAAACAGCATTATAACAGCTGGATCCAAATCCTGAAACTCACTAGGCTCAAGTTGGGAGAACATTTACAAGAAGGACTATAGAAGCACAGGAGTCTACCTTCAGTGCCCACTTCATGAAAAGTAATGCAAGATGGCCAATAAATGCTGGTCTTGCTAGAGACAGCCATATGCCCTGAAAAGTGGTAAAGGATATGCGGTGATCCAACTAATGCTGAAGTAAACTCTTGCATCCATTGAGGTGGAAATATTTTATTGTTTGATGGTCTGTGAAGAAATGACCTAGATCTTATCTGTGGAAGGCATTTTGAGCGGTTGCATCAGGGCTTGTATGAGCTTTCTGATGCATAGGAATGCAAGGCGCTACCGAGGGTGGTGGACTCAACAACTTTGCTCGAGCGTACAGCTGCCCGTATCATCAAGCACATCTACAAAGGGTAATGACTTAAGAAGGCAACATCCATTATTAAGAACCTCTACTCATTGCTGCCATCAAGTATGAAATACAACACCCTGAAGACCCACACCTCAAGGTTCAACAGCAGTCTCTTCTCAACTGCAATCAGGTTCTTGAACTGGCCTGGAAGTCCCTAATTCTACCTCAGACTATATTTCCCTCAACTCCAATAATGATGATGAAAGGTCTCGGTGTAAAAGTTCGACTGTTCATTCCTCCCTAGGGATGCTGCTGAGTTCATCCAGAATTTTGAGTGTGTTATTGCAAAAATATCATTATGTTATTTTTGTTGAATATATTGTATAAGTTATGTATAATCAATGTTAATTTAATATTTTGTAATTTATGTTGTCACGCTTGCCATGTACTGTGCTACTACTGCAGAAAAGCCAGTTTTCATGGGTATCCATGCCAATGATAATAAACTTGAACTTAGACTATATCCAAGGTACTTTAGCATCTTAGTGACTCTACTGCCCTTACAGTACAAAGCTAAGCAGTGAGTTAAACATCTTCTCAAAAATCACCCAAGCTGGAAGCTTTCTTCATGGTTTTTAATAAAATCTTAGTTGTGAAAAGATATTGCTGTCTCAAGGGCAAACAGAGGATGGAGATGGATGCCTTTCCACTGAGCACTTCATATTTAATCCAAAATAATAATAAGCAGAAAATGATATAAAAAAACAGCTTCTGTACAGGAAGTGATGATGATCAGCTTACAAAATGAACTGTGCCCCTAGAGGCCAGGACACTCCCCTTCTGGCATCCATGGGATGTCAAACTTAACTACTGAAACTAGAAGTCAAGTGATCACTCCTTTGTCTAAAGAAGGATAGTCTCAGAGACTGGTCTTGAAGACAATCTTACAACACAGCCTTTAGCCATTTTCACTTTGAAAGTATCGACCTTGATGTCATTCCTGGTGGGGATTGGCAAGAAATACTGGACCAGTTAACCATGAGGAAAGGGTGAGCTGATTAGCCGGTAGCCCCCTTGTGGTATGATCACTTGGGTTGAGATCAGAAGGAACATAGTTCCACTGGCTCTTCTCATTGATCGCTTGACATGTTGGCTCCTATTATGTAGAGAAACATGGAATCTCCTTGTTTCTTTAAATATATAATCGCACACAAACTTTTTACTGGTAAAGAATCTGATATCATCTGGGTTTTTATCCAGCTCTTTGGTTATCATCTCTGCCATCTCAACTGCTAGAACAGCAGCACTGAGTTCAAGGCTTTGTGTGGCGAGATTTGGAGAATCTCAGCAGAGGAGTCTGTGGAGGTAGGGGGAGGGATCTTGTCAGCAATGGCCTTAAAATATGAATGACTCTATGCAACTTCAGGAGTTGGGGTTTAATCCCTGTTGCTGGGAACGAAGGCTGGCAAGGGTAAGCAGAACTGCCCTCCTAATTACTCCATGACAAATCCACTGGCTCTTCTTCTGTCAACTTCTGATGTTCTAGAACATGTCCTTAAGAGTGTATGGGTAAACAGAAAACAAAGTACACTGCAGATGCTGTGGTCAAATCAAGACATACAAATAAGCTGGATGAACTCAGCAGGTCGGGCAGCATCCGTTGAAATAAGCAGTCAACATTTCGGGCCGAGACTCTTCGTCAGGACACAAAGGTTTGAATAATGAGTGTGTGACATTGCCAATGACACATTGCTCTGATCATCCAATATCACATATGCCTTTATTTTTTGCTCAAGATGTCCTTTTGGGTAGATGTTGACAAGATGTATTTTAAAGCAGGATTTGCCTCAGAAGCCTTTCCTGCATACCTTTGTGCATGAGGAACTTCATATGGCTCCCTGCTGTGCTCTGCTGCGGTCCTGCTGGAATCAGTAGTAGCCCAAGGTGCTGACCTTGAATGAAATGCTGGTATGTGCTGGTCGCTGTTACATTCAATGTAGTATATGACAGCTTCGCTCCCTTTTGCTTGGTGTGCTGTCGGATCACAACACTGGAAACATACTGAGTGCACTTTTAGAATGCATCTCTGGTTTGCAAATAGGTTTTCCCTGAATCCTCTGCTTTTCAAATCAAGGTTCATGATAGAGTTCTATACTTCAGTTTTGTTGAGCATGGTAGAGGTTTTGGTTTTCCATGCTTTTGCTGGAGATCTTTATTTGAATTATGTGCGGAGAGCTTAACACTAGGATCACCCCGCATTTCCGCATGGTGGCAGACAAGCTCCACAAAGAATGAAATTGGTAGATGGGGGGACATGATGCTTCATCTTACACATGAAGCCTTCGGCTATCCACTGTTCTTGCATGTTGTTTGAGAGTTTATTCTCTATAGGGATTATTCCTCTTGCTGTGTCTAAGTTACTCAGACCTACTAGGTAACCCTCATTTTTGCAGCTTGCAATTCTGACAACAAATCTGTATACTCCAGTTACCTCTGCAGTTCTTTGAGTGAGAGCTTTGGAAAAATATAGAGTCGGCTGAAGGGAGATTATTCAATTGCATTTGGAGAGCCATTGCATAAGTCCAGCCTCTGCCACAGCATTGGAAAGCTGAACTGAACTCTTCTCACTGCTGCTGCCTTCAGGTAGAAGGTATAAGAGCCTCAGAACTCGCTCCACCAGGATTAGGAACAGTTACTACCCCTCAGCCATCAGGTTCTCAAACAAAAAGGGATAACTACACTCAACTTCACTTACCCCATCATTGAAATGTTCCCATATTCAATGAGCTCACTTTCAAGGTCTCTATCTCATTATCTCATCTTCTCATTATTTATTGCTATTTATTTATATTTGCATTTGCACAGACTGTTGTCTTCTGCACTCTGGTCGATATTTTACTGATCCTATTATCGTTACTATTCTATAGATTTGCTGAGTATGCCCACAGGAAAATGAATCTCAGGGTTGTATATGGCGACACATATATATACTTCGATAATAAATTTAATTTGAACTTTGAACCTTGATTCTGCGATTCTATAACTCTAGAAAAAGTGCACTGGGGTATCATTGGAAGAATGAAATAGAAGGCTTTCTCCATTACAGGAACTGTGAAAGATGTTTGAGTAATCTGGTCCCTGTCTACTGATGCCAACAATAATTTCCCCAGTTGCCACTGCAGGAGAAGGTATTCTCTAACAGATGTTATTGTGCCCTGTGGCTGTGTGTTAGATTTTACCTTATTAGAAGTCCACTAATTATCGCCTTTACTAATAATCCCCAGGCACCTGTCACTTTTGCAACTGAATCTGCAGAAAGTTCATTTCATAGGCCTGCTTGTGCTTATAATTACAAAGATATATCCCAAAGGGAATTTGGTTTAATGGGGCAATGCCTTCATTTTGCATTGGACTTAGTTACAATATGTAAGGAGGAATGAAGGACTTTCTCTGCACTGCCTTTCCTTTAGACAGACTGAATATACTAGAGATGAGATTGATAGGTGGATAATGCTCATTTGTATATTTGACACTGACACTCAAAGACCAGTGGCTTCCCTATCACATTTTCATACTGGGACAGCTGAGAGTGTTGCTTATTTTATCCTGTTAAGTCCCTAAATCTCTTCTCATCCTTGGCTTTGATGAAGATAATACATAGGAAGTACATCTGTCCAAGTATGACATCCAATACTCCTTATTTTTCTCTTAACCACAATAAAATGCACTCTGAGGCCACTTTATTGGGAACAGATATGCACCTGCTCGTTAATGCAAATACCTAATCAGCCAGTCATGTGGCAGCAATTCAATGCATAAACACATGCAGACATGGTTAAGAGGTTCAGTTGTTGTTCAGACCAAATATTGGAATGGGGGAAGAAATGTGATCTAAGTGACTTTGACTGTGGCATGATTATTGGTGCCAGATGGGGTACTTTGAGTATCTCAGGAACTGCTGATCTCCTGGGATGTTTATGCACAGCGGTGTCAGCAGTCTACAGAAAATGGTGACAAAAGCAACAAAAACACAGCGGCATTTCTGTGAGTGAAAATGCCTTGTTAATGAGAGGGGTCAGAGGAGAATAGCCAGACTGGTTCAAGTTGACAGGAAAGTGACAGTAACTCACATAACTACGTGTTACAATAGTGGTGTGCAGACAAGCATCTCTGAACACATAGCACGTGAAGTGGATGGGCTACAGCAGCAAAAGACCACAATCATGAACTCATGGCCACTTTATTAGATAGAGGAGATAACTAATAATGTGGCCACTGCATATACTCCTCCGAGATTGAGGTAACTTTGTTGCACTTGCAACACTAGGCCATAAATTTTACAATGATACTCCAAGTCCAATGGTTGAGAAGACATCCAAATTGTGCTATTGCTTAGAGGGAGAATAGTGGACCAGGGATGTGTCAATCATCCCTCAATGTGCTGCTTTGTCTAGAAGTACAGAACATAAGGAAAATTATACCCTTGTCCAAAAGTTAAATTGTTGATCATTAATCCAACCTATTTTTCATCAGCATTTACATTTAAAGAGAAGTACATTTTTTAACACAACAGATTATATTAGAATAGAATCATTGAACAGTCAGCATAGTTCAGGCTCTTCCATCCAACTAGTCCATGCCAAACCATTGAAACTGCCTAGTCCCATTGATCTCCACCCAGACCGTAGCCCGCCATACCCCTACTATCCATGTACCTCTCCAAACTTCTCAAACATTGAAATCATGCTCGCATGCATCACTTGTACTGGCAGCTTGTTCCACACTCTCATGACCCTCTAAATGAAGAAGTTTCTCCTCATGTTCCCCTTAAACTTTTCACCTTTCACCCTTAACCAATGATCTCTAGTTGTAGTCCCACCAAACCTCAGTGGAAGAAGCCTGCTTGCATTCACCCTATCTATACCCCTTAACATTTTGTATACCTCTGTCAAATCTCCCCTCAGCCTTCTATGTTCCAAGGAATAAAATACTATTAAATCTTTCCTTTTAACTCAGGTCCCTCAGAGCAACACAGAAAATGCTGGAGAGACTCAGCAGTTACGGCAGCGTCTAAGAAGCAGAATAAACAGTTGATGTTTCGGGCCAAGAACCTTCATCAAGACTGGATAAAAGGGGGTAGAAGTCAGAATAAGAAGGTGCGGGGAGGGGAAGCAATACAAGCTGGCAGGTGATTGGTGAAGCCAAGTTGGTGGGGGGGGGGGGGAGGGACTGGGTTTAAGTGAGAATCTGGGAGGAGATAGGTGGGAAAGTTAAAGGGCCAAAGAAGGAGGAATCTGGGCTTTTGTTTTGAAAACTCTGTAATTAACAGCAAATAATGGTAAAAAGTCATCATTATTTAGAATATCCATTTCCAGAACTTGTTAGTTGCAATTTGAAAGATGGGATATATTAGGAGAATCAGATTAAAAGCCATCTTTCCAAAGAAGAGCTGGTTTCAAAACAAAATTAAAGCTGATGATGGAATCAAATAAATTTAAAGTGCAGAGGAGGCTATTTGGCCCATTGTGTCATGCTGGATATTTCTGCCACATCCTTTTTCACAGTTTCATTGCAGTTAGATTTCCCCAATGCTGCCATGCTCTTCTCTGAGAACAGCAAGGATGTGTCAATGTGCCTGCCAAGTCTTGATCATAAAGTCTAGGCTGATAATTTAGTTCAGTAATTTTTTCCACAGGCATTATGCTACAGATGAGACCAAGGCCCTAAAAATCTGATCTGGCAGACAGAGATTATCTCCAGGTTTATTCAAAATAAGAAACAGCATTCTCCTTCTGTCTGGATCAACAACCAATCCTGAATCTAATCCTGAGTATGCAAAGGAGGTTTAAGAGATTAGCGATTAGCTTTATTTGTCACAGTGAAATATGTGATAGAAATTCTATGCACAGAGAGATTCCACAATTATTCAGGAGGTGAAAAGGCCAGTTTCATATTTCTAAGACAAAGATCTTAAAGGTTAGATTTATTTGTTATGTGCACACTGAAACAGTGAAAAGTGTTTTGTTTTCTATCAACGATCAACACAATCCCAGGATGTTCTGGGGGCAGTTCATGATTGTCACTATGCTTCCGGTGCCAGCATTACATGCCCCAAATCTCTAACCCTAACCGTTTGCCTTTTGGAATGTGGGAGGAAACCCGCATGGTCACGGGGAGAACGTACAAGCTCCTTACCGACAGTGGCAGGAAACAATCCCCAATTGGCGATTGCTGGCACCGCAAAAAGCCATTGCACTAACTGCTACATTACTGTGTCACCCATGATATAAATGTGCTCCTTCAGAATCAGAATCAGGTTTATTATCACCAGCATATGTTCTGAAATTTGTTAACTTTGTGGCAGCAGTACAGTGGAATGCATGATAATATAGAAAAAAAACTGAATGTTAGGGCCTTGGTTTCATCTGTGAATTGCTTATTTAATTTAACTATATATATATAAAATTAAATAAGTAATGCAAAAATAGAAATAAAAAACTAGTGAATTAATGTTCATGGGTCAATGTCCATTCAGGAATGTCCAATCGGATAGCAGAGGGGAAGAAGCTGTTCCTGAATCACTGAGTGTGTGCCTTCAGGCTTCTGTACCTCCTACCTGATGGTAACAGTGAGAAAAGGCCTATCTTGGGTGGTGACAGTAGACTATTTTTAAAAAAGTTTGGAATTATTTTATAGATTGGTAATTAAAAGTTACATGTTTTTATATTCAGGTTCCACGTGTGGTCTTCACCATGAATTATTGCCCATCATTAACCACCTTTCAGGGGTTGCTGGAGGATGGCCTTCTTTAAACCCTCTAAAGTGTTCCCAGAGTGCTGCTGGGTAAGTGCAGTCCCTTGTTGGATGATCGTGAACACATGATGGCATATTTTGCAGTCAGTTTGGTGTAGTATTTGAAGGAACCTTGCAGTCAGTGGTGTCTTGCAGTTGGAAGAAAATGGGCAAAAAAAAACGGCAGACAGAATTCAGTGTTGGAAAATGCATTTTGGTAAAAGGAACAATAGTGCGGACTATTATCTAAATGGGGAAGGGGTTCAAACATCAGAGGTGCGGAGGGTCTTAGGACCCCTCGTGCAAGACTCCCAGAATGTTAACCTACAGGTTGAGATTGTGATAAAGAAGGCAAATGCAATGTTTGCATTTATTTTAAGAGGAATAGAATATAAAAACAAGGACATAATGCTGAACCTTTAAAAGACACTAGTCAGGCTGCACTTGGAGTATTGTCAACCATTTTGGGCAGTATATCTCAGAAAGGGTGTATTGTCATTGCAGAGTCTGGAGGAATTTCACGACGATGATTCCGAGAATGAAGGGGTTAACATATGAGGAGTTTTGGCAGCTTTGGGCTTGTACTCACTGGAATTTAGAAGAATGCGTGAGGATCTTATTGAAAACTACCAAATGTTGAAAGGACTAGATAGGGTGGATGTGGAGAGGATGTTTCCTATGGTGGGGGTATCCAGAACTAGAGGGCATGGCCTCAAAATGGAGGGGTGACCTTTTAGAATAGAGGCAAGGAGGAATTATTTTAGCCAGAGAGTAGTGAATCTGTGAAATGTTCCGCCACAGACGGTGGTGGAGATTAAGTCCGTGCATATATTTAAAGTGGAAGTTGATAATTTCCTGATCAGTCAAGGCATTAAAGGATATGGCGAGAAGGCAGGTGTATGGGGTTGAGTGGGATCTGGGATTAGCCAAGACGGAATGGCAGAGCAGACTCTGAATTATTTCTGCTCCTATGTCTTATGGTCCCCTGCACCCGCTGCCTCTGTTCTTGGTTGAAAACGTGTTGATTTAAGAAGAGCTCAAGCGAAGTAATTGCAATGCATTTTGTAGATGGCACACTCTGTACCCATAAACTATTCCAAACTGATGAAGGGTCTCAGCTCATAATACCGACTGTTTATTCCTCCCCATTGATGCTGCTTGGTCTGGTGAGTTCTTGTAGTGCTGTGTGTGTGTGTGTCCCTCAAGATTTCCATCATCTGCAGAATCTCTTGTTTTCCACCTATAGCTGTGTGGTCTATAGACTCCAGTCACACATCTTTCCACACTTCAAGTCAACTGTTTGACTTCTGGTTAATTTTCTCCAGGCCATCAATTTAGTCTCGTCTAATCTTAATGTTTTTTGCATATTGATGTAAAAATCCTCAGATAGTGTACATTCTTTACAAATCCCCAGAGTAATCACTTTTA
This sequence comes from Hypanus sabinus, assembly GCF_030144855.1. Classification (NCBI taxonomy): domain Eukaryota; kingdom Metazoa; phylum Chordata; class Chondrichthyes; order Myliobatiformes; family Dasyatidae; genus Hypanus; species Hypanus sabinus. The sequence continues at coordinate 167,296,047 of NC_082712.1, read as the reverse complement.
GATAAACTAATCCAACAGTAAGATAATAAAAATTGACATTTGAAAGTGACTCCTCTCTATTGAAAATCGTAGGCTTAATGTATGGTATCATCAACCTAACAAGCAAAGAGGATTGCAGGGAATAAAATCAATAGTGTGTAACTATATCCTTTTATTTTGTTTAATAGAGGTTTCAAGCATAGAAAGAAAGGTGTAAGTGAGTTTCAGATGAGTGAAGTTTATGATTCTTTCAGCATATAAAGCATGCAAATCCTGACAGTTTCCAGAGAAAGGATCTACTGGTGTTATCTTGTCATTTAGAGACTATGGTAGAAAGCCTCCCGTCTCACTCAATTGGAGAAATACTGCATCTCCCAGTGCCTGGGTTCTTCAAAGTTGCATAAACATTTTTGATATCATCCATACAGCATACATATTTGGAAAAGTTGCGTAAATATTTCTCAAATTGGATTTTAGCATTCCTACTGTAAGCATGAGAAATACGTAGGTGAAACCACATGGAACTTATCTGCATACCAATAAGATGATTGTCAAATCATTGTGTCACATCTAGTTTCCCACTTCATCCCCATTTCTCTTAATTGACTTAAGTCCAAAACCTCAATTATATTTCATGACTGAACTTCAGCAGAGTATTCCAAAGATTCACTTCTACCCAAACCAAAAAGCTTTTCCACATTTTGATTCATAAATGGACATTTTCTTAAACATGCTTCTTATTTCTCAGACACTTGCACATGTCAACATCCACCTTGTTAACCCTAAAGGAAAGAGGAGGTAATAAGACCATAACAACATAAGACAAAGGAACAGAATTAAGTCATTCAACCCATCTTGTCTGCTCCAGCAACCCATTATGACTGCATTATTATTCCTCTCAACTCCATTCTCCTACCTTATCCCTGTATCCTTTGATGTCCTGACTAATCAATTTACTTATTGACATACAGCATAGAATAGGCTGTTCCAACCCTTCCAGCCACACTGCCCAGCAATCCTTGATTTAATCCTAGCCTAATCACGGGACAATTTACAATGACCAATTAACCTAACAATTGGTACATCTTTGGACTGTGGGAGGAAACTTGAGTATCTGGAGGTAACTCACGTGGTCATGGGGAGAACATATAAGCTCCTTACAGGCAGTGGTGGGAACTGAACTCAGTTCACAGTAAAGTGATGTGCTAACCACTGCGTTACCATGCTACCCTTGATAGCAAGAAGCTATCAATATCTGCTTTAAATATACCAAGTGACGTGGACTCCACAGCCACCTGTGACGATGAATTCCACAGATTCACTACTGTTTGGCTAAATAACTTCCTCATCTCTGTTTTACATGGATGTCCCTCTATTGTGAGGCTGTGCCATCCAGTCCTAGACTCGCCCACCGTAGGTAACATTCACTCCACATCCACTCTATTCAAGAGATTTCCACCCCACCCCCCTCACCGCCCCATTCTTCTAAACTCCAGCAAGTACAGGCCCAGAGCCATCAAGCACCCCTCATGTTAACCCTTGCATCCCCAGGGTCATTTTTAATCTCATCTGGAGCCTCTCCAATGTTAGCACATTTTTTCTTAGACAAGAGGCTGAAACTGTTCCCAGTACTTCAAAAGCAGTCTGATTAATGCCTTATAAAGCCTCATTATCACATCCTTGCACTTACATTCTAGTCATCTTGAAATGAATGCAAAGATTTCATTTGCCTTCCTTACTACTGACTCAACCTGCAAGTTAACCTTTAGGGAACTCTGCATGAAGACTGCCAAGTCCCTTTGCACCTCTGAGTTTAGGACTTTTCCCCACTTAGAAAATAGCCTACACCTTTATTCCTTCTACCAAGTGCATGACCATACATTTCCCTACACTATATTCCATTTACTACCTTTTGTCCAGTCTTCAAATCTGTCTAAGTCTTTTTGCATGCTCACTGCTTCCTCAACATGACATGTCACTCCACGTATCTTTGTTTTGTCTGCAAACCTGGACACAAAACCATCTATGCTGTCATCTAAATCATTGACGTATAACATGTAAAGAAGCAGTTCCAATACCAACACCTGCAGAACACCATGAGCCAACCAGAAAAAAAAAACCCTTTATTCCCATTCTGCCTCCTAGCAGTTATCCAATCTTCTATTCCTCTTTCCTGTAACACCATGGGTTCTTATCTTGTTAAAAGTCTCAGTCTCATGGGTGGCACCTTGTTAAAGACGCTCTAAGAATCCAAGTAAACAACATCCTTTGTTTATCCTGCCTGTGATTTGTCAGGTAAGATTTACCTGATGGAAAACAAGGTGACTTTGGCCTATTTTATCATGTGTCTCCAGATCTGAAAACACGTCCTTAATAATGGACTCCAAATTCTTCTGAACCACTGAGGTCTGGCTAACTGGCCCATAGTGTCCTGTCTTCTGCCTCCTCCCTTGCTACAGAGAGGGGTGACATCTTCAATTTTCCAGTTTTCCAGAACTATTCCAGAATCTAGTGATTCTTGAAATGTCATTACTAATGTCTACACAATCTCTTCAGTAACTTCTCTCAGAACTGTACGGTATAGTCCATCTGGTCCAGGTGACTTATCTACCTACAGATATTTCAGCTTCCTAAGCATATTCTCCTTAGTTCTAGCAACTACAATCACTTCTGCCCCTTGACAGTTCTGAATCTCTGGCATACTGCTAATATGTGCTAGTGTCTTCCACAGTGAAGACTGACACAAAATGCTTATTAAATTCATCTGCCATTTCTTTGTCCCTCATTACTCCTCTCCAGTGGTCCAATATCCATTCTTGCCACTCTTTTACACTTTAAATGTCTGGAAAAACCATTCGCTATCCTATTTGTTATTATTGGCTAGCTTACCTTCTTATTTCATCTTTTCTCTCCTTATGGTTTTTTAAGTTGCCTTCTGTTGGTTTTTAAAAGCTTCCCAATACCCCAACTTCCCACTAATTTTTGATGTATTATATTCCCACTCTTTTGCTTTTATGCTGTCTTTGACTTCCCTTGTCAGCCATGGTTACGTCATCCTCCCTTTAGAATATTTATTCATCTTTGGGATGCATCTATCCTGCACCTTCCAAATTTCCCCCAGAAACACCAGCCACTGCTGCTAGTATCCCCTTCCAAACAACTTCAGCCAGCTCTTCTTTCATGCCTCTGCAGTTCTTGATTTGCTGTAATGCTGATACATCTGACTTTAACTTCTCCCTCTCAAATTGCAGAGTAAATACTATCTTATGATAATTACTACCCTCCAAGGGTTCTTCTACCTTAAGCTCCCATATCAAATCTGGTTCATTACACAAGACAATCCAGATTTGCCTTTCCCCTAGTGGGCTGTTCTAAAAAGTCATCTCATAGGCATTCTACAGATACCCTTTCTTGGGATTCAGCACCAATCTGATTTTCTCAATTTACCTGCATATTGAATTCCCACATTACTATTATAACCTGACCTCACACATCATGAAGACCCTAGACAGGCTGTTCAGATCAGCCCTCAATCCCCTGCAGTTTGCCTACTAGGAGCACATTGGAGTCAATGATACTGTCATCTACCTAAATAGAGCCTACTCCCATTTGGATAAGCAGGGCAGCACAGTGAGGATCATGTTTTTTGATTTTTCAAGTGCCTTCAATATCATACAGCCCTCATTGCTGGGGGGAAAGCTCCGTTCAATGCAGGTGGGCACTTCCATTGTATCCTGGATAATGGACTACCCAACTGGCAGATCAGTTTGTGCAGCTTCAGAGCTGTGTGTCAGACATAGTTAAATGTAGCACTGGGGCCCCATGGTGGATGTCTTGGCTCCCTTCCTTTTAATTGCGTATACCTTGGACTTAAGATACAACACTGAGTCATATCATCTGAGGAAATTCCCTGATGACTCAGCCATAGTTGGGTGTATAAAGGGAGGGTGGGAGGATGAATACATGGTGGAGGATTTTGTCAAATGGTGCAAGCTGAATCATCTGCAGCTCAGTGTCAGTAAGACAAAGGAGATGGTGCTGAACTTTAGACACACTAAGCCTGCACTGCTCCCTATTACTGTTAATGGTGAGGATGTAGATGTGGTGAGGACCGACCAAGTACCTGCGGGTAGACATGGATGACAGACTTGTGTACAGCACCAATACTGAGGCTGCGTACAAGATGGGCCAGAGTCACCGAGGTCCTTTGGAGTATGCAGACCTCTCCTTCACATATTCCACCAGTCTGTTGTCGCCAGTACAATCTTCTATATGGTGGTGTGCTAGGGCAATGTATCAACATGGGTGACACCAACAGGCCCAATGAAGTGATTAGAAAGGCTGTCTCTGTTATAGGAGACAAACTGGACATACTGGAGTCAGTGGTAGAACAAAGGACCCTATGGAAAATCCTGGCAATTCTGGACAGCGTTAATAATAGACCAAGACAATGGCGCTGCTCCAAAGAGCGTTATATGAGGTCATTCTTACCCTCGGCCATTAGGCTCTATAACGAGTCAACCTATAGCCAGAGAAATGATGACTCCCCCTGCTCCTGTTAAAACTGTTTGAGGTAACTTATTTTTTATTCTTTTTTCCTTCTCTTCTAATATTTATATCTGTGCACTTGTAATGCTACTGTGACTTGGTAATTTCCTTTGGGATCAATAAAGTATGTGTCTATCTAACTTGCCCTTATTAAATGCCTTTTCTATTTCACATTGAAATAATTTATATCCCACATCCTGGCTACTGTTTGGAGGCCTGTATATAACTCCCATCAGAGTCTTTTTACCCTTGCAGTCTCTTAACTTTACCCACAAGGATTCTATATCTTCTGTTCCTATATGACTTCTTCCTAAGGATTTGATTTCATTTGTTACCAACTGAGCTACACCACCCCCTTGACCTACCTGCCTGTCCTTTCAATATGAAGTATATTCTTGGATGTTAAGCTCCCAATTATTATAGTGTAATGTTCGGAACGATGGGCACCAAGAGAGTAGAGAGTATTTTGAAGACAAAAGAAAGTTTTAGTTAGCAGCTGGATCCAATCAATGGTAAATAACCAAGACTTGTCAAGAACAAATGGAGGTTAATGTTTCCCTGACCAAAAATTCTCCTAGACTAACTATTTCTTATCTTGCCTGTCTTCCTCTCATTATTTAGTGTAGACAAAATGAAAGGCGTTTTCAACCCATGTATAGGCCTGGTTTTTCTCAATTAATTAAACAATATTACTCCTCTTAAGTATTTGACATGTCTCTCTATATTTTCCCCAAATAAGGGAATCCCTGCAACCATGTCTTCATTGAACCAAGACTGAAGGAGTTTAAATATCAGTTGTATATAAGATGGAGGCCATGATGCAAGGGATGTGGAGAAGGAGGCAGTGGTCTGGGGGAGATGGACAGAATCTTTTGAGTGAGTCAGTTTTTTAGGAAAGGCTGGATAATTAACCAGATGGATAGGAAAATGATTCCGAGATGTGAACTGAAAAATAATGCTGGACCCACTTAGAAAGAGCAGTTCAAACAATCAAACTCGTATCTTAATGACAATGGACCATATTTGTTCCTGGTAAATCAACACTTACTTTATACATCACATGCTTGTTTTCAAATCTATTTGTGCCTCTGATTCACTAATCTCCTCCAGCCCTTTCATTTCGCCTCCTCTCGTTCCAGTCTCTTTTCCAAGGGGACCACAACCTTGAAGTGGTTGGGAGGCTCGCATGCCTCAATGACTTGAGGAGCTACTTAATGTTGGCTGAAGTCAGGGCTTTATGCTTTGGCTATTGGTAGTGTCACCCATGCCAAACAGGCCAAAGGGTAGAGGCCAGACTAAGAGTGGTCCACCAGTCCTCCAGGTTCGGGGGTTCAGCTCAGGGTTAAGAACCCAGGCTGGTAAAACAAAATTGTTACAGAAGCAGCATAAAACATCAAAATCTACAGCATATTCCAGGCCCTTTGGCCCACAATGTTGTGCTGTCCATGAAGCTTACTCTAGAAACTGCCTAGAATCATCCTACCACATAGCCCTCTATTTTTCTAAGCTCTATGTACCTATCTAAGAGTCTCTTAAAAGACCCTATTGTATCTGTGTCCACCACTGTTGCCAGCAATGCATCCACCACTCCCTGTGTAAAAAAACCTGCCCCTGACATCCCCTCTGTACCTACTTCCAAACACCTTAAAACTATGTCCCCTAGCGTTAGCCATTTCAGCTCTGCGGCAAAAGCCTCTGGCTATCCACACAATCAATGCCTCTCATCATCTTATACACCTCTATCAGGTCACCTCTCATCCTCTGTCACTCCAAGGAGAAAAGGACAAGTTCACCCAACCTATTCTCATAAGGCACACTCTCCAATCCAGGCAACATCCTTGTACATCTCCCCTTGCACTCTTTCTATAGTATCCACATCCTTCCTATAGTGAGGTGACCAGAACTGAATATAGTAATGAGTGTGACAGTATTTCTGAATAATTCTGAGTCTCCACCCATGTCTTGCATGACTGATAGTAGTGAAAACCGAGAGAAAGCTATTGATACAATGAAGTAAACTGTGAACACCGCCAGAGATGGAGGACCTTCATTGCTGCCCTAAATGCCAGTGTAACAGGCAGTAAGTTCTAGCCTCTGGATATCCTGAATTGACTGGAAATTCCACCAGCATCCATAGCTTCAACTGTAGAGCTCCAAAACTCTTCATTGCCCTACCAAATCCTCCCCATTTCTCCCACCTGTCCTTCTTTAAGACAATCCATGACCTACCTCTGACCAAACTGTTGATCTACTCAAATGTTTCTTAATGTGTGTTTATTAATTTTCCACTGAAGAACTTTGGAACATTTCACTATATTAAGCGGGGGGGGTGAATAAATAGAAGCTATTATTGTTTCTTAGGCTATTGAATGCAGTTCATCACAGTAGCATTCAAAAGATGGATGGGGAAGGTGCCAACAACTTTACATAAACCAAACATCCTGATTTATTTATCAATCTTGAGTGCTGACATTATCAACTTGTAGGCATAGCTGATACAAAAGTATTGTAATACTTTGCCCCTGTCATCTCAGCTGTTGGCAGTATCAGTTATACATGTCAATGTATTGTGGTGTTGAGTTAATTTAATGCAATGTTCTTAGTATTTAAAATTAAGGTATTGTTACTTCCAGTGTGATTGAAAGGGAATTCTAATTCACATTCTTATTTTCTGTTTCAGTGAAACCAAGGTCAACTCATTCATTCAGTAGTTTTTAAATATCCCAACAGATAATTAGCAATGTAAGAGTACATAGAATAGAGCTGGTTGGTAAAAAGTATATTATATTTGGTTGTAATGGAAGATTATGTAGCTTATTGAACCATGCCCTTTTGCTAGAAAAACTTGTGAAACATTTGCTGTTCTTTTTGAATTTTTTGATCATTTTCCTCATACATAGTTACCATTTTCATCAACCAAATTTCACTTATTTGTTCATTCATTCCCGTTTACTCAATATACCCTTAATGGCCACTTTATTAGATATGCCTGCTCATTATGTGGCAAACACTCAAAGCATAAGAGCATGCTGACATGGTCAAGAGGTTCAGTTGTTGTTCAGACCAAACCTCAGAGTGGGGAAGAAATATGATCTATTTGACTTTGACCATGGAATGATTTATGGTGCCAGATGGGGTGGGGGGGGGGTGGTCTGAGTATCTCAGAATCTGCTGATATCCTGGGATTTTAATGCACAGCAGTCTATAGAGTTTACAGAGAATGGTGCAAGAAACAAGCAAACATCCAGTGAGCAACAGAAGCAAAAAAAGGCTTCTTAATGAGAGAGATCGGAGGAGATTGATCAGACTGGTTCAAGCTAACGGGAAGGCGACAGTAACTCAGGTAATTACGCCTTACAGCACTGGTGTGCACTAAAGAACCTCTGAACACGCATGTTGAGCCTAGAAGTGGATGGGCTCCTTCAGCAGAAGACCACAAGCATACATGCAGCGGGCACTTTATTAGGAATTTTATATATTTATAACTAAATAGCTGCAGAGCACAGCGGTTAAATTACAGATTGGCATACAAAGCCTGAGCCATTAATCTAAAGACATGAGTTCAAATTCCTCCTTGGCAGCTGAAGTTCATGTACATTCATAAATCTGAAGTGAAAAGTGACACTAACAATGGCAGCTATGCAACAACAAGATGGTTATAAGTACTAGAGACACATGTGAGCATACAATGTAGAATTACAAAGGCTAAGCGAGTTTGGTTATGAGAAGATTGCAAACACTGTGACCTGGATGTTGATCAAGATAGGATTTGTTTCATGATTAGTGGGTGGGCTGAGAGACTGGGTGATAAAATTTATTATCTGGCAAGAAAGACGTGATTACACTGGAGAGTGGCCAATGGAGATTTTATTGGGATGCTGCTAGGATTTAAAAACTGTATCTAAAAGGAAAACATAAACAGAAGAGGTTCTATGGATGCCGGTGATCAAGAGTAACACAAGAAAAAAATAATATGCTTGAGGAACTCAGCAGCTCAGTCAGCATCTATGAAGAGGAATAAACAGTTGACATTTCAGGTCTAGATCCAATCCCAAAACGTACTTACTGCCTGTTACGCTGCTGGCATTTAGGGTAGCAGTGAAGGTCCTCCATCTCTGGTGGTGCTCAGGGATTCATTCATCATGTCAGTAGCTTCCTATTGGTTTTCACTACTATCAGGCATGCAAATTCTGGGTGGATTCTTAGGAATACTGTCATACTCAGAGGTAAAAGGATTTTTCATTGCTGTTTTCATAACATTTTTTTTTAAACCAGGAGGGTTGTTAGCCGTAAGATAAACTTAAAAACCTATAGGACCTGTGGGTAGATGACTCAGTCTGTCCTCTACCCTTTGACCTGTTTGGCATGGGTGACTCTTTCAAGTGCCAAAGCATAAAGCCCCGACTCCAGCCAACATAACTCTCCAGGTCATGGAGGAATGCAAGCCTCTGAACCCTATGACAAGGTTGTGGTCCTCTTTGAGGCAATCCCAAAATGTCAGCTGTTAACTCCTCTCCATAGATGCTGCCTGGCCTAGTGAGTTCCTCCAGCATTTTGTGTGTGTTATTCTAAAATGAAAGATGGGATCATCTCAGGTTATTTTTACTTAGTTTAGAGAAGCAGAAGGGAGAGCTCTTTGGGATGGGAATGATCTTTTTCTCTGAGCAGATGGGTCAACAATCAAGGAACTTTCATTTTAAGTAATTCATTGACAGATTAGAGAGGAGATGAGGAAATATCTTCCACTTGTTCCTAAAAGGGCCATGGTGGCAAACACCCTCATTACTTTTCACAACTGTGTTCCTGTAGAATTCTAAGCTGTAATGCTAAGGATATGATGCTGCAAGATGAGATTAAATCATGTAGCAAGCCTTTTGACTAGTGTCAATGTGATGGGCTAAATGGCTTCACTCCATTTTGTAAATTTTCAAAGATTCTTTGATTCTTTCCATAAAGCTCTGATGAACCTGGTGAAGTTTTGGCTGGGATGCATGGAATTCTTGGAATCTATCTAATCTACCAGAGGAGGTTCACGAGAATGATCCCAGGAATGAAAGGTTAACATATGAGGAGTGTTTGATGGCTTTTGGCCTGTAGGCACTGGAATTTAATATTGGGGGGGGGGGGGGGGGAGGAATCAAATTGAAACATACTAAATATTCAACGGCCCAGATAGAGTGGATGTAGATAGGATGTTTCCAATAGTGAGAGGGTCTAGGACCAGAGGTCACAGCCTCAGAATAGAAGGATGATTGTTTAGAACAGAGATGAGGAGGATTTCTTTAGCCAGAGAGAGGTGAATCAGCGTAATTAATTGCCCTAGATGGCCATGGAGGTCAGGTCAATGGTTATATACTGTATCAAGCAGAGGTTGATAAGTTCTTGATTAGTCTTGACATCAAAATTTATGGGAAGAAGGCAGGACAATGGGGATGAGAGGGAAAATAAATCAGCCATGATGAAAAGCTGGAGCAGACTTTGCGGGCCAAATTGTGCTCCTATGTCTTATGGTTTGGAATCCCTGGATGCTATGGGTCAGTGTGCATCTTTTGGATTTACCCTTCACAAGTTATTTACTAAGATGTCAGCAGGCTGACAAGTTTAAGGTCCAGTCAGACAAGGAGGAGCTTATAGCAGACAGAGGCCAAGGGTCCCAGAAGTATTCAATCTTCAGCCCCAGGGAGAGGTCTGATCTATGGAGCTCCATTCCCCAGTCTATGTCGGAGATAGGAAAAAACCTTGGCATGGCAGTAAGGAGCCTTATTTCAGCTAATTCTCTTAATTAAGTGTCTGGTGTCTCTGAGGACTGGGGCAAGTACAATCATGGGAAAACAACTAAAGTTGGTTAAATATGTGACTATTAGTCTCCCAAAACCTTGAACATCAGTGGCTTGTAGATGAGCAACCAAAATGCATATTTTAACCTGCCCATTACCTATATCTGGTTCCATCTATCCCATAGACCACTCTCCTCTCCTATCAGATTCCTTCTTCTTCAGCCCTTGACCTCTTCCACCTATCACCTCCCAGGTTCTCACTTCATCCTCCCTCTCCCCCACCTACTCGCCTACCCCCTCACCTGGTTTCACCTACCACCTGCAAATCTTGTACTCCTTCCCCTCTGCCTCCTAACTTCTTATTCTGGCTTCTTCCTCCTTCCTTTCCAGTTCTGAGGAAGGGTCTTGGCCTGAAACATCGGCTGTTTTTTATTCCTCTCCATTAATGTTGCCTGACCTGCTGAGTTCCTCCAGCATTTTGAATTATTCTTACTTAATGCCTCCCATCCAAATTTGATTCCTTATTAAAAGTAACCCCTCCACCCACCACTACCCATAGTTGCCAGCAAGCTTATGGGAAAATAAGATATGAACTAAGTTATAACACTTGAATAAAGGGTGGATAAAATAATTAGAAAAAAATTATTTCTCAAGTAGGAGTTCAGAGCAAAGAAACATAATTTTTGGTCTTGGTTGTTCAGGGCTGAGTTAGGAACCATGTTTTCACTGAAAGGATATTATAGAACTGAAACCCCCCTTCCTGAAAAAACTACTGAAGTTAAAGGAGGGAATCTCAATGAAACAGCACAGGTGATAAACAAATAATTTTCAACTTCCTTTCAAGAAAAGAACCTTCCACTTACCACGGATTCTGGCTGTGCATATCCTATATCTTCGATCCCTTTTATATTGATAATGTCAACATCTTTTTTGTCTATTGGTTTAAAGCAGTGTGTCTCATTGTGAAACGTCATGGTGGTATCAAATGATTGTAGCTTCTCCGCTGACTCAGGCAGAACTGCAGTGCCTCTGTTAACCTTGCTTGTATCTAAAAGAGGTAAGAAGTGAGAACCTCTAAATAAAATGTTAAATTTAAAGTACATTTATTATCAAAGTACATATATATTACCTTATGCTGCCAAGATTCATTTTCTTGTAGGCATTCACAGGAAAGTAAAGAAATACAATAAAAAATCGTAAAAAAACAATACATAAGTATACTGTGGAGGTGCCACGGTAGTGTGGGGCACCATGGTAGTGTAATAAGAACATAAGGAATAAGAAATAGGAACAGGAGTAGGTCATCTGGCCCATTGAGCCTGCTCTGTCATTCAATAAGTTCATGACTGATCTGGCCATACTCATCTCCACCTACCTGCCTTTTCCCCATAACCCTTAATTCCCCTACTATGCAAAAATATATCCAAACTTGTGTATTTACTGAGGTAGCCTCCACTACTTCATTGAGCAGAGAATTCCATAGATTCACCACTCTTTGGGAAAAGCAGTTCCTTCTAATCTTCATCCTAAATCTACTCCCCTGAATCTTGAGGCAATGTACCCTAGTTCTAGTCTCACCTACCAGCGGAAACAACTTCCCTGCCTCTATCTTGTCTATCACTTTCATAATTCTATACGTTTCTATATGATCTCCTCTCATTCTTCTGAATTCCAGTAAGTACAGTCCCAAGCAACTCAATCTCTCTTCATAGTCTAACCCCCTCATCTCTGGAATCAACCTGGTGAAACTCCTCTGCACAGCCTCCAAAGCTAGTATATCCTTCCTCAAGTAAGGAGACCAGAACTGCACACAGTACTCCAGGTGCGGCCTCACCAGTACCCTGTATAGTTGCAGCATGACCTCCCTGCTCTTGAATTAAATCCCTTTAGCGATGAAGGCCAACATTCCATTTGCCTTCTCTATAGCCTGCTGCACCTACAAACCAAAATGGTTATCATTAGTGTAATGCTATTACTGCTTGGGACATCAGAGTTTGGAGTTCAGTTCGGGTGTCCTCTGTAAGCAAATTAGCATGTTCTTTCTCACATGCGTGGAATTTGTTCAGGTACTCCGGTCTCCTCCCACAGTCCAAAGATGTTCTGCTTAGTAGTTTAACTGGTCATGGTAGATTGTCCTGTGATTAGGCTGGGGTTAAATTGGTGGGTTGCTGGATTGCACAACTTGACGCCAAAATAAAAATAAAATAAATAAACATAGAATGACAAAATTTCAATGCGCAAAAGACAAACTACGCAAATAAAAATAATACTGAGAACATGAGGTGTAAAGAGTCCTTGAAAGTGAGTCTGTAGATCATAGAATCCATTCAGTGATAAATGAAGTTATCTACGCCAGTTCAGGAGCCTGATGTTTGTAGGGTAATAACTATTCCTAAACCTGGTGGTGTGGGATCTAAGGATTCTGTACTATCTAATAGTAGTAGTGAGAAGAGTTTTTGGCCTGGATGGTCTTTGGCCTGGATGGTCTTTGACAGTTGCTGCTTTCTTGTGGCAGTGCTGCATGTAAATGTGCTCATTTACGGGGAGGGCTTTGCCTGTAATGGACTGGACTGTATCCAACAATTTCCGCAGACATTCCCATTCCTGGGCGTTGGTGCTTCCACGCAAAGACATGATGCAGCCAGTCAGGATACTCGCCACTGCATCGGCAATATAGTTTAACACAATCAAATGACTTAGACTTAAACTATTTACTAAAAATTGTCCAACTCCATCTTGGCTTCAGGTCTTCAGTTGCTTAAACCCTTGGCCTTGCCAATGCTTCTGGACATGATTATTTCAACACACACACTTGAACAACCTCCCTAGTTGTTCAATATGCTCGAGATCGTCCAAATCTTTGCTGCCACCTCCTAACTTACACCATCCTATTAAAAGCAACACTTTTCGGCTCATTAACCTATAAGGGTTAAGGATTTATTTGCCATGAAAATTGAACATTGAACCATACTGTGAAATACATTATGAAATTGCATAAAATCAAATCAGCACGAATGGTGCTGGGCAGCCCACAAAGGTCACCACACTTCCAGTGCCAACATCATATGCCAACAGCTCACTATCTGCAAGGGGAAAGCATATAAACTCATTACAGACAGCTGCAGGAATCAAACTCCAGTCTTACAGACGGTGCTATCACAGAATGCAACCTTGCCACATTTGGTTCTTAGTTAATTGATCTCCTGATTTTCAAAATCACAACTTTGATCTCACTGCTCCCCATCTCAGTGTTCTTCAGACCTATGACCTTCCATTTCTGAACCTCAGCCCACTCATTTTCATCACCTTGCTGGCCAGGACTCAAACTCTAAAATTACATCTCTGAATGTTTCCTGGTTTTTGAAGTCTTTTTATGATAGTTCCCATAACTCTTCTCTTTGACCAACCCTCCCATCATCTGATATATGCTGGTCTCGGACAACCTTCCCTATGACAATATTTTTATGAATTACTGAAGAGAGATAGTTTGTGATGGTAAAGATCAGAGTCAGAAATACTCCATTGTCAGTACGTGAGACATGCCAGAATTGATTGTGGTTTGCTACCATGCATAAAACACAGGACAATACCGTAACAGACAACACAACAGCAACTAACAATTTCCATGACAATCGTGCAAACAGCCAAGAGCAATCAAACCATCACATGTGCAAACATTAATAATCAGACTTAAATAAATGTGATTATATGAACAGACTCAATAATTATCAACAGAACAAGGAGAGTAGGAAAGACTGTCAAACGAAAGTTGTGCAGGGACAGTTGTGGTATTCCACCTGGGTGAGTTTTGTTGGGAAGCCGAATAGATATAGGAAAGAAACTTCGGAGCTGACGTGTGGTGATGGACTCATGGTGCCTGGCTTATGGCAATTTGGTGAACAGGTAACTGCTATAAAGATATTCTATTTTAAGCAGCTAAATGGCTAATAGAAAATAGTACTTGGGAACTTCAGTGTTTATGATTCTGTGAATTCCTAATCAATTGTGGAGTAACACACAGATAGTGCCAAATTATACATAGGAAACACAGAGGGGAAAGTGGGTGCTCCAAATGGAGAGAATTTGAGAATGGAGACAATTCAAGAAATGTATTGAAGGGCCCTCTTGGATTATGCATGTGGCTTGGTTTCTTGTCTTCTTTTAGAATTGATTTTAAAGTTCTTCTACTTGTTTTTTTTTTTTAAAGTCTTAATAGTTTGGGACCAGAGTACATCACAGAATAATTTTGGTTTTATAATCCTGCTCAAGCTCTCAAGTCTTCTTCTGTCGGTCTCCTCAATTTAAATGATCTCCCTCAAAAGAGAGAGATCTTTTTGGCAGGCCAGCTATTTTTAACTACGCTCCCAAACTGTGGAATTCAATACCTAAAATGATCAAGGATGTAGACTCAGTTTACACTTTCAAATGCCAACTCAAGGTATTTATTTAACCTTGCTTTTAACTAACTTTTTTTGTCTTTTATTTTCATGTTTATCTTTATTGTTTATTTTATTTTCATGTTTGCAATTTATCCCCTTTTAACTTTGAATTATGTCATTTGTATGAAAAGTGCTCTGTAAATAAGCTATGATTGGTAAGATATGTATTCATACAGTTCTCATATTTTTATGACATTGAAGGAGGCTATTTAATCCATTTAGTCAATACAAGCTCTCAGAGTAACCCCATCAGTCTTATTCTTCCATGTAGCTGCGGGTGGTAAGGTAGCATTGTGGTTAGTGTAACACTATTACAATGCCAGCAACCTGGTTGGAATTCTGCCACTGCCTGGAAGGAGTTTTTATGTTCACCTGTGACCATGTGGGTTTCCTTTGGCTGTTATAGTTTCCTCCCACATTCCTACGGGTTAGTTGGTCACATGAGTGTTACTGGGCGGCGCAGGCTCATTGGGCTGGGAGGACCTGTTGCTGTGCTGTATAAACATAAAAAATACACCTTCATTCTGTTGGAGATATAGACCAGCCACAATGATTTCCTCCCAAATTACTTTGTGTGACTTTATTTATATTTATTTATTGAGATACAGTGCAGAGTATGTCCTCATGGACCTTTGAGCCTCGCTGCTCAGCAATTCCCCAAATTGATCCTAGCACAATCCTGAGACAATTAACCTACCAACCAGTAGGTCTTTGGACTGTAGGAGGAAACTGGAGCACCCAGAGGAAACCCTCACAGTCCCGGGGAGAACGTACAAACTGCTTACAGGCAGTGGCAGGAATTGAACCTAGCTTTGTGCTAACCACTTTGCTACTGTGCTGCCCTTGACGGGAAACCAGTTGGTGGTGGAGTCCCCCTGCTCCCCTTATCCTCCTTACTGGAAGATGCTGTGGGTTTGGGAGATGCTGTCAAAGTAGCCAGGGTGATGGTCAACAATACAGCTATGGCAGGCAGTCTCCTCAGGTACACCGAATTGTCAAAATGGATCTCAGATCTTCTACTGTCATAGTGTATGATTCCACACACTTTGCCTGTGTCCATTTTGACTGACAGTCCAACAAGACCAGGAGAGTCTGAAACAAGTATGTGGATACACTGATGTGGCTTTGCATATTTGTGATGGTGCTCTTCAAAGGCTTTGATTTACGATCCTGGCAGAGTCTGCGTTTGCTGACCAGCTCTTCAATATGCATGTGCAAACTGGGCCAAGAGGCAATGATGTGAGTTACTGCTTTCCTGTGAACAAATTCTCTGGCTGAATATTTGTCATCTTGATCGGTGGCCTGAAATAGTTTTGCTGATGACATTGCATCATAAGAGAGCTTAATATTTGTGTAAATCCCCTTATGAATGTTCCATGATAATGACTTCCTTAATCCACATCATCCTGTGCTTAACAACACACACAAAATGCTGGAGGAGCTCAGCAGGCCAGGCAGCATCTATGGAAAGAAGTACAGTAGATATTTCACACTGAGACTCTTCAAAGGGTCCTGCCTAAGGGTCCCCATTTGAAGGGTTGACTGTACTCATTTTCATAAACACTGCCTGGCCTGCTGAGTTCCTCCAGCATTTTGCTTCTGCTGTTCCGATTTCCAGCATCTGCAGATCTTCTCTTGTTTGTAATCCTGTGCTTATGTGTGTTAGATCAAAATGAATATATGAAAATGTGAACAGATCGACATATTGCTCTAGGAGATATTCAAGATGTAGTTGCAAATTGCTTACATTAAACACATTCTAATAAATTCTCAACATTATATCCTTGACTATAAGATAAAAGCAAGCATGTAATGTTGAGACTTTATAAAGCACTAGTGAAGCCCCACTTGGAGTATTGTGAGCAGTTTTGGGCCCCTTATCTTAGAAAGGCCATTCTGAAACTGGAGAGGGAATTGAGCGCCGATCTTACAGCTAGTGCTGTAAGGTATTACACTAACTGATACACTAACTGGCCGGGCACCTTGGGCCATTTATCTCATAATTGAGTTGGTTATTAATGATTGGTAACCATTATGAGAAATTACACGAGTTCAAGTTTTCAATGTCAGATTTTCAGGTTTTTATTTATTTGTCAGAAAGTGTCTTCACAATGATGGGGCTTCACTGAATGTCTTTGCAGTCAATACCTTGTCTTTGAAGTCAATATCTCTACCTGAAATTGGGAAGACAACAGCGATGTCAATGCAACACACACAAAATGATGGAGGAACCTAGATGAATGCACTTTAGCACTGGAAAGGAAAGGGGAAGACAACAGAATTTAAAAGGTGCAGAAGTGGAAAGAGGAAAGCTAGGAAGTGATAAGATGAAGCCAGGATAGTGGGAAAGGTTGGAGAGGATCGTATCTGATAGGAGAGGAGAGTGGACCAGAGGGGAGAGGAAAGGAGGTGGGGACTGGGGGGAGGGGATAAGCAGGTGAAAAAAGAGGCCAGAAAGGGGAGGGAAACATTTTTTTAACCAGAAGGAGAAATCGATATTCAGGTATTCAGGTCGGAGCCTACTCAGACAAAAAATAAGGTGTTGCTCCTCCAACCTAAGGGTGGCCTCATCGTGGCACAAGAGGTGGCCATGGCCCATCTTGTCGGAATGGGAATCTGAATCAAAATGTTTGGCCACTGGGAAGCTCTGCTTTTGGAGGATGGAGCAGAGGTGCTCGATGAAGCAGTCCCCCAAATTGCAACAGGTGTCACCAACGTAGAGGAGGCACATCTAGAGCACTGGACAATGTTCATAATGTCAATAATCATAACAAAATACCAAACTGAAAATAACAGCCTCACTGCTTCAGGAACATAGACTTTCAGTCACGCTCAAGACAACAGCAACTTTGAGAAGAGTACTTTGGACCAAAGATTGGACTAAGTTATTAGACAAGAACAATGTGGTTTACAAAATCCAATGCGGGGACTGCAGCAAATATTACATTGGCCAAATTGGGAGAAAGCTACCCATGAGGATCCATGAACATCAACTGGCTTTAAAGCAACGTGACCAATTCACCCTTGGTCTCTACCTCCGAAGATAGGGAGGGACACAAATTCAACTGGGCATCAGTTAAAATCATGGCACATGAGAACATGCAGCATGCAAGATAATTCCTAGAAGTGTGGTCTTCTGCAAACCATTCTGTAAACAAACACATAGACCTTGAACCTGTTTATGAGCCAATGTGGGCAAAATTCCAGACCACAATGCACAAATTCACCACACAACCACAATGGCAAGATTTCTTCCCCACATCACAAACGAGTTTCTGAAATAACATCCAACCTGCTAATCAGAAAGTATATAAAAGCCATGCTTTTGGAGGACATAGCACAATTAACAGTGCACTGACGATGTCTTCTCGCATGCTGCTGAAATGTCTGCAAGTAAATCGCCAAGATCAGAGAACAACCTGATCCAACCATCAACCACCCGAGCTACACATCTTGCAAACTGAATCGTGCCTTTGAAGCCATTTTTTAAATTAATGCATTTTTTCATTATTGCTACTAGTGACATTGATCCTATTTAATATTTGCTTTTCATACTGCTCATTAGTTTCAACATTTATCAAGCCTTTGTGGCTTTCCACAAGCCTTGCCACTACAACTTGGCTGATGTTCTTTGGCATCCACTCCTGGGTCTAGCTTTATGCACTGAGTCTATGTGGCCTTTCCTTTTGCGGCTGAAGCTCTTCACTGCTCCAAACAGGCATGATTGATTACAGTCACAGCAGCTTTTACTCTCACTCTAATTTCTGCATGAAACTGCCCCACTTGGCTTGAAATTACTAACTGTACTCCCACCTATTTTTCTCTATACAGCACTCAGACCAAGACTATGAAGCAGCAGAAATTTGTTAACATTTCTAAAATGCATAATATTAAGTTCAAAATAAATTCATTATCAAAGTTAGTATATGTCACCATATACTACCCTGAGATTATTTTTTCTTGCAGACAATCACACCAGAACAAAAAAATACAATAGAATCAATGAAAATCTACAAAGATTGACAAACAATCAATGTGCAAAAGACAAACTGTACAACTGCAAAAAAAAAGCAAATAATAATAAACAAGTAAATAACACTGAGAACATGAGTTGAAGAGGTCTTGAAAATGAGAATGGTCAATAGCTAAACAGTATTTTATATATTGTTTGCTGGCTTAGAGACTACTATTCATCAGTAGCATTTTTTGCTGTATTGATAAAAAACATTATAATAGATTTTAAGAATGTGATTTATGCTTGAATCTTAATTCACTCAATTTTCAATGGATTATTGCTGCCACTTTAAGTGTTACCATTAATGTGGTATTGATGTATAATGGTGGGCAAAAATCTGACTGCAGGCCTGTGGACTAATTTCACTGTCTGGCCAGAAGCCTATGCTTCCAAAATTGAATTGCTTGAAGGGAAGTGTAGGCTGGAATGCAAATCAGAAGTTAAACAGATACTGTGGTCTCTCCTTTAACGGAAAATTCAAACACAGATTGGCATTGCACAGTACCTGTATTCAGTCAGCGGTGGCAGCCCTGTTGCCTGCTATGTGAGCTTTCCATCCCTCTCAAACTTTGACCTCCATTCTCTGGCCTCTTATTAGGTGCACCTTGGAACCTGGTGTGGTCTTCTGCTGCTGTAACCCATCCACTTCAAGGTTCAACATGTTCTGCATTCAGAGATGCTCTTCTGCACACCACTGACACCCATGATTGTTTGAGTTTAAATTCTATAGACTGTTGGGCATGAAAATCCCAGGAGCACAGCAGATTCTGAGATACTCAAACCACCCTGGCTGACGCTAACAATCACTCCACGGTCAAAGTCACTTAGATCGCATTTCTTCCCCTCTCTGTTGCTGGGCCGAAACAACAACTGAATCTCTTGAACATGTCTGTATGCTTTCATGCATTGAGTTGCTGCCACATGATTGGCTGATTAGTTAATTGCATTAACAAGCAGGTGTATCTAATAAAGTGGCCACTGAGTATATTTTTCTATGGTCTCCTATGCTGTTATAATGAGACCCAACACAAGTTCAAGGAACAGCAACTCATCTCCAACATGGGTGTGATGAAATATCCAGGCTTAATAACAAATTCCACAACTTCAGGTAACTTGATTTCTCGATCACTTTTGGTCAGTAGAACCAACTGACAGGGGAAGGGGCAAATATAGCTTACTGGAACACACACAAAATGCTGGTAGAGTACAGCAGGCCAGGCAGCATCTATAGGAGAAGCACTGTTGACATTTTGGGCTGAGACCCTTCGTCAGGACTATGTAGGACTAGTAGTCCTGACGAAGGGTCTCGGCCCAAAACGTTGACAGTGCTTCTCCTATAGATGCTGCCTGGCCTGCTGTGTTCCACCAGCATTTTGTGTGTGTTGCTTGAATTTCCAGCATCTGCAGATTTCCTTGTGATAGCTTACTGGAACTTTAAAGCCATTTGCTTTGGGCAGATGAGACTCATCAGCCATGGTTAGCAAGTCACCTGGAAGGAAAATCTCTGCTGTCTTGTGGCTATACCCACTCATGTTGAAGGTGTTGGAAGTTAACCCTAAGTAAATCCAGAGCTGGAGTCCTTAATGCAGTCCTACATTGAGTTCAACACTGACTGGCAACTTCAGCAATGCCACTGATGCCAAACTGCCTTTACTTTGGATTCATTAGCTGCATCGAGAGGGGGAGCTTGCTACATGGGCAACAGCTTGCTCTCCATTCTGCCCTTGTTTGTGTGCCATCCATTATCACCCTGACCAATGGAGGGCTTCAAATGCTGGTCATTTCTTTTTTATCTATTTGTGATTTTGGCTCAGATTTTTATTTCCGCTCAGTAAACACAGCTTGACCTGGTAGGCATGTCCCACAGTCTGACACTTCATTATCAAAATACTGTAAGTGTCCCATCACGCCGTTGGGCTGGATGACTTTGCAACTTATCTCTGCAGCAACCCTGTGACAGATATCAGATTCAGATTTATTTATCATATGCAGTGAACGTGGTAGCAACATGGCAGTGCAGTGGTTAGCACAATACTTTACAGAGCCAGCAAACACCAAAAGGGGTTAATTTCACACAACTTCTGTGATCCTGTAGATTTCCTCTGGGTTCTGTGGTTTCCTCCCACATTCCAAATGCCTGCTTGTTGATGCAAATTTCTAATCAGCCAATCGTAAGGCAGCAACTCAATGCATAAGAGCAAGTGGACATGGCCAGTTGTCGTTGAGGGTTAGTAAGTTGTGGCATACTATATTGTCACTGGAAGCATGGAGGCACTTGCAGACTGCTCCAAGCACAACCCTTGGACTGTGTTGGTTGATGACGCAAACGACACATTTCACTGTATGTTTCGAAACTTTGATGTCCGTGTGACAAATTAAACTTCATCTGTTGTTTTCTTATCAAAACATACAGAGAAAAGTGCCATTGGCATTAACAACCAACACACCCAAGGATGTGTTGGAGGAAGCTGGCAAGTGTCACCACACATTCCGGTGCCAACATAGCATGACCACAAAGCTCAGCAGAACAACACAAGCAACAGATCACTTCTTCATCACTTTCTGTCAGTCACCTTATGTACAGACAGTCCAATTCCTGGCATCACTCTATGGATGTCCAATCAAACTATGCATATATGAGCTCGTTCAAGTATTAATATAGTGTTCTTGTATGTGTGTTTTGTGCTGTTGTGTCTGGAGTAATAACTATTTCATTCTCATTTACACTTGTGTACTGGAAATGACATTAAAGAATTTTAAATTAATTAATTGAAATGCAGTGTGGAACAGGCCCTTCTGGCCCTTCGAGTCATGCTGCCCAGCAGTCCCCAATTTAACTCCAGCCTAAACACGGGACAAGTTACAATGACCAACCGACCTACCAAGCAGTAGGTCTTTGGACTGTGGGAGAAAACTGGAGCACCTGGAGGAAACCCATTGAGTCACAAGAACCAACAAACTACCCACAAGCAGCAGCGGGAATTGAATCCGGCTCGCCTGTATTGTAAAGCATTGTGCTAACCATTACGCCATCATGCCATCTTAACCTTGAAACAACAATAACAACAGAACGAAATGAGACAACAATTTGCTTTGTCTCATCCATTCCTACCGTACCTTATCTGCAGCTTAATAATAACTTGTTTTCTCTCTTCCGCAGTTCTTATAAAAGGTTTTCAATAAAAAAAAATTAACTCTGATTCTCTTTCTATGGATCTGGCTGACTTGCATATTGGCATCATTTTCTGTATGTTGGAATGTACCCAGTGAGAATATTTACATTCACTGGAGAATTCTGGACAGATGCAAGCAAGGAGCAAGCTCTTGTTTACGCTCAAGCCACAAATAGCAACAAACAAGTTGTTGAGGAAAGATATTCTTGACCTTTATTTTACATCCCCATGTGGTGTGATTAATATCAAACAACAGCAAATATTTGCAACTTTATGGCCTCTTTACGGAGTCAGAGATGGACACAGAGCCAAATGAGAAATTCAGAAAGGGAGATAAGATATTTAAGCAAAGTGTTGATCCCTAATGAGAATGGGAAGTGAGGGTGGAAGAGAGGGGAGGCATAAGGGGAAAGGTTTAATTAAGAATCCTGAGACAAGGGAATACTAGTGCCTAGTGATATGGAAGAATACACTAATCATTCATGTTACAAATACAGTAAGTCCAGTATTGGCAAAGGAAGATAACATACAGTGGCCAACTTTTGAGGTACACCTGCTCTTTGATGTAAATATCTAATAGCCAATCATGTGGCAGCAATGTAATGTATGAAAAAATGCTGACATGGTCAAGATGTTCAGTTGTTGTTCAGACCAAAAATCAGAATGGGGAAGAAATGTGACCTAACAGGCTTTGAATATGGAATGATTGTTGGTGCCAGATGGGATGGTTTGAGTACCTCAGAAACTGCTGATCTCTTGGGAGTTTCACGCACACCAGCCTCCAGAATTAACAGAGAATGGTGCGAGAAACAAAGAAGAATCCCCTCAATGGCAGTTCTGTTGATGAAAATGCCTTGTTAATGAGAGAGTTCAGAGGTGAATGACCAGACTAGTTCAGGCTGATAGGAAGGTGACTATAACTCATAATCCCACATTACAACAGTGGTGTGCAGAAAGTCATCTCTGAATGCACAATATGTCAAAACTTGAGCAGATGGGCTACAGCAGCAGAAGATCACAAACATACACTCGGTGGCCACTTTATTGAGTACAGGAGATTACTAAAAAAAGTGGCTACAGAGCTTATGTGGGTTTGAGGTGGAGGTGGGGTTGTGTAATTGTGAAGGGAGCTTGTAGGCTTCCATTCAGAAACTGATAGTTTGTAGCCTCCTTACTTTTCATGGAATTTTGAGTCCACAGCAAGATTGGTTCTAGTTTAAACAATTTCCTATCTGGTGCTCATCCACATCAATGGATTTGACTTCAGGGAGCAAAAATAAATTCAGGTGACAGAGGTGTGGGTGGAGCTTGTTTAAAATGCTATCTACCGCTGTGTTGAAGAGCTCACTCACGTGCACCAATTTTATGTAGGAGAAATCTCTATTCCAGACAACTGAAAAGCTCTGGACAAACTTGTGGACTGCAAGCTTCTCACGTATATACAGGTGAATGGGGGAGTCTTGCAGCTACATTCAACTGCTCAATATCATCTCCTCATGGACAGGAGTGCAAAATGGAAGACATCCATTACAAATACAATGGAGAGTATCCTGTATGAAATTTTGCCACTCAATTCAATGGAAGGGAATAGCTGAAAGGAACTGGGGAAAAAAAGCATGGTGGACACAGCCCAGCCCATTGCAGGAAAAGCACTCCCCACAACTGAGCACATTTCTAAGGAGCACTGCTACAAGAAAGCACCATCTATCATTAAGGACCTTCGACATCTAGGCCATGCTCTCTTCTCTCTGCTGCTATCGGGAAGAAGGTATAGGAGTCTTAGGTCCTACACAACCAGGTTCAGCAAGTTATTACCCTTCGCCCATCAGGCTCTTGAACCAGCATGGATAACATTACTCATCTCAACAGTGAACTAATTCCACAACTTATTGACTCACTTTCAAGGATTCTACGACTCATGTTCTCAGTGTTATTTATTTACATATTTATTTGTTTATTTATTTGCAGAGTTTGACTTTTGCACGTTGGTTGTTTGTCAGTCTTTGGTGGTAGTTTTTCATTGATTCTATTGTATTTCTCTGTTCTACTGTGAACACCACATGGAGCCAACAGAGATGGGTGAGCTCTTAAATGGATTTTTTCATCTGGGAGACACTCACAGAATCTATAGAAGTGAAACAAAAGATCAGCAAGGTCATGGATCATATACAGATTACAGAGGAGGTTTTTGCTGTCTTGAGGCAAATTAGGGTGGATAAATCCCCAAGACCTGATAAGGTGTTCCTTTGGACATAGTGGGAAGCTAGTTCAAAAATTGCAGGAGCCCTAGCAGAGATATTTAAAATGTACTTAGGCATGGGTGAGGTGCTGGAAGATTGGAGAATAGCTAATGTTGTTCTGTTGTTTTAGAAAGGCTCTAAGAATAAGCTGGAAAATTATAGTCCGGTGAGCCTGACATCAGTACTAAAGGATATTCTAAAGGACTAGATATACAAATATTTGGTTAGAAAGGGACTGATTAGGGGTAGTCAACATGGCTTTGTACATGGTTGGTAATGTCTAACCGATCTTAGAACTTTTCGAGGAAGTTACCAGGAAAGTTGACGAAGACAAGGTAGTGGATGTTGTCTACAAGGAATTTAGAAAGGCCTTCGACGAGGTCCCATATAGGAGGTTGGTCAAGAAGGTTCAGTCACTTGGCATTCTGAATGAGATGCTATATATGATAGATGTGAGGTGCTGCAAGTGTGAGATGCTGCCCTTTGTGAGGTGTTACACTTTGGGAAGACAAACCAAGTGAATAGTAGGGCACTGAAGAGTGAGGAAAAACAGAAGAATCTGGGAATTGAGATCCATAATTCCTTGAAAGTGGCGTCACAGGTAAATCGAGTCCTAAAGAGACCTTTCAGCATATTGGCCTTCATAAATCAAAATATTGACTACAGGATTTGTAATGTTATGTTCACATTGACATTGATAAGGCCTAATTTGAAGTATTGTGTGCAATTATGGTCACCAACTTACAGGAGCAATCAATAAGACTGAAAGAGTGCAGAGAAAATTTACAAGACTGTTGTCAAAATGGCAGGGCACTGAGGAGTCCAGAAGAACAAAGGGATCTGGGACTAGAGATCCTTCAATCCTTGCAAGTGGCAACACAGGGAGATAGGGTCTTGAAGAGACCTATTGGTAAATTGACCTTTATAAATCAAAGTACTGAGTACAAAAGTTGTGATGTTATGTTGAAGTTGATGGTGATGAGGCCAAAGTTGAAGTATTATGTGCAGTTCTGGTCAAATACCTACTGGAAAGGTATTAATTAGATTAAAAGAGTGCAGAGAAAATTTATAAGGGTGTTGGGGAAAGGAGTTACAGGAAAAGGTTGAATAAGTGAGGATTTCCTTCCCTGGGGCTTAAGAGAATGAGGAGATATATGATAGAGGTATACAAAATAATAAAGGGTATAAATAGGATAAATGCAAGCAGAATGTACCATGAGGTTGGGTGCAACTAGATCTAGAGGTCATGGGTTAAGGGAAAAAGTGAAATGTTTAAGGAGAACCTGAGGGGAAACTTCTTTACTCAGAGGCTGGTGAGACTGTGGAGTCAGCTGCCAGCAGAAGTGGAGATTGGATTAGGCATATTAATAGATTGCCATGGACCAGATGGGCTGAATGGCCTTTTTCTGTCCTGTAGTGTTCTATAACTCCTTTGAGAAAATAACGAGCTGGATAGATGAAGGAGAATTGGTGGATGTTTTGCTTTTGGATTTTCAGAAGGCCTTTGACAAGGTGCCACACATGAGATTGCTTAGCAAGTTAAGAGCCCATGGTATTACAGGAAAGATACCAGCATGGATAGAGCATTGGTTAATTGGCAGGAGGCAAAGAGTGGGAATAAAGAGAACCTCTGCTAATTGGTTACAGAAGTTCTGCAGCGTTCGATGTTGGAACTGCTTCTTACATTGTATTTTAATGATTTTGATGCTGGAATTGATGGCTTTGTGGGCAAGTTTGCAGATGATACGAAGATAGGTGGAGGGGCAGGTAGTGTTCAGGAAACAAGGAGGCTCCAGGAGGATTTAGGATTATGGGCAAAGAAGTGGCAGATGGAATACAGTGTCAGGAAATGTACTTTGGTGAAGGAATAGAAGAGTAGACTATTTTCTAACTGGAAAAAGTTTTTTTAAATCCAAGGTGCAAGGAAACCTGGGCACCTTCATGCAGGATTTCCTAAAGGTTAATACGCAGGTTGAGTCTGTGGTGAGGAAGGCAATTGTGATGTTAGCATTCATTTCAAGATGTCTAAAATATAAAAACAAGGATGTAATGTTGAGGCTTTATAAGGCATTGGTGAGGTCTCACTTGGAATATCATGAGCAGGTTTGGACCCCTCATCTAAGAAAGAATATGCAGACATTGGAGACGGTTCAAGGGAGGTTTACAAAAAAAAATAATTCCAGGAATGAAAGGCTTATCGTATGAGTGGTGTTTGATTGCTCTGGGCCTCTACTCACTGGAATTTCAAAGAATGAGGGGGGGATCTCATTGAAGCCTATCGAATGTTGAAAGGCCTGGATTGAATGGATGTGGAGAGGATATTTCCTATAGCAGGGGTGCCTAGAATCAGATGGCGATAAGAAGGAAGTTCTGTACCCAGAGGGTGGTGAATTTGTGGACCTTGTTGCCAGAGATGGCTGTGGAGGCCATGACATTGGGTGTGTTTAAGGCAGAGGTTGGTATTTTCTTGATAAGCCAGGGTGTGAAAGTTTTCAGGGAGAGGGCAGGAGAATGCATTTGAGAGGGAAATGCATCAAATGGCCGAATGAGCTGAATGGTCTAGTTCTGGTCCTATGTCTTGTGGTCTTGGACTCTAAAACGCAGATGACTCTCAAGGTGTATATGTACTTAGATAATAAATTTTACTTTGAACTGAGGTATTTGTAAATAGCATACTCTTTTCAATAGTTTGGGGGATTTTAATTCCCTTTCAAAGCCTTTGATTATTTTTGAATTTGGTGTTTGATAATTCTGGTTAAATCAGCAGGGTCCTTTTTCAGTTTCACCCTCTATCAGCCAACCATCATTGCATGGCACTTCCAGCATGGGACTGGATTGGCTCTCCATTGTACACTGTTGTCTATTGAATACATACTATATACTATACTATACGGGGTGGAGAATGATCTCTACCAAAAAAGGTGTATGGCACTTTTCCTCCTCTGGCCTGTAGGTCACCCTTGGGCAAGATGTGGCACCTGTTTAGCCTCTCCACCCTAATCAGAGTCACTTGAAGCCATGGGAGCAGGTGGTGGATGCTCATATGAGCAGCTGGTGTGTATCACGAGTCCTGGTTATGCAACCAGGCAGACAAACTCTGAAGAGTATTGATAATGGCTGGGGTCACCCATCTTGTAAAAACACTGCCCAGAAGGAGGCAATGGTAAACCACTTCTGTGAAAGAATTTGCCAAGAACAATCATGGTCAAAGACTATGATCCCCTACATCATTCGACACAGCACGTAATGATAATGACAATTACATACACCAGATCCATTTAGAGCTACCTGTTCAAAATTTTGTGGACAGGCCTCTTAATATCAGTCCCTGTATGTTTGTGATCTCACATTATCATTGATTTCTTCAAATTAAATACTCTCTGGGCTAACTTGTGTTACGAATGTGGAGCAACTCTGAGGGGCCGAAGGGTGCAAAGTCGCCCCCTCCTTTTTGAGAATCGCAAGATCGCTAGTATTTCGGGTATGAAACCCAGGAGATGAGAGAGAAACACAGCATGTCAGTAATGAGAGAGACACAGGAACAGCAAAGGCAGTTGTTATAGACAACTCAGAATACACAAGGTTTGGAATGTCTCCTAACTAACATGGAACGGAACCACTGATTACTGCTGTTGTTTCTTGGAGAATGAATTGTGTATTGAGTACTGTACTATTCATTGAAGCCCCTCAGGGGACAACCAGAGTGGTCTGGTTGAGGGATTGCATCATCCCAACCTGATTGACATCTGAGACCCTGTGAGTAAGGATAAAAGAGGGATCTGGGGAACACCCCTCAGACACACCAGGAGAAATGCTAGAAATCCAGTGACAGCATTTTATAGCGAAAGCCGGTGAGAGCTTGTGTGCGTCCTCCCTTGCCTGGGTGGTGGGCTCATCACGGAAGAACGGTTTAGCTAAAGGAGAGGTCATACTTGAACGGCCACAAAAATGAGACACCGACGGATCAAAATCATAAAGGAAGGTTGGCAAAAACAATAGCGGTAACTGTTCCCATTCTTCTATCTCTCTCTCTCTCCAACAATTGCAACACAGTGACAAACAAACGACGGCAGCCTGTATGAACTGAAATGAACTTTAGATTTCCATCGGACAATTCATTATCCCCTAGACAATGATAGAGCTTGTTTCTTATTGATTATTATTATACCCGCACTTTTAGGTTTCGTATTGACGACGTATATTATCTGTATATTTGCATTGATATTATTTTTGTGTATTTTGACTAATAAATACTGTTAAAAATAGTATCATCAGACTCCAACGGATGTCTCTATCTTTGCTGGTAAGTAACCCAGTTACGGGGTTCGTAACACTTGTCTCTGCAACACAGTCAAGTCATTGGGCTGTGTTGGATGAGCAACAATTCTTGATTGGTCAGGGCATGAAAGGATTCAAGGAGAAAGGAGGGGAATGGGGCTGAGAGGAAAATTGGATCAGCCATGATGAAATAGCGGAGCAGACTCAATAGGCCAAATGGCCTAATTCTGTCCTATATCTTATGGTCTTATGGTGATGATAACTGTATGTTGATACCACACTTCAATTAAGTTCAGTGGATGTGGATGACTCAAACAAGGATCGTAAATTCTGGCCTATTATTTTCAGGTACAATGGTATCTCAATTCTTCACATCAAAAAAAAACTACTGAAGCAATACTGACTTTGCAACATAGCTTCAGGTCCAGATATTGCTATATGTATATATATCAATCCAACCTGATCACTCAGTGTCCCTGTAACTTTCTGGATTATTTCTTTCTGAGAGTAGTAGATGGAATTATACACTAAGTACAGCATTCACAGTATCACAATAGCCTTGAAAATGGCAGCTGAGATTTTCAAGCGTACAATAGATGCAAAAGATTATTTTAATGTGAGAAATTTTCTGACCACGTTGTCCATGATGTGTGTGACAGGAAACGGGTTGGGGAGAAAATATAGGACAAAAGAAGAGTCAGAGATGCAAAATGTTTGCATCACATTGTAAATATGCATGCATAAAATAAAATGTTGATAGGTTTACAGTCCGTGT
The DNA here is from genome assembly GCF_030144855.1 of Hypanus sabinus. NCBI lineage: Eukaryota > Metazoa > Chordata > Chondrichthyes > Myliobatiformes > Dasyatidae > Hypanus > Hypanus sabinus. The sequence goes on along the minus strand of NC_082712.1, from coordinate 167,266,823 downwards.
CCTTCTATTGGCAAAGATAATATGTGGTTAACAGAAATGTATTAAAACAGATTTCAAAACATGGGAATTTCATCTGGCTCCTTTCAGTTAATCAGTTTTAATTCATTGTTATCTGGGAATCTTGTGATTCTCCAACCGTCTTAATGGATCAAATTTGAATGGAAATGTAAATGTCAAATTAACTCCACTTTGCTCAACCATCAGGCTCTTGAACTAAAGGGGATAACTTCACTCAACTTCACCTGTCCCATCATTAACATGTTCCCACAACCAATGGACTCAAATTAATCTCACGTTCTTGATATTTATTGGTTATTTATTTATTATCATTTATTTATTTATTTATTTATTTATTTATTTTTGTATTTGCATAGTTTGTTGTCTTCTGCACTCTGGTTGAAAACTTAGTTGTGTGATCTTTCGTTGACTTAACAATCTCTTCACATTGTTACCATTGGGAAAGAGGTCCAGAAACATGCAGGCGCACACTCAGCGATTCAGGAACAGCTTCTTCCCCTCTGCCAGCCAATTTCTAAATGGACATTGAACCCATGAATACTACCTCACTACTTTTTATTTCTGTGGGTTTTTTTGCAATACTTATTTTAACTTAACTATTTAATAGACATATACATAAATACTTACTGTAATTCAGTTTTTTCTCTATATTTACCATGGATTTCTTTGTACTGCTGCCATAAAGATAACAAATTGCATGACATATGCTGGTGATATTAAACCTGATTCTGAAAAGGTTATGGTTGTTTATTCTATAGATTTATTGAGTATGCCCACAAGAAAATGACTCTCAGGGTTGTATATGGTGATATATATGTACTTTGATAATAAATTTACTTTGAAAAAGGATGTGCATTTAGACAAGGAGAATGGAAAAAGCCATAAAATTTTTAGAAAACAATGCAGGAGGAGGAGCAAAGGTACACAGCTCAACCACAATATCCCTCAAGGTTGCCACACTGCATTTGTTTGCAACTGCACCGGCGCGTGATGAGGACTGCTGTACCATCAATCAACAGGCCATGACACTCAGGGACTTGGGCTATATATTCTTTTTGTGACTGTTTTTTTTCTGCTGTCTTAACTGTATGTGCCATGTGTGTTGTGTGTGACTGTTGGTACTGTGTTTTGCACCTAATGCACCCTAATGCGGAGGAACACTGTTTCATTTGGCTACATTCATGTGTATTGTTGAATGACAATTGAACTTGAACTTGGTTAGGTGAATGGGCAAAGAAATTGCAGATGGAATACAGAACCAGGAAGTCTATGGGCATGCAATTTGCTGGAAAAAATAGAAGTGTAGATTATTTTCTAAGTGGAGAAAAAAATCAAAAATTGGAGATGCAAAGGGACTTGGGCGTCCTTGTGCAGGATTCCCTGAAGGTTAACTTGCAGATTGAGTTTTTGGTGAGGAAGGTAAATGCATTGTTAGCATTCATTTTGTGACGACGGGAATATAAAAACAAGGATGTAATGCTGAGGCTTCATAAAGCACTGTTGAGGCCTCACTTGAAGCATTGTGAGAAGTTTTGGATCCCTTGTCTAAGAAAGGATGTGCTGACATTGGAGAGGGTTCAGAGGAGGTTCACGAGAATGATTCCAGGAAAGAAAGGTTCATCGTATGAGGAGCATTTGATGGCTCTTGGCCTGTACTCACTGGGATTTTTAAGAATGAGAGGTAATCTCATTGAAACCTATTGTGGTAAACTATGTGTATACCTGTCTGGACTCGCCCCTCTACTGACTGCTCCTGTGGCTCCTCCCACAGAACCCTGTATAAAGGCGATTGGAGGCACTGCTCCTCCCTCAGTCTCCAGGATGTTGTGGTCACTTCAGCTGCTAATAAAAGCCTATTGTTCGCCTCCCGTCTCCAAGAGTTATTGATGGTCCATCACCTATCGCATATGGAAAAGCCTAGATAGAGTGCAGAGAATATTTCCTATAGTGGGGGACTCTCAGACCAGAGGACACAGCCTCAGAATATAGGGACGTCCATTTAGAAAGGAGATGAGGACCAATTTCTTCAGCCAGAGGGTGATGAATCTGTGGAATTTATTGTCACAGGCTGCTGTGGAGGGATGGCCATTGGGTGTAATTAAGGGAGAGATTGATAGGTTCTTAATTAGTCAGGGCATGAAGGGATATGGGGAGAAGGCAGGAAAATGGGGTTGAGAGGGTAATTGGATCAGCCATGATAAAATGGCAGAGCAGACTCAATTGCCCTAATTTGGCTCCTATCTCTTATGGTCTAAAAGCTGAGAGGTTAAACATTCTTTGACCCTATCTAGTGTATAGTTCTGGTCATCATGATATAAAGCAGATGAAAGCAAAAATTAATTAAAAAGATTTAAAAGAATTATATCAAAAATGAACAGTACATTTTAGGGGAGATTGAGCTTTCTCATTTCTCAGCGGCCTAAGTATTAGCACATTACCCACGTGATGTGATTATTTAAAATGTGTAGCCTATTAACTAATTTATCTCTATTTAAGGATGCCCACAACTTATTAACCCTACCCCATACATCTTTGGCATGTGGGACAAAACTGGAGCACCAAGAGGAAATCTACGTGTTCACAGGGAGATGTACAAACTCCTTTCAGACTGCAGCAGGGACTGAACCTCAATCTTTGGTTCTGTGATAACATTACATTAACAGCTATGCTTCTGTGCTGAAATAGAACTACAAGCAGATTGAGTTGGATGAAACCAATTATGCTTGACCATGTGTTGATCTATGAATGCTTTTCTCAAGTCAAGTCAAGTCGCTTTTTGTTGTCATTTTAACCATAACTGCTGGTACAGTACACAGTAAAAATGAAACAATGTTCCTCCAGGACCATGGCACTACATGAAACAACACAAAACTACATTAGACTTCAGACCTACATGGGACTACATAAAATGCACAAAACAGTGCAAGACTGTACAATGATTGATAAATAAGACAATAGGCACAGTAAAGAGCAAATTACAATATAATAATAAATGATGTAAATATAAACAATGTAAACAATG